>NC_138980.1:133249063-133849063 GCF_964341445.2 Mesoplodon mirus | reverse complement strand
CATAAAGTTGGGTGTGCACAGCAGTGCTCCATTATTAAATGGAAGTGGTATACATGTGATTGGGCCTGAATAGGCCCTGAAGGCACAACTAACTTATATGAAGAATGACTCAAATGCCCATGGTCCCCACTCCTGTTATACTACCCTTTCTTTCCCAGCCTGTACCTACGTCCTCATGGGAAGTTCCTTACCATTAGTTGATGGAAGAAAAGAAGACTCTTGCCTGGTTTACAGATGGTTCTGCATGATATGTGGGCACCACCTGAGAGTGGACAGCTGCAGCACTACAACCCCTTTCTGGAACATCCCTGAAGGACAGTGATAAATGTAAATCCTCTCAGTAGGCAGAACTTCAAGCAGAGCACCTGTTTTCTCATTGTCAGTTTTTTTGGGCCATTATAACAAAACACAGGAGACTGGATGACTTACAAACTGCAGAAACTTATTGTTCACCATTCTGGAGACTGGAAGTACAAGATCAGGGTACTAGCATGGTCAAGTTCTACTGAAGGCCTTCTTCTGGTTTGCAGATTTCTGACTTCTCCTGTGTTCTCACACGGCAGAAAGGACAAGGAAGATACCTCAGGCCACTTTTTACATTGTATTGCTTCCACCATGAAAAGGGAAGCATTTTGTTTTTACTGAAGTAGACACTTACTCTGGATATGGATTTGGCTCCCCTGCATGTAGTGATTCTTCCAAAACTATCTTCCATGGTTTCCAGATACCTAATCTATTATTGTGGTATTCCACACAGCTTTGCTTCTGATCAAGGAACTCACTTCACAGCAAAAGAAGAGCAGCACTGGGCCCATGCTCATAAAATTCACTGATTTTTACCATGTTTCCCACCATCCTGAAGCAGCTGGCTTGATAGAATGGTGGAAGAGCCTTTTGAAGACTCAGTTACAGTGACAGCTAGGTGGCAATACCTTACAGTGCTGGGGCAAGGTGCTCCAGAAGGCCTTATCTGCTCTGAATCTCAATTCAGTAGCTGGTGTTATTTCTCCCATAGCCATGATTCATGGATTCAGGAAGCAAGGAGTATATATGAAAGTGGTATCCCTTACCATTACCTCTAGTGACCCACTAGTAAAATGTTTGCTTCCTGTTCCGGTGACCTTATGTTCTGCCAGTCTTAGTTCCAAAGGGAGAAATGCTTTCATCAGGAAATGCAACAATGATTCCGTTAAAATGGAAATTAAGATTGCCACCTGGCTACTTTGCACTCCTTATGCCTATGAATCAATAATCAAGGAAGGGACTTACCATGATGGCTGGGTTGACTGATCCTGACTAGCAAGGGAAAATTGGACTGCTCCTCCACAATGGAGATCTAGAATATTGGAGATCCCCTTGGGCATCTCTTTATATTGCCATACCCTGTGATTAAGACCAAATGGAAAACTACAACAACCCAATCCAGGCAGGGCTACTAATGGCCCTTACCTTTCAGGAATGAAAGTTCAGGTCACTCTACCAGGTAAAGAACTGTGACTAGCTGAATTGCTTGCTTAAGGTAAAGGGAATGGGTAGTGGAAAAAGGTAGTTATAAATTATATCAGCTATGATCATGTGACCAGTTACAGACATAAAGGCCAATAAGTGTCATGAGTATTCCTCCTTATTTTGTTATGACTGTATTTGTGCATGTACACATACAAAAATAAATACATGTATTTTAGACATTCTTGTTTTCTTTTCTCTCTTATTCTCTTATCATGTAACATAAATTGAATACAATAAAGTCAATTGTTTCCATTATTATAAATATATAAAGTCAATAAGTTGCATTGACTTTATATCGGTATTTATGTATTGTTAATTTTACATAATAGTATTTAAGTTAGAGGATATCAATGCAAAGGTTAAACATCACTGAAGGACTTTGCCTCCTCTTCTAGACAAGGGGTCAGTGCATTTTTAAATAGCTGTACATAGAATAGATATTTCATGTTAGGTGAATTTTTACCTTGTTGTCTTTTTTGGAGATTAAATATGATTCAAAAAGATGTGTAGGGGTACCATATTGACAAGGGGTGAACTTGTGATGGTTAATTTTATGTGTCATTTTGACTGGGCCATGGGGTGCTCAGACATTTAGCAAAACATTATTCTGGGTGTGTCTCTGAAGGAACTTCTGAATGAGATTAACATTTAAACCAGTAAACTGAGTAAAGCAGATCGCTCTCCCTAGTGTGGGTGGCACAACCAAACTGTTGAAGGCCTAAGTAGAATAAGGCTGAGTAAGAAAGAATTTTTCTCTTTGCCTGACTGTCTTTGAGCAGGGGGATTGGTTTTCTGTGTTCAGACTTGGACCTGGACTGGAACTTACACCATCAGCTCTCCTCGTTCTTTGGCCTTCAAAATCTGACAAGAACTATACTATCAGGTCTACTCGGTCTCCAGCTTGCTGACTACAGATCTTGAATGTTGCAAAGTCTAAAATCACTTAAGACAATTCCTTATGGTATATATATATTCTATTGGCTCTGTTTCTCTAGAGAACTCAAGATTCATACAGGAAGTATGATATTAAATGCTTGAGTAAACTGAGTGTAAGTTTAAGCATCTGTTGTTTGTTAAACTTGAGCTTGTCTTTTTTTTCAGGCAACCATCAACACTTCTTAAATAATGCAGTTAGAAAGTCTCATTACTGACTGCAGTGATTTGTCTCCATGGCTGTATGGATTTGAATCCACATCAACAGTGACATTAAGATTTGCATGGTAGATTGGACTAAATCAGAAATTTTCAGAGTCTGAAGTTGAGGGAGAGGAGCTATATTTAGGCAGAAAGCACAGGCCAGGTAGCCCACTTCTGCTGTAATTAAAAGAGCTCTAGATTAACCTGTTTAATCTGCTGGGAAAGTTTCACTTAATAATAAGTTCACTAACTAAAATAAACTGTGAAAAACACTGAATTAGGAGATATGAAATATATCTTTTCTTTTTTTCTTTTTTTTTTTTTTTTTTTGCGGTACGTGGGCCTCTCACTGCTGTGGCCTCTCCTGCTGCGGAGCACAGGCTCCGGACACTCAGGTTCAGTGGCCATGGCTCACGGGCCCAGCCACTCCGCGGCATGTGGGATCTTCCCGGACCGGGGCACAAACCTGCGTCCCCTGCATTGGCAGGCAGACTCTCAACCACAGCACCACCAGGGAAGCCCTGAAATATATCTTTTAATTCTAAAATCCAATGATTTTCCTGAAGGTGATGATTTATTTTCAACCAAATATGAAGTGCTTTAAGACAGTCAAAAATAAATACAATATGAAGGTCCAATAAACTCCAGTGCTCACTCCAAGTGAGGTGCAGTATTCATTGTATTCTGGACCAATCAGATCATTCTGAGCTACTGTGACCAATCCTGGGCACCAAATTTTAGCAGATAATTAATAGACAATGTAATCTAGAGGAGAGTAGTGAGGAGCCTGAAGATACTAGAATCCACAAGGCACTAGAGCAAGCTGTCCTTTTGAAACACAAGACTGCAAGAGACATCTTGGTGCCCTGAATACTTTAATGGCTATCACTTAGAATAAGTGAAAGGTTTAAAGAGGATTTAAATGAAGAACATTTAAATTTGAATAGCATTAAAAATTCAGTTCTCAGTCACACTAGTTTCATTTCAAGTGTTCAATAGCCTTATTTGACTAGTGATTACCATATTAGATAGTGCACAGAGAGAACATTTCCCTCATTGTAGACAGTTCTATGGACAATGCTATCCTTAAGGGCAAAACTAGGACAAGTAAGGAGTTAGGACTTAGAATCAATAAACAGAAGACCTTTCTAACCTTTCTAATGGTTAGAGTTATCCTGCAATGGAATGGGCTAGAGCCAACATCAAGAGAAATTAATCAAGCTAAGCGAAAACACCTACAGAATTCTAGCATTCAGAGGGAGGTTAGACAGAAGACTTCCAAGATGATAACCAAATTTACAGCTTTAATTACATGGAATTGCTTTATTGTAGATACTTTTATCTGATCAAAGGCTGATCTTTCCCACTTTCAGGCTACTATTTTTAACATATTTCCTATGACAAATTAAGCTTGAGAGCTTTAGTTCTTCTTATCATATCTACTGCTTAAGCCATGGGTTATTTGTTCAACTTTGAAAATGCTCCAACTTTTCCCTGCTCCTGTTAAAGAAATTATGTGTAGAAATGGAATACAGAAATCTACTCACTCCAGTTATTTTTCTCTCTCAAATAAATATAGCAGAGATAAGACATTGTGTATTTGCAGGCAACCTTTTGTCAAACTGTGAAGTGCCAACACAGTGCATATGAGAAAGGACAAGATATGACTTAGGGTTCAAAGTTATCATCTTATCAAACTGTTAGGGTCTACTTGATTGAAGGTGACCAATACATAAATAATGTTTATGGAAACCAACATCCATGCATAGTCAAATGAGGAAAATAGAAATATAGACATCCAATAAGACAGTTATTCATCTTCTCCCTATAAACACAAACAGCAACAAATGGATGTCAATACCTTGAGTAAAAACATTTTCCTTTCACTATTTTATTGATACCATAGAGATTTATAACAGGAGAAATTGAAGAAAAATTCTCCAGAGGCAACTCTCCAGGATCAAAGGTGTTAATTAAAAGAAAAGAAACATAAGATTTCCTCATTTTTGACCCATCAGTAAACCCCAATTCTTGTATCAACTTGTATTCTGTATTGTATTGTGTATTCTTGTATTCTGATTGAAATCCCCAGTTTCCTGGACCAAGAAGGCACATGTCTTCAATGTGATCCTGGTAACCACCCTTCTTAAATAATTGGGGTATACTTCCACTTCCAGAAATATATCATAGGCTCAGGAGTCTCAGTTTGGACCCAGAGCAAGGCACAAAACATGAGTGATACTCTTGCTTCAACCTAGGGGCTATAAATATAGACCAGAAAATAATCTTTACAGGGGCATAAGTTGATATCAGGATAGTTTCTCTGCCTCTGCTTAGTCACTACGTGGTGGGAAAAAGTCTTCCCTGAAGCCTCAGAAGCAGAGTGTTACTTTGCACTTGTTCAGGATTCACTCCCACACCATATTCATGTGTTAGAGAACCCAATGCTGATATTTAACATTAAAAAGTTGTTCTGAAAATTAGATTTTTTTGAAAAAAGTTTGTTCTGGGCTCATAACCACTGTCTCAGTTTGGATACTCCTGAAATAGACCCTGAGATAAGTATTTCAGTGAGTAGGACAGTAAGTATTTGAGGTAGGAAATGGAAGGCAGCCTAATAAAGAGTGCATTATCAAGTGAGTTTCCCCTGAGGATAAGTGGATCTTATTCCCATGGGGGAAATCTGAGGGCTAATAGAGAACATGTCAGAACTATCCCACCCAAGAGACAAGGGAGCTGTGGTGTTTATATACCAACTCCTGTCAGTCATTTGGCAAGGCAGGGAGCATTAATTTTGCAAATTTCTGGCCCACTGTGCACACAGTAAGAGTAAGTGGCCAGAGAAAACTCATGCAAAGAGATACAGATGCTGGCAGATGAAAGTTGGTCCTGCATGCACAGAAATGGTAAGATTTGAGAGAAAATTGGCAGGGCACCAAGAGGATCTACTATAATCCTGGAGGGACTGGCAGGGTTACACATGAAATTTCACAAATTAGACTGCACAGTACTATCAAGGTTAGGCCATACCAAACATGAGATCCCAGTCCAAAATTAGCAAATATACAGGAAAACAAGTCAGTATGAGTTTTATAAAAAATAAATAATAGAACTTGACTCCTAAGAATGTCAGTGATAGAATTATATAGATCAGGGCTTCCCTGGCGGCACATTGGTTGAGAGTCTGCCTGCCGATGCAGGGGACACGGGTTCATGCCCCGGTCTGGGAAGATCCCACATGCCGCAGAGCAGCTAGGCCTGTGAGCCATGGCTGCTGAGCCTGCACATCCAGAGCCTGTGCTCCGCAATGGGAGAGGCCGCGACAGTAAGAGGTCTGCATACCGCAAAAAAAAAAAAAAAAAAAAAAAAAAAAATTATATAGATCATAAAATCTATGTTTAAATGATTATATTAAAAATGAATCAGAAGACTGAGAAAACAAAAAAAGGAAGATTTGAGGAAAAATGATCACTGAAGTTAAAAATTCGATGGATTAACTGAACAGCAGATTAGAAAAAACTAGAGAGATAATTAGCAAACTAGAAGACAGAGCTAAAGAAGTTTCCTAAGGTGGGGAAACAAAAGGATGAAGAGTTTTAAAAATAAGATAGAGTAGTGAAAACATGTAGAGAATAGAGTGACATGGTACATTATATCTCTAAAAGACACTTCGGAAGCAACAAATAAAGATAATTTAGGCGGGAGGAAAAGTCAACATTTTAAAGGATAATAGCTTAAAATTCTTCAGAGTTTATTAAAGAATCCAATCCTCAGACTTAGGGAGCCCAGCAAATCCCAAATATAATTTCTTCTTCTGGTACAATCCTTTGAAGCAGCCCTTGCTAAAGTCAGCAGCAACCTTCATGTTGTTATGTTGTTCAATCTTAATGGAAAGTTTTATTTCTAATCTTTCTTGACCTATAAGCCATACTTGCTCCAGTTGACACTCTCTCATCCTTGATATATTTTATTTACATGTCACACTGTGCTCATTTGATTTTTTTCTATCTCACAGGTCACTTCTTCTCAGTCATTTTTGCTGATTTCACACATTTGTCAAAACCTCTTAATGTTAAAATGTCCTTGCCCCCTCTCTCTTTTCTATCTACACTCTATCATTTAGCAATCTCATCTAAACTCATGGCTTTAAATATTATGTTTATGGAAAGCAATTCCCAAATTTATACCTATGTCCAGACCATTTTTCCATAAATCCAGACTCATATATAAAATGTGCTACCCACTATCTCCAATTGGATGTCTTTTAACATCCAAGACTCAACATGTCCTAAACTGATTATTTTATCCCCTCCCCAAATCCTTCACCTATAACTTTTCATATCTCAGTTAATGACAACCCTATCCTTTCAGTTGCTCATACCAGAAACTTTGGAACCATCCTTAACATCTCTCCCACAGCTCAATAAATCTCACTGGCTCTACCTAAAAATATATTCATAATCTTATACTTCTTATCACTACTATAGCTATATGCCTGGTCTGAACCCCAAATCCTTTGTCTGAACAACTTCAAGACACTTGTGGAAAACTGCATCATTAACCCCAATTCTTTACTCTGTTAGCCACGCCTTTTCCCACCAAGTAAGTTTGCAGGTCCTTGAAAACAAAAGTAGAGGGAGTTCCCTAGTGATTTAGTGGTTAGGATTCAGTGCTTTCACTGCAGTGGTCCAGGTTCAATCCCTGGTTGGGGAACTGACATCCCACAAGCCACAAGGTGCAGCCAATAAAAACCAAAAAACAAAAGTAGAATTTACTCTCCTACCCTTTGACTTTGGTCATTATGACTTGCTCTGGCTAATAAAATTTTAGAAAAATTGACAAAAACTCCCACTGCACTTGTGTAATAAGAGTTATTCTTTTGTGCCTCTGATATAACAATATACTTACCTGATTTGCTGGTCCCAAGAGAAAGATGACAAACCCATGGAGCTCAGTGACCTCATTCAAGTGCAACTTAAATTGGAAAATTCCTTAGCCAAACTACAGACAAGTCATGAGTGCATGAGCTCAGTTAAGATCCACAGAGACATCCAGCCAACCCACAGATGTATGAGATATAAATGCTCACTATTGTATGCTATGGAAATTTTGTGATTTTATAATTATAGAAAGCATAGATTGATATGGCTTCCTAACAGGTCTCCCAACCTTTCCCCATGACTCCTAAAATCTTGCCTCAACATACCAGCCAAGGTGATCTCTTTTTTCTTTTTAATTATTCTATTTTTTCTACTTTTGTGGTACATTGACTACCCCTAGCATACTGATAATTTTGAAAACAAAAAATACAGATATAAGAGTGTACTTATTTTAACATTTTATCCATATGTCACTCCATATTTTTGGATAGTTTTGACAATAGAAACGAACTTAAGCAATTGATACATGGAAGCCAAATAACTGGTTCTGTTCCTGAATCCCCAACATATAAGAGATGTCAATCCAGGAACACTTGAATCAGGTGAGAATCAGAGCTGATTGCCATGCTTCTTTATATATACTAATCAGTGTTTTGCGTGTTGCAATACTGAAAACAAAACCATTTCATACACACCCTGTTGATGTCTGAGTTTTAGTTTTAGAGACTGTCAATTCAGAGTTTCATAAAAAGGCCTCAGCTTCTTTAAATTATTTTAAGTTTACATATTAATAATCAGGTGAGTTTTAAAATAAGATTTACTTTCATCTATATTTTAAAACAAATTATCTCCCAACTTATAAAAAATGCCTTCACTCAGCTAATGAAAACTCAAATATTTATGTATCTTCTTGGAAACTGAGACTAGATATCAATATCTAACACACACCAAAATGCCTAAGGTTAATATTAATAACACCAAATTATAATAATGAGGTAAAAATTAGGAGGTAAAACATTATATAATTATATAAAAAATAATTTATAAAATTTTATCAAGAAGCAATACACTGCTTCCTCTTTTGTATTTTCTTTTTTGTAAATAAACCTGTACTTTTTTGTATGTGTGATATGACAACACAGATATCAGAGACTTAACCCCAGTGCCACTCAACTGAGTCAAAATAAAACCAGTGGACATTCAAGCCAACAGATTAATGATTAAGGTTATAATTAAAAAGTTAGAGAAAGTATTCATAACTTTTAAATGCTATTAAATACTTATGTCCTAATCAGCAAAACCCACCACTTATAATATTTAGCTATTTGATTGTTTATGTTTTCATTTTTCCCTGTCTTTTCTTATATGTCTCCTTTGGGCAAAATTAACCACTGAATACACCTCTAGTATCTCTTCCATGGTTTCTGACCACAGTTACAAGATCCTCTGTTTCTGCTTGCCAGAAATATATCATTTTCACCAATAACATCTGCCTTGCAAGATTTCACTGTTTACAAGAGGGCCTGTCACAGAACCACGCTCTAGGGAAGCTACCCAGATGAAACAGTCATATCCAAGGACAACTACAGCCTGAATATTTCTGGGAAGAGACCAAAATTAGGGGTAAAAAGTTGAGACAACCTGAATTTGTACTTGCTGAGGAAGGTCACTGACTTTGGTATTGTCTCACTTTTGCAATTATAACTTTAGTTCATTCTCAACCACTTATATTAGAATGGGCTGAGGTGCTTTGCATTCAAAATGGAGATTCTAAGGAGCCAAGACAGACCTCCTGAAACAAAAATGTCAGGGTGGAGAGTGTGAATATGTACTTGGAAAAAAAAATGAAAAGGTTACTAGATTATTGGTACTCACAGGCAACTTCTCATTCAAATGTTGTCAGGTGGTGCTGGGAAAACTGGACAGCTACATATAAAAGAATGAAATTAGAACACTCCTTAACACCATACACAAAAATAAACTCAAAATGGATTAAAGACCTAAATGGAAGGCCAGATGCTATCAAACTCTTAGAGGAAAACATAGGCAGAACACTCTATGACATAAATCACAGCAAGATCCTTTTGGACCCACCTCCTAGAGAAATGGAAATAAAAACAAAAATAAATAAATGGGACCTAATGAAACTTCAAAGCTTTTGCACAACAAAGGAAACCATCAACGAGACAAAAAGTCAACCCTCAGAATGGGAGAAAATATTTGCAAATGAAGCAACTGACAAAGGATTAATCTCCAAAATTTACAAACAGCTCATGCAGCTCAATATCAAAAAAACAAACAACCCAATCCAAAAATGGGCAGAAGATCTAAATAGACATTTCTCCAAAGATATACAGATTGCCAACAAACACATGAAAGAATGCTCAACATCATTAATCATTAGAGAAATGCAAACCAAAACTACAATGAGATAACATCTCACACCAGTCAGAATGGCCATCATCAAAAAATCTACAAACAATAAATGGTGGAGAGAGTGTGGAGAAAAGGGAACCCTCTTGCACTGTTGGTGGGAATGTAAACTGATGCAGCCACTATGGAGAAGAGTATTGAGGTTCCTTAAAAAACTGAAAATAGAACTACCATATGACCCAGCAATCCCACTACTGGGCATATACCTTGAGAAAACCATAATTCAAAAAGAGTCATGTACCACAATGTTCATTGCTACTCTATTTACAATAGCTAGGACATGGAAGCAACCTAAGTGTCCATCGACAGATGAATGGATAAAGAAGATGTGACATATATACAATGGAATATTACTCAGCCATAAAAAGAAATGAAATTGAGTTATTTGTAGTGAGGTGGATGGACCTAGAGTCTGTCATACAGAGTGAAGTAAGTCAGAAAGAGAAAAACAAATACTGTATGCTAACACATATATATGGAATCTAAAAAATGAAATTAAAAAATGGTCATGAAGAACCTAGGGGCAAGATGCGAATAAAGACACAGACCTACTAGAGAATGGACTTGAGGATACGGGGAGGGAGAAGGGTAAGATGGGACAAAGTGAGAGAGTGGCATGGACATATATACACTACCAAATAGATAGCTAGTGGGAAGCAGCCACATAGCACAGGGAGATCAGCTTGGTGCTTTGTGACCACCTAGAGGGGTGGGATAGGGAGGATGGGAGGGATAGAGTCACAAGAGGGAAGAAATATGGGGATATATGTATATGTATAACAGATTCACTTTGTTATAAAGCAGAAACTAACACACCATTGTAAAGCAGTTATACTCCAATAAAGATGTTTTAAAAAAACAGAAAAAAAATGTTGTCAGGGAAAACAGATACTATTTAATAAGGAGGCCCAGAGGAGATAGACAGGGGAAGATCTGTATCTGAACAAAAATAAACCCTAAAGAATTGTTAAAACTTGCAAACTAAGCACAAAAAGGAGCTGATGCTCTTTGTTATAATGTGTAAAAGAAAAATAAACAGTTTGACCAGAAATCCTCCAGCTGTGGCTATCCCTGCACAAATGCATCTGGAATTACACTTATACTTTTGTTCATGTTCCAGTAAAATACAATCTATTTTATATGGCTTGCTATTTTCTACACTCTTGGCTGGCTTGCTCAGGCTGACATTTTTTAAGTGAATAATTCAAGCATCCGACATAAAACTATAAACTTGCACTGGCAACCAGCAAAAAGCAGACACTGCATAAAATTTTTAAACATAAAACCAATGAAGCAAATACTGCAGGGCATGGATATACTCCCCCACCCCAACTCCAAGCAGTATAGCCTGTGTTTGCTGATTTTTTTCTTTATTTCTCTTTTTGGCACATCAATAAACACTAAGAAAGTCATCCAGACACTACTGTACATCTTTGGACTCAAATTTATTTGGTTTTTGTGTGCTACTCTGAAGTTTCACCTTTAAAATGAACAGTGAGAGTTAATAAATAGCTATTGAACTGTTCCCAGTGGAAGAGACAGAGCTAGGGCTGATGGCTCTTATTGCCTGTCACTCACTCCAGGATTCGCCTGAATGCCTATGACAGAGTTTTTGAGTGTGGGAAAAGAGTAATGTGGTTATTCAGACAGAGAGCCAGTCCTTTTAATCTAGACTTCTGAAAGACAGTCTCTTCAAAAGACCCTACTCAAAAAAAGAGAATGGAATCCTACTTCATTATATGTCCAACAGGCACATACAAAAACGCAAAGGCACACATTTTAAACCCCCTTTTATGTCTGGATTCCAATATTTTATCTCCAAAACACATAACTGAAGTAAAAGATGAATAAAAACATATAAACTAAAAATACATTTAAGTGTATGAAAGTATTTATCAGATAACTCTAAATATTCAATTTTGAAGTCATGCAGCCATTGGTCTAGGGGATCAAAGGCAGAATAACTTTGGTAGAAGATGATTAAAGAAAAATCATTGTCATCATATGTGTGACCTGTGCAAGCCACTTTACATTTTCTCTTCTATAAAATGGGGATAATCATGAGAAATGCTTAGCCTAGTGTGAAAGAGGATAGTAATGAAACTGGATAGTAATAACATTTTTTAATACTTAATAAATCCAAACAAGGAGCAGGCAGCCTTGTTGAATACAGTGAAGATAGAGTAGGTACAATGGAGAAAAAGATAATGAAGTACAGAATGACTTTAGAGGGGCAGAGTCAAGATGGCAGTGTGGGAAGATACAGAGTTTGAGTCTCGCCACAACTAGGGCACCTGCCAGACACTGGTGGGGGACTGTGACAGCCAAGGAGACGGGAAGCACACCCAAATGAACCAGTAGGATGTGGGGGGACTGAGGGGGGACGAGAAGTAGAGGCCAGACATTACCAGCACCCGTGAGGTGTGGCTGAAGTGGGGAGGGGTTCCCATGCCAGGAGGGACTGTCGGGGGCTCAGATCAGGGGCAGCACACCCAGTGTTTTCCCTTCCCCATCAGCCGGGGGAAATCTGCCCACCTCTCAGGGTGTCCTACTCCTTCAAAGTTCCCCTCCAGGCCAGGTTGATCCTGGGGGCATAGGAGAAAGGCCGGGGAGATCAGGAGAGGCAGGTGGGAGGGCCCCTCCAGGATGGGAGGAGCAGAAGAGAAGGAGGGTGTTTGCCCCACCCACTTGGTCTCAGGGAGCCTGCTGAGCTCCCAGGTGGGGTCCCCCATGCTCTGAGACCAGAGGTGGGAGGCATGCCTGGTCCTCTTCTGTTCTGTTGAACCTAAGCACCACCCTCACACCCCCAGGTCCTTTTCCAGCCCTGTGGGTCCTAAGCATAGGCTCTGCCCACTGTTCAAACCTCAGCTCTGCTTGGGCCCCTCCCTCCAGAGCCAAGGCATTTTCCACCTCTTTTTTTTTCTCCTCCTCTTTTTTACTACTGTGGTTTTGTTTTACCTTCCAGTTGTTTCATCTATATTTTTATTTTTATATTTTTTCTAACATATCTGTTAGTTTCCTAGTCTAATTTTATATTTTACTTTGTTATTGTTTTTTTTTTTTTTTTTCTGCCCCGTGTGGCTTGTGAGATCTTGATTCACAAGTCACAGGTTGGGCTGAAGGTCTTGCAGTGGGAGCTCTGAGTCTGAACCACTGGACTAACAGAGAACCTCACACCCCAGGGAATATTCATCAGAGTGAGGTCTCCCAGAGGTCCTCATCTCAGCACCAAGACCCAACTCTATCCAACAGCCTACAAACTCCAGTGTTGGAAGCCTCAGACCAAACAACTAGTAGGACAGGAACACAATCCCACTCATAAAAAAAAAAAAAATGAGATGGCAAAATAATACATCACAAATGAAAGAGCAAGGTCAAAACCAAAAGACCAAATAAATGAAGAGGAAATAGGAAATCTACCTGAAAAAGAATTCAGAGTAATAATACTAAAGATGATCCAGAATCTTGGAAACAGAATGGAGGCACAGATTGAGAAAGTACAAGAAATGTTTAAAAAGGATCTAGAAGAATTAAAGAACAAACAAACAGAGATGAACAACAAAATAACTGAAGTGAAAAATACACTAGAAGGAATCAATAAGATAATAACTGAGGCAGAAGAACCAATAAGTTAGCTGGAAGACAAAATGGCGGAAATAACTGCCAAGGAGCAGAATAAAGAAAAATAAATAATGAAAAGAATTGAAGACAATCTCAGAGACCTCTGGGACAACACTAAATGCACCAACATTCGAATTATAGGGGTCCCAGAACAAGAAGAGACAAAGAAAGGGACTGAGAAAATATTTGGAGATCATAGTGGAAAATGTCCCTAACATGGGAAAGGAAATAGTCACCTAAGTCCAGGAAGCACAGAGAGTCCCACACAGGATAAATCCTAGGAGAAACACACCTAGACATGTATTAATCAAACTAACAAAAATTAAGTTCAAAGATAAAATATTAAAAGCAGCAAGGGATGGGCTTCCCTGGTGGCACAGTGGTTGAGAGTCCACCTGCCGATGCAGGGGACACGGGTTCATGCCCCGGTCCAGGAAGATCCCACATGCCATGGAGCAGCTGGGCCCATGAGCCATGGCCACAGAGCTTGCGCATCCGGAGCCTGTGCTCCGCAACAGGAGAGGCCACAAAAGTGAGAGGTCCACATACCACAAAAAAAAAAAAAAAAAAAAATGCAGCAAGGGAAAAAGAAAAAGTAACATACAAAGGAATCCCTATAAGTTCATCAGCTGATTTTTCAGCACAAACTCTGCAGGCCAGAAGCGAGTGGCAGGATATACTTAAAGTGATGAAACAGAAAAACCTACAACCAAGATTACATTACCAAGCAAGGATGTCATTCAGATTCGACGGAGAAATCAAAAGCTTTTCAGACAAGCAAAAGCTAAGAGAATTCAGCACCACCAAACCAGCTTTACAACAAATGCTAAAGGAACTTCTCTAGGTGGCAAACACAAGAGAAGAAAAAGACCCACAAAAACAAACCCAAAACAATTAAGAAAATGGTCATAAGAATATACATATTGATAATAACCTTGAATGTAAATGGATTAAATGCCCCAACCAAAAGCAGACTGGCTGAATGAATACAAAAACAAGACCCATATATATGCTGTCTACTAGACCCATTTCAGACCTAGGGACACATATAGACTGAACGTGAAGGGACAAAAAAAGATATTCCATCCAAATGGAAATCAAAAGAAAGCTAGAGTAGCAATACTAGTATCAGATAAAATAGACTTTAAAATAAAGACTGTTACAAGACATAAGGAAAGATAGTACATAATAATCAAGGGATCAATCCAAGAAGAAGATATAACAATTATAAATGTTTATGCACCCAACACTGGAACACCTCAATACATAAGGCAAATGCAAACAACTATGAAAAGGGAAATTGACAATAACACAATAATAGTAGGGAACTTTAACACCCCACTTACACCAATGGACAGATCATCCAAACAGAAAATAAATAAGGAAACACAAGCTTTAAATGACACGATAGACCAGATAGATTTAATTGATATTTATAGAACATTCTACCCGAAAGTGGCAGAATACACATTCTTCTCAAGTGCACACAGAACATTCTCCAGGATAGATCAGAGCTTGGGTCACAAATCAAGCCTCGGAAAGTTTAAGAAAACTGAGATCGTATCAAGCACCTTTTCTGACCACAAAGATATGATATTAGAAATCAATTGCAGGAAAAAAACTGTAAAAATCTCATATGCATGGAGACTAAACAGTGTGTTACTAAATAATTAAGAGATCACTGCAGAAATCAAAGAAGAAATTAAAAAATACATAAAAACAAATGACAACGAAAACACAATGACCCAAAACCAATGGGACACAGCAAAAGCAGTTCTAAGAGGGAAATTTATAGCAATTCAAACTTACCTCAATAAACAAGAAAAATCTCAAATAAACAATCTAACACTACACCTAATGCAACTAGAGAAAGAAAAACAAACAAAACCCAAAGTCAGTAGAAGGAAAGAAATCATAAAGATCAGAGCAGAAATAAATGAAATAGAAACAAAGGAAACAATAGCAAAGATCAATAAAACTAAAAGCTGGTTCTTTGAGAAGATAAACAAAATTGATAAACTGTTAGCCAGACTCATCAAGAAAAAAAGAGAGAGGGTGAAAATCAATAAAATTAGAAATGAAAAAGGAGAAATCTCAACTGACACCGCAGAAATACAAAGGATTATAAGAGACTACTCCAAACAACTATATGCCAATAAAATGGACAACCACGAAGAGCCAGACAAATTCTCAGAAAGATACAATTTTCTAAGACTGAACCAGGAAGAAATAGAAAATATAAACAGACCTATCACAAGTAATGAAATTGAAACTAATTAAAAATATTCCAACAAACAAAAGTCTAGGACCAGATGGCTTCACAGGTGAATTCTGTCAAACAATTAGAGAAGAGCTAACACCCATTTTTCTCAACCTCTTCCAAAAAATTGCAGAGGAAGGAACACTCCCAAATTCATTCTATGAAGCTACCATCACCCTGATACCAAAACCAGAAAAAGATATCACAAAAAAAGAAACTTATAGACCAATATCCCTGATGAACATAGATGCAAATATCCTGAACAAAATACTAGCAAACAGAATTCATCAACATATTTAAAGGATCAAACACCATGATCAAGTGAGATTTATCCCAGGGATGCAAGGATTCTTCAATATATGCAAATCAATCAATGTGATACAGCATATTAACAAACTGAAAAATAAAAACCATATGATCATCTCAATAGATGCCAAAAAAGCTTTTGAGAAAATCAACACCCATTTACGAAAAAAAAACTCTCCAGAAAATGGGCAAAGAGGGAACCTACCTCAACATAATAAAGGCCATATATGAGAAACACACAGAAAACACATACTCAATGGTGAAAAACTAAGATCAGGAACAAGACAAGGATGGCCACTCTCGCCACTCTTATTCAACATAGTTTTGGAAGTCCTGGCCAAGGTAATCAGAGAAGAAAAAGAAATAATAGGAAAACAAATTGAAAAAGAAGAGGTAAAACTGTCACCTTTTGCAGATGACATGATACTATACATAGAGAATCCTAAAGATGCCACCAGAAAACTACTAGAACTAATCAATGAATCTGGTAATTTTGCAGGATACAAAATTAATGCACAGAAATCTCTGACATTCCTATACACTAACAACAAAAAATCAGAAAGAGATATTAAGGAAACAATCCCCTTTACCATTGCAACAAAAAGAATAAAATACCTAGGAATAAACCTACCTAAGGAGGTGAAAGATTTATACTAAGAAAACTGTAAAACACTGATGAGAGAAATCAAAGATGACATACACAGATGGAGAAATATACTGTGTTCTTGGATTGAAAGAGTCAATATTGTGAAAATGACTATACTACCCAAAACAATCTACAGAATCAGTGCAATCCGTATCAAACTACCAATGGCATTCTTCACAGAATTAGAATAAAAAATTTTACAATTTGTATGGAAACACAGAAGACTCCAAATTGCCAAAGCAATCTTGCAAAAGAAAAATGGAGCTAGAGGAATCAGGCTCCCTGACTTCAAACTATACTACAAAGCTACAGTAATCAAGATAGTATGGTACTGGCACAAAAACAGAAATATAGATCAGTGGAACAGGATAGAAAGCCCAGAGATAAACCCACACACATATGGTCACCTAAATTATGACAAAGGAGGCAAGAACATACAATGGAGAAAAGACAACCTCTTCAATAAGTGGTCCTGGGAAAACTGGACAGCTACATGTAAAACAATGAAATTAGAACACTCCCTAACAGCATACACAAAAATAAACTCCAAATGGATTAAAGACCTAAATGCAAGACCAGCACTATAAAACTCTTAGAGGAAAACATAGAGAAAACACTCTTTGACATAGACTACATCAAGATCTTTTTTGACCCACCTCCTAAAGTAATGGAAATAAAAACAAAAATAAACAAATGGGACCTAATTAAACTTCAAAGCTTTTTCACAGCAAAGGATACCATAAACAACATGAAAAGACAACCCTCAGAATGGAGAAAATATTTGCAAATGAAACAACAGACAAAGGATTAATCTCAAAAATATACAAATAGCTCATGGACCTCAATATCAAAAAAACAAACAATTCAATTTAAAAATGGGCAGGGCTTTCCTGGTGGCACAGTGGTTAAGAATCCACCTGCAAATGCAGTGGACATTGGTTCAAACCCTGGTCCAGGAAGATCCCCCATGCCGTGGAGCAGCTAAGCTCACGCACCACAACTACTGAGCCTGAGCTCTAGAGCCCACGAACCACAACTACTGAACCCTTGTACCACAACTACTGAAGCCTGCGTGCCTAGAGCTCATGCTCCGCAACAAGAGAAGCCACTGTAATGAGAAGCCCGCACAACACAATGAAGAGTAACCCCCTCTTGCCGCAACCAGAGAAAAGCCTGCGTGCAGCAATGAAGACTCAACGCGGCCAAAAATAAATAGAATAAATTAAACGAAAAAATCAGCAGAAGTCCTAAATAGACACTTCACCAAAGAAGACATACTGATGGCCAAGAGGCACATGAAAGAATGCTCAACATCACTAATTATTAAATGAATGAAGTATCACCTCACATCAGTCAGAATGGCCATCATCAGAAAATCTAGAAACAATAAATGCTGGCAAGGGTGTGGTGAAAAGGGAACCCTCCTGCACTGTTGGTGGGAATGTAAGTTGATACAACCACTATGGAGAACAGTATGGAGGTTCCTTAAAAAACTAAAACACTGGGCTTCCCTGGTGGCACAATGGATGAGAGTCCGCCTGTCAATGCAGGGGACACGGGTTCGTGCCCCGGTCCGGGGAGATCCCACATGTTGCGGAGTGGCTGGGCCCGTGAGCCATGGCCGCTGAGCCTGCACATCTGGAGCCTGTGTTCCACAACGGGAGAGGCCACAGCAGTGAGAGGAACTGCGTACTGTGAAAAATAAAAATAAAAACCTAAAAAACTAAAACCATATGACCCAGAAATCCCACTACTGGGCATATACCCTGAGAAAACCATAATTCAAAAAGAGACATGTACTACAATGTTCACTGCAGCATTATTTACAATAGCCAGGCTATGGAACCAACCTAAATGCCCACTGACAGATGAATGGATAAAGATTTGGCACATATATACAATGGAATATTATTCAGCCATAAAAATTGAGTTATTTGTAGTGAGGTGGATAGACCTAGAGTCTGTCATACAGAGTGAAGTAAGTCAGAAAGAGAAAAACAAATACCATATGCTAACACATATATATGGAAACTAAAAAAAAAAAAAAAAAATGGTACTGATGAACCTAGTGACAGGGCAGGAATAAAGACATAAACATAGAGAATGGACTTGAGGGAACAGGCAGGGAGGGGAAAGCCACGGCAAAGTGAGAGTAGCAGCGATATAGATACATTACCAAATATAAAATAAATAACTAGTGGGAAGCAACAGCATAGCACAAGGAGATCAGCTCAGTGCTTTGCAGTGACCTAGAGAGGTGGGATAGGGAGGGTGGGAGGGAGGCTTAAGAGGGAGAGGATATGGGAATATATGTATGAATATAGCTGATTCAGTTTGTTGTACAACAGAAACTAACACAGTATCGTGAAGAAATTATACTCCAACAAAGTTCTTTAAAAAATAAAAAAGAATAACTTTAAATGGTGATTTTCCTCACTGTTATATATAAAATTAAACTTTAGTGTGTAAACCAACACATTAACATATGTTTTTAATTTTTTAGAAATATCCACTTGATTCTTTTTAATATGTAGAATGGGGAATTAAAAGAAGTAGGAGGAGCAAAGGAATGAGAAAAGAAAGAAAAAAAAACACTCCATCTACTAATTTGAGCTTTTCTAAAAACAAAAGGATATATATAACTCCTGATTTAAAGACCCTGAAACTATATTCCCCTATCAGAACTTCAACCATCTCTTCTCACTCAGGAGAATCTCCATAAGCCCTAAGAATTATTGCCTTTAGTGGGTGATGGTGGTGGGATGAATTGGGAGATTGGGATTGACATATATACACTAATATGTATAAAATAGATAAGTAATAAGAACCTGCTATATAAAAAAATAAATAAAATTAAATTTAAAAAAAGAATTATTGCCTTCAAAATAGACTGTGCACTTTGGGTAGGAACTGTGTTTTGAACATTGTTGTATTTCTAGCACATAGTATAATGCCTGGCATATAGTGGATTCCAATAGTAGTGTAATAATTCATTTATTAATTCAACCAACATTTATTAAGCATTTACTATTTTGCAGTCACATTTTAGAATATCAATGTTGACTAAATTTCTAACTATGTTTGAGTGGCAACATCAACATTCATTACTGTCCCAAGTGTGTTTAACAGCTATCTCTTGATACTCTGCGTAGATGAACCACTTACGGACCTTACTGCACCACAGGCTGAACATAAACTGCCCTTGGTAATTACTCTGTGTTCAAGAAATCCTATTATTATTGCTATTGTTGTAAACATCTGCTATTCTTTCCATTCCTCCCACCCTCAAATCTAAATGCTGGTTCATACATTCAGGTGATAATTATATTAAAAGCTGAGATGAATCAGTCTGAAAGGTGGGGAATATTTTCACTCTGCTTCTCTATATTTTAAATATTGCTTCTTAAAAAGCACTGACAATGTTTTCTCTATGAACTGAAGTTCAGCTTAGTGCATAAATCACTGACCAGTTTTCAAGCTGTTTTTGCCTTTCAACTCCAACTCTTCTATCTCTTTTGATACTGGAATGGGTCTCCTGATGACATAAAATAAACAGACTGCCAGATATCTCTCCAGCAAATATGGTTTTTTTTCAGGATCAGCAGAGAATTACAATTCAGGGTCTATAACCATGGCAAGTCACATGTAAGTCCCCACAAGGCAAGGGAAGATGAACACTTTTATAAAGGGAGAAAAGAAGCTGGAAGGGCTAGAGTAAATAAAGAGTCCATGGCTCTTCACTGGCTGATTCCTTGCCAGGAAACAAGAGGAGTCTTTCTTCTCCCTGTTGGGCTCTTCTATTGTTGTGGGGTATAAGAGTTGCTCCTTCTGATCTCCTGACTCTATTTAATTGAGGTTTCTGTTTATTAATTTTTTACTTTTCCCCCTTTTGGTTTTCTCTGAATGCATCACTGATCAAGAGTCAGGTTTTCCAGGTTCATGGCTTTTTGTCCCTCAATGCCAGGAGGCATCTTTCCTGGGTGTAGTGTCCCATGTCAGAGGGAAAGTGCACAGATTGGAAATTTATTGAGGTAACATTTGAGTAACAAAGAAAAGTAGGAGGGAGAACTCTCAAGCACTTTTTATCTAAAGCCCATATGTTATCAAGATCACAGACATTGGAGATCAACTGAAGCATCAGATCATCATGAAAGTTTTGGTGAGAAACTTCCTACAGGTCTGGCCTGGATATCTTGGGAAAGCTATCTCATCAGATGTTGTCTGCTTCAATTCCAGGAAATCCTTACTTTTATGTCACCAAATGATGTGTAGTTCTAGCCAGTGTTTGTGCTTTGTTTCGACGTGTCATGTGAATCCAAGAGTATATTCCTTGGAGTTTGGCAACACAAGGGCCCCTACAGCAAGGTTAAAGAGATTTCTTTTGGAGGTGTCTTTTTAAATAGACAAAATCTCCAGGTTGAAAGGTGTGATGTTTAATATCTTTGTCTCCTGAGAGTGCACTGTGAAAAGACTGTTCTGTCAAAAAAATGGTTATTTTTAATAGAAGGAATTAGGCCTTTGCAATATTACAGTATCTCTCCTTTTATCAGCTGTGGGTCAAAAGAAAGCAGGGCCCAAGTGCTTTGGACCTCCTGTGACTATCTTAAAGTCTTAAAGTTTATAAGTTTCAAAAGGGGTGGATTTGAGGTTTAGAAGGACAAATAGCAATGCTTTTGGCCAAGGTATTTGGAGAGTTTCTACAAATTTTGCCAACTAAGTCTTAATAATGTCATTAGTGTATTCAACTAAACCAGAGGATTGAGAGTGGTAAGCACAGTAAAAGCGTCGCAAAACTGGCCAAACATTGCAGACTTCTTGAAGCACCTAGCCAGTAAAGTGGGTTCCTCAATTACCATGAAGTTTGAAAGGAGTGTCTCAGGTAGGGATATCTTTTCCAGAAGGACTTTAGCCACAGGAGAGGAATTAGTCTGTCTGCAAGGGAAGACTTTTAGTCCAGTGTGGAAAACATATAGACCACGACTAAGACATATTTATATCCATTAAATGGAGGAAGTTGTCTGCAATCCATTTGACAGATTTTGAAAGGTCCATTAGGCGGTTTAAAATGTCCAGGAGCAGTACCAGCAGGCTTCCTTGGGTTGTACTTTGGACAAGTGGGACAGGTGAGGGCATTTTTGGGTGCCTTGTTAATGTTTCCTCATCAATACTGATTAATGAATGCTATCATTTTGTCAGTAGGCCAATGGTTTAATGTATGTATAGGGGTAAGAATTGGGTATTTTAGAGTCTGGCAGGAGGGGCTTGTTATTTACTCTAAACCAGAGCTTTCTCTCTTTATTAAACCAATAAATGTTGAATTTCCAAACTTTGTATCCTTTTCTGATAAATTGTTGGGTTTCTCTAGCTGGCTTTTCTAAGTTATCATTTGGGGAAGCATCCCTTTAGACCATGACAGAGGTTTGGCTGCTGTTGGTCTCTTTAAGGAAAGCATTCTTTGTGGAAATGTCAACAAGGTAATTTCCCTTAGCTTGCAGAGGGTCAAGTTTCGAATGCTCCAGAATTTTAATAATAGCTAAAGTGACAGGTAAAAGTATCAGATCCAATAATCCTGAACATAGGACCATTTTTAATTTTATTTCCACTGGAAGTAAGAAAGCCATGTTGCTTCCACAACATTCTAAAATCATGAGCTAGTCCAAAAGCACATCTACTTAAAGTATAAATATTGGCACTTTTGTCCCTAGCTAAAGTACAAGCCTATGTAATTCAGCCTGGTGGGTTGAAGTAGCCATAAATAAATATGCTACCTCAATGACATCAAAAGGAGTTGCAATAGAATAGCCAGCACAATATTTACCATTGTCACCTTTTAAATAAGAACTATCAGTGAACCATGAGAAGTCAGTATTACCCAGAGGAATTGCCTGTGGATCATTATGAGGAGTCAGGAGGTGATCTGTCAGCCTTAAGCAGTTGTGAGGGACTTAGTCTATGATGGAGATGACGAGAGTAGCAGGGTTAAGATTATTACAGCATAAAAGAGTTATGTAAGAAGCAGTTAACAAAACCCTTTATAAACAGCTGGGTGAGAAATATTGAGTGTGATGAGAATTCAGGAAATTTTCTACAGCATGAGGTACAAAAATGGCTAATGGTAGTTTTACAGCGATTTTCTCAGTGGTCTTAACTAAAAGGGAAGTGGCCATAATGGCCCTAAGGCAAGGGTCTTGTTGCTGGCTATAATATCCTATAGGTCAATGGTGTTCCTTGTATTGTTGGGTGAGTACACCAAGGGTGTTTCCTTCCTTTTCATATATAAAAAACAAAAAGGAAATCTAATGATTGGGATGCCCAAGGGCAGGTGGGTTCATTGCATTCTCCATTAAGGCATTAAATGTTATATCATCCAGTTCTTCCCAAATTGGGTTGGGATTGTCATTGCTTAGTAAAACATACTAAGGTCTGGATATAAGAGAAACATTTGGCACCCAATTTCAGCAAAAACCAAACCAAGTAGCCTGAGAAAACCTCATAGTTGGCACTTAGTTTTGGATGTTGGGAAATTTAGGACATCAGGAAATTTATCTGGATCTAGGTGTAGCCCTTGTCCTGATATCAGAAGCCCTAAATATGGAACCTAGGTTAGGGTAAACTGCAATTTTTCTTTGGCAACCTTATGTCCCTTTAAGTCTAAAAGCTTTAGCAAATGGATGCTGCCTTCTTGTGAGGAGGCTTGAGAAGGAGAACATGGAAGCAAATCATTGACACACTGCAACAACTTAAATCCCTAGGGAATTTTGTATCATCCAGATTAGCCTTCATGATTTGCTAGAAATAAGGACTCTCAGTAAAACCCTGAGACATTACTGTCCAGGTGAATTGTTGAAGGTAAAAATGTATTGTATTATATCTTCATCAACTAAAATACTAAAGAACGCACTGCATAAATCAATTACAGTAAAGAAATGGCTTCTGCTGGGAATGAATGTTAGTAACATATGAGGATTAGGAACAACAGTGTGTCCTGGGATAACAATGTTGTTCATTGCTTGGAGGTCCTGGACAAACCTCCACTCTTTGCTATTACATTTATTCACCAGTAAATTAAGAATATTACATGAACTACTATAAGGGATAATTAGGTGTTGAGCCTTGTAATATTTTATTATGAGCTTTATGCCTTGAAGGGCTTCTTTACTCATGGGGTATTGATTAATTCTGGGAAGAGGTTTTAAGAGATCTATTTGAATCTTGATGGGAGGTGCACTGTGAATTTTGCCAATATCAGTTGGAGATTTTGCCCATAAGGAAGTTGGTAGAGGATTCAATAGGGATAAATGATCAGTGTTTTCAGAATCAGTTCTAGTACTGTCAGAGATGAAACAAAGAAAAGATGTCAAGGGTCCTTTAATTCACCTGTTTGGTTACTTTGATAACTACCATAAAATTCTAGAATTATTTTCCCTTTTGGGGAGAAATTTCTGGCATGATACTTCTCTAAGAAGTACCAGCTTAATAAATTGATGGGGAATGGGGGCACTGAAAAGAAAAGGGTGTGTATCTCTCAAGGGCCAAAACGAAAGGGAATATGATTAGAGACAGGAGCCTCTTGAGCTTCATCAGTGATCCTCACTACTTGAACTGTTTTAGTACTCCAATGCAGGGGCTGTTTTTACAGTTGTGGGGTTGAGCACTGAAAGTGTAACTCCAGTCACACTCCAGCACAATTAGGACTGGAAGAGATTCACACTCAATCTGGAGAAATGTTTCTCCAGGCTGATTAAGAGGGAGGATTGGAAAGAACCCCTGTATTTTCTTGAAGACCCATCATTGAAAATTGGGAAGATATTGGAAAGGTTGGTAGAGAATCGAAGGTGCCTAAAGCATTTACATTTGTAGCAATCTCTTTTCCAATGTCCTGACTCTTTGAAATAATAGCAGAAACTAGCAGGGTTTTGGTTTTGTTTGGGAGCCTTCAATTGCTGGAGTTGAAGATTCAGAACTTTGGTGATCTCCATTTTAGGTGACTCATCTAGAGAGTGAGAGAAATGGTTTGCCAGATTAACTAAATCTGGAGTGGTTTTCCATTCCATCTTGGTCCTTTTTACCAGAAGGGTAAGGTCTTGGTTCAGCCCATTAATATATATAAAGTTAAAAGCTTCCTGGGAGGAATCAACATCTGAAGGAAGAGCAGAATTTTACTTTAAACTGAAGTCAATTGTAACTGTCCTGAACGGAATCATCAGAGTTTTGTTTATAAGCTTGAATTTTGTTCCAATCAACAGGCTTCGGAAAAGCCCTGGGAAGTGCTTGATGAAGTCACCTAGCCATTGCCTGAGACTGATCATATAATAAATTAATGGGCTGGTTCCCCAGTTGTAATTCTAGAGACCCTTCAGGATTTTCCCAAGTTGTGATTTTCATCCAGTGCTGAACTGGCCTTCACTGACAAGCATACAAACTAGTTGATATAAATCAGAGAAACCACGTTGATAGGTTTGAGTGACTGTGTTAAATTCCTTTACAAATCTGTGGGGAGTCTTTGGTTACTTTGGGAAAATCTTTGACTGTGGCTTGCAGTTCAGTTTCAGTCCAGGGATTATAAGAAATTAAAGGTTTAACCTCTGGATTCTCAGAATGCTTAATTTCAAAGGACCAGGTTCTGATAAGTTCAGAGGAAAAGGGAGTGGGAAGCTTTCAGAAAAAAAGGGAATTTCAGTGAGGTAATTAGTATGGGGGAACTGAACGTATATAGTGGACTATATAGATGGCATAGAAGGGAAGGAGGAAGATGGAACCAGAGGCAGATCCTGAGACAAAGAAGCCCAAGAAGAAGAGCCTGATGCTTTGGGAGCTATTTTATCTTTCTTTGGTTGTTTGCTTACCTCAGTGAATCTTAAAATCTTATTTTGCAGAGAGGCAATTTTAAACTCCTGATAACGTTGGGAAGCCTCAAAATACCAATCAAAACAGGCATTTTCTTCACTTCTGGAAATTTTGATTTTAAGAAAATAATCCAATTCAGTTTTAATAAAATTAAATTTGGGGATTACAAAAGTTCCCCATAATGGCCATTGGTATTCTAAATAGCCTTTGGTCAGGTGGGTCCATTTAGTTAGAAATGCGTGTAAGAAAGAATCATGATATATATTTTTTTAATTTTATGTTATGTGGTTTTTTTTTTTTTTTTTTTCGGTACGTGGGTCTCTCACTGTTGTGGCCTCTCCCGTTGCGGAGCACAGGCTCCGGACGCGCAGGCTCAGAGGCCGTGGCTCACGGGCCCAGCCGGTCCGTGGCATGTGGGATCTTCCCGGACCGGGGCACGAACCCGTGTCCCCTGCATCGGCAGGCGGAATCTCAACCACTGCACCACCAGGGAAGCCCAGGACCACGATTTTTAAACATAAAATCAGCCAGGGCTTCCCTGGTGGCTCAGTGGTTGAGATTCCGCCTGCCGATGCAGGGGACACGGGTTCGTGCCCCGGTCCGGGAAGATCCCACATGCCGCGGACCGGCTGGGCCCGTGAGCCACGGCCTCTGAGCCTGCGCGTCCGGAGCCTGTGCTCCGCAACGCGAGAGGCCACAACAGTGAGAGGCCCGCATATAGCAAAAACAAACAAACAAACAAACAAACAAAAAACAGCCCAAGTTCCTGGAGTGGGTGGTGCCCTCAACATATTTAGATAACTGGAATCCCATTTCTCAGAGGATTTTTTTTTCTAGAGTAAGAGAATAGTTTTCAAATAGCTTAAAAAACTTACAGCTCAAACAGCTCAATTTAAACAGCTTGCAACTCAAACAGCCTACAGTTCTAAGAAATAGCTTGGTCCCAGAGGACCCAAAGTCTTTTCAGCCAGCCCATAGAACAGGCCCTATTCTGAAGGCTAAAAAGCCATCACAGTTTCAGTGAAGAGCCCCATTCCCAAAGGAATGGACCAAAGATGCTTCAGCCAGCTTCAGATGAAACAGTCTGATCTCAAAATCAGACTGAAGTGCCACGTGACTACTCACATACAGATCCAGGCTTTAACTGGAAAGACAAAACTTTAAAATAAATCCCAATTAAAGCCTGGAGAACTTCAAACACAAAGAGAGCATAAGCTTGGATCCAGGAGAAAGATATACCTTCAAACTCCCAGGCTGGCAAAGAAAAGCAGTGACCTCAATGGGCTCAGTGGTGGGTACCCCACATGCTTGCTCACCATCCCTGGAGCCATCTCTGGTTCCTGTACAGGCCACTAAAATGTTGCCATAAAACAAATAGATATTTCTCCAGCAAATATGGGCTTACTCAGGATCAGAAGAGAATTGCAATTTGGGATCTGCAACAATGGCATGCCACGTGCAAACCCCCACACCACAAGGGTAGGAGAACACTTTTATAGAGGGGAAAAGAAAGTTGGAAAGGCTGTAATAAACAAACAGTCCATGGCTTTTCATTGGCTGAGTCCTTGCCAGGAAAGAACAGGGGTCTTTCTTCCTCCTGCTGGGTCCTACTATTGCTATAGGGTGTGAGTGCTCTCCCCTCTGATCTCCCGACTCTATTTCATTGAGGTTTCTGTTTACCAAATTTTTACAAGCTAGTACAATATTAATATCTGTCAGTGGTCGGTGCTTGAGGGATTGTTCCTAGCGTGTTTTGTTTCTTACTGCTCCTGCAGTATTGAGCTGGGGTGCAGAACACCCAGTACAGCTTACCTCCACAGCAAGTTTTCAGGCAAGTTTCACTGCAACCCCACAGCAAGTTTTCAGGCAAGTTTCACTGCAACCCCAAATGGCTTCACAGCAGCACCAGCAAGGCTCAACCCACTGACTTTGGGTCAGTTCTGGTCCTGACAACTCAGCAAGCCAGGGAACTCCTCCACTATCCAGTGAACAGTAAACACATCCTCTTTAACAAAGTCTGCATCCCAGCCTTGGAGAGAATCCCTCTCTTTCCAAGTTAGTTTCTTCTTTAGGTACTCTCCCTCAGACCCATGATATTCTGTGGAAACCTCTTTTATTCTGTCTTAGTTATAAGTAGATAGATGGTAGATGGATACATGCATACCTACATATAGAAATTTTTAATAATTTTCTATATTAAAGTTTTCCTGTTCAAATTACTGCATAGTTTCTGTCTCCTGATGGGATCTTGACTGAGACAACATTTCATATATAGTAGTAGTAGATTAACCTACTTTCTAAGGATTAAAAAACAAAACTCATCAATGTACCTCCATTAGAAGTAAAAATACATGAATGGTATAGAAAGTATACCACTGTCATTCTTTGAATGAATTATGACTTTATTTATCCATAAAATTTAAAAAAAGTAATAGAAATGATTTTCAAAGTTTTAGTTATTTAGCTATTTGTTCCATGATGTCAGTAGATCTTTCACAAACATAAGTTCAAATAAAAGTGTCTTACTGAGTCAGCTTTCTGTAAGAAAGCTCCTAGAAGACATGCACATTATGCAATGTTTTATGCATCATGCATATTTTATGTACTTTTCTCCTTTTACCTAAACACATTAAATAAAAATTTACTTTGTTGAATGTACCTGTCATGTAACCATAAACACCAACTACTGTACCACTTAAAGAGCTACCACTTCATGACTGAAGAACTTCAAAATGATCTGTTAATTACACTAAACCAGAGGAAACCACAAGAGTGCTTTAAAGTAAGCTTCAAATTTCTCAATGTAAGCAAAGCCACCAAGACATTTTTGTTTGGTATTCTACTGTGTTAAAAGTTGCATTAATAGCTACAGTAATCAAGACAGTATGGTACTGGCACAAAAACAGAAAGATAGATCAATGGAACAGGATAGAAAGCCCAGAGATAAACCCACGGACATATGGTCACCTTATCTTTGATAAAGGAGGCAGGAATGTACAGTGGAGAAATGACAGTCTCTTCAATAAGTGGTGCTGGGAAAACTGGATAGGGACATGTAAAAGTATGAGATTCGATCACTCCCTAACACCATACACAAAAATAAGCTCAAAATGGATTAAAGACCTAAATGTAAGGCCAGACACTATCAAACTCTTAGAGGAAAACATAGGCAGAACACTCTATGACATAAATCACAGCAAGATCCTTTTGGACCCACCTCCTAGAGAAATGGAACTAAAGACAAAAATAAACACATGGGACCTAATGAAACTTAAAAGCTTTTGCACAGCAAAGGAAACCATAAACAAGACCAAAAGACAACCCTCAGAATGGGAGAAAATATTTGCCAATGAAGCAACTGACAAAGGATTAATCTCCAAAATTTATAAGCAGCTCATGCAGCTCAATAGCAAAAAAACAAACAACCCAATCCAAAAATGGGCAGAAGATCTAAATAGACATTTCTCCACAGAAGATATACAGACTGCCAACAAACACATGAAAGGATGCTCAACATCTTTACTCATTAGAGAAATGCAAATCAAAACTACAATGAGATATCATCTCACACCAGTCAGAATGGCCATCATCAAAAAATCTAGAAACAATAAATGCTGGAGAGGGTGTGGAGAAAAGGGAACACTCTTGCACTGCTGGTGGGAATGTGAATTGGTACAGCCACTATGAAGAACGGTATGGAGGTTCCTTAAAAAACTACAAATAGAACTACCATATGACCCAGCAATTCCACTACTAGGCATATACCCTGAGAAAACCATAATTCAAAAAGAGACATGTACCAAAATGTTCATAGCAGCCCTATTTACAATAGCCCGGAGATGGAAACAACCTAAGTGTCCATCATTGGATGAATGGATAAAGAAGATGTGGCACATATATACAATGGAATATTACTCAGCCATAAAAAGAAATGAAATTGAGCTATTTGTAATGAGGTGGATAGACCTAGAGTCTGTCATACAGAGTGAAGTAAGTCAGAAAGAGAAAGACAAATACTGTATGCTAACACATATATATGGAATTTAAGAAAAAAAAATGTCATGAAGAACATAGGGGTAAGACAGGAATAAAGACACAGACCTACTAGAGAATGGACTTGAGGATATGGGGAGGGGGAAGGGTAAGCTGTGACAAAGTGAAAGAGCGGCATGGACATATATACACTACCAAACGTAAGGTAGATAGCTAGTGGGGGGCGGCCGCGTGGCGCGGGGAGATCGGCTCGGTGCTTTGTGGCCGCCTGGGGGGGTGGGGTGGGGAGGGTGGGGGGGGCGCGGGGGGGAGGGGATGTGGAAACATATGTATATGTATGGCTGATTGAATTTGTTGTGGAGCAAAAAATTAAAAAAAAAAACTCGAAAAAAAAACTATATATTTATATTTCCATTTGTTAATATTTCAGCTCTAGATTGTTTTTTATTTGGAGGAGTGAGTTGATCTACTAAAGAAATAGTTTTTTTTTTTTTTTTTTTTTGCTTTGTAACAAGTTTGGTCAGTTGTGCATGTGTTTCCATGTCCCCTCCCTTTTGCGTCTCCCTCCCGCCCTCCCTGTCCCGCCCCTCCGGGCGGTCGCGGGGTGCCGAGCTGATCTCCCTGTGCTGTGCGGCTGCTTCCCACTTAGAAATAGTTTTTGAGGTTGGATTTTAATAGGGAAGAACAAATCTGACTCTATAGTAGATCTGTTTCTTTTACTTCAACCTTTGTATTCTATTGCTTTTGCTTCCAGTTAAGAATGTTGCCTATAGCCTGAAATATACAGGATAGCCCATTCTCAGAGCTCTGATGTTTAAGGGTATAACACTTTTCCATTCATATGGAGATAAAAAGTTGCAGAACAGAGAATAACATTTGTCTTGTTGGAGGTTTACAGGAACATCGTGACCTTACAGCTGCAAGAACAAACGATTCTGACACCAAGTAGTTTGCAACAATTAACCATGCCCCTCCCACGCCTTGTCTTTAAAAATGCCTTGCTGGAGGGAGGGGATATGGGGATATATGTATACATATAGCTGATTCAATTTGTTATACAGCAGAAACTAACACAACATTGTAAAGCAATTATACTCCAATAAAGATGTTAAAAAAAATGTCTTGCTGAAACGCTTCAGGGAGTTCAGGGTTTTGGGGGCACCCATTTGGAGCCACCCATTCTCCTTGCATGGCCCTTCAATAAACCTTTCTCTGCTCCAAAAAAAAAAAAAAAAATATATATATATATATATATATATATATATATATATAAGAGGTTTCTACCATCCAACTCACCTATAAATCAATGAGACTGAAAGAGTAGGCTTTTGAATCACTGAGTTACTTGGGCTTTGGCAGAAAAGTATCTAATGGTGTCAGTCTGAGTGCAATAGCCACTAATAATGTTACATAGTCATGTAGTTTAACATAGGATCCCATAATACCTTCAGATTTCTGTTCATTTCTTCAACAAATGGTACCAGTTTCAAAGAAGGTGAAATGGACACTAACCCTGCCCTCAAGGAGCCAGGAAATGAGGAAAGTCTTCATATTATTTGAGTTCAGTCTTTAAGATAAGCATAGGCTTGTGGACAAGGAAAACGAAGAGCCCTTGGAAAATTACTCCGAGAAATATAATAGGGAGAGACCGACAGATAAACTGACAACTAGTTGTGAGGTCCCTGGTGAGGCCCTCTACCTCCAAATTGTAACATAATTGTCATAAAAGCAGAAAAGAATAACCTACTAGAGTCATTTGGGATTGGGGAGAACAAGGTAGGAGTAGTAGAAGCTTAAGGAAATGATGGATTCTAGGATATAAATAAGAGCAACATGGAAATTACAAAGATGAGAACCTGCCTGGGGAGAGACAGAGATGGTGCCAGAGAGGATTTCTTGATAAGAAGAACAAGGATTGATGGAGGGATAAAAGAAAAGAGCAGGCTCACATAGTGAGAGATAGTTGGAGTTAAGGAGGTTTTCATCAGGGAGAAAAGATCTTAAGAGTTGGAAATCTTAGAAATCAAGCAATGCTGAGTCATGACAAGGACCAAGATGTTTTCACTTTGTGTTTCCATTGCTTCAGGGAGATGGGGAGAGGGGTAGGGTTTGCAGGGATTCAACCTGCCAGTCAACTATTCTATGTAACCTGACAGATCTTATATATAACCTCAATCCATCAATTGCCCATGGATTAGAGAAAGAAAAGGGAGTTGAGTTTAGGATTAGGCCAGAATAGCATAAATACGATTTAGAATATTTAATGTCAGTTTGAGAAAAAATATCCCATAAAAGAATTAAAATAAGATGTATATCTCTCTCTTCAGAAATTCTTTTCGTTACTTCAAATGCAGGGTCTCTAGAACAAAGATTATACCTTTAATCAAAAACACCTGTGCTTTTGCAGTGCAGGTCCATTTGATATTCAACTTACTAAATTTGTCTCTAGTTGTTTTACAGATAAATATATTTTTCTCTCCAGCTAGATCATATGCACACCAAAAAAAGAGGCCATATTACCCTCTTCCTTCTGCCTGGGGCACCTACTCAGGATAACACTATATGGGGGACATTATGAAGCAGTGAAAAGAAAAAGGGCTCAGAAGTCAGAAAATTCTGAATTCAAACCTCTGCATTTTTACTTACTTGTCATGTGACCCTAGGAAAATTACTACTCCTTTTGAAACTTCAATTTCCTCATCCAGCTAAATGCTGATAATAATAATCATGCAATGGGTCCTGTGAATATTTAGTGAAATAAGCACCTAGCCCAATTCCAGGCACATGGTAAACACTTATAAATGGTTGTTACTACTGCTGCTACCACACACACAGACTGGGCTTAATAAAGATTTTTTGAATGGATATAGTTCAACATAAGCACCAGCTTTTCAGTGTGTTGAAATGGAAATCTCAGAGAAAAATCCAGATTACCTGGGATTATTTTTTGGCCTCAAAGTCCCAGAGTGTTTCTAAATGGAGTAGTAGAAATAAATTATACTTATGGCCAGTTCCATTGTGGAACAAGGCAGGACATATCTTCCAGACCACAAGATCTGGAGATTCCTGCAGAGCAGCTTTCTGTCTCACAATGGGGCAGCTCAGCCAATTTCAGGACTAGGCTCTGAGCCAGCACTGCCATTTGAAGTAGAACAGGTGGGTGAGTTGTTCCCCACAGCAAGGGGTTCTCTTTCCTTCCCTCATCCCAGCAGTGCTCACTCTTCTGTCCAGCTTGTCTCACCATGTTTTCCAACCATCACTTAGCCTTGCTTCCCTCCATTCTGAAATTACAAACTATTATCCTCAGAAAAGACACAAGCATCTTTTCTGACTCAAATGTATTATATTCAATTAGACCTACATCAGTGCTGACTCTGTCCCAACTCTGACTAAAAAAAAAAAAAAAAAAGAAGAAAATAAAACAACCATCTTAATTTTCCAGAAATTAAATTACATATAATTATGGAAGAGTTTTGGTATTCTCAGCAGACAAGTTCAAATGAGAGCATTTGTTTAACTGTATTTAATCAAAAGATAAATAAGAGCAAGTAAAAGGAAGAGAGCTGTAGAGTATTTCCATGGTTACTATATTTTGAGCTGCTTCAGGGTAAAGTATTATAAAATAATCAGTACAGAGACTTTGTATTAAACCGATAATACCTGGGCTTGAAACTTAAAAATACCTAGGAAACAGAATAATTCTACAAATAAGGTATCTGTGGATATATGTCTGGCTTTATTGTTAAGAAACAGGTAGAAGAAAGGAAGTAAATATTCACTTGCCTACCACTTAATAATTTCTTTGCCACTATTACAAGTACTAGAAGAAGAGTAGATTAACCTGCTGCCTAAGGATAGTAAAGAAAAAAAAAATGCACCAAAGTATATCCATTACAGAAAACAAATATAATTTTACAGAATGTGGAATCTCAAAAATAAGCAAGGGTCATAGCAACTGTGGAAAGGGAAATGCCCTATTGAGCTTCTTAGTATTTACAATTGTCTGGATAGCAACAAAATATGGCAATGTGAGTCTAGCACCAGAAATCCAATATTCTATCTAAAACTGAATATTTTTTATTTGAGATAGAAATGGCCCACTCTTGTTACAAGTGAGGAAATAAACATTTAACAACAGAAGAGCATCATAATTTACCCTGCTGGGGAGGTTTTCACTTCGGCAAAATTATATTTCAATTTCTTAACATCATTTACTTGTAATTCTTCTTGGTAATTACAAATGTACCTTGCTTTTATGCAACAGATGTATTCTTTTTCTTTTTTTTTTTTTTGTGGTACACGGGCCTCTCACTGTTGTGGCGTCTCCCGTTGCGGAGCACAGGCTCCGGACGCGCAGGCCCAGTGGCCATGGCCCACGAGCCCAGCCCCTCCGTGGCATGTGGGATCCTCCCGGACCGGGGCACGAACCCGTGTCCCCTGCATCGGCAGGCAGACTCTCAACCACTGTGCCACCAGGGAAGCTCAACAGATGTATTCTTTAAAAAAAAAAAATCTGAATAGCTTTAAAATTTATAAATTATATTTATATAATTTATAAATTATATTATATTTATATAATTTATAAATTATATTGCAATGCCTCAAGAGGGTTTCCTAGTACTTAAAGAGATCTTTCTAGAATGAAAAATCCTTTTGTAGCATTTAAAAAAAAAAACACCCTAGGTCTATCATTTGTACAAATCTTGTAGTTTGGAAGGTTTTAAGGCAAGTTGCTTCTATCAGTACTTCCAATTAGTAGAAAAATTTTAAATATTCAGATATAATTGTAGCTCTGAAGTATTCTCTGAAATAACTCTACTAAATGTATATATATATATATAATATAAATATATATATATAATGAAATGTGTGGGAAAACAAAAATAATAAAAGGAATTTTTAAAAACCTAAAGAGGAAATGTGTACATGTATGCATGCAAACAAACATCCTCATTGTGAACAGTCTTACAGGGAACAGACAGTTTATATTCACTGTAACACTTGAGACTCCATGTACCTTCCTTGACAGAGGGCTAGAGAGTGGCTCAAGCTATCCAAGGAAGAATGTTGGGATGTGCCTAGACAGAGCAGTCTAAAAAAAATATAAACATCATGAAAATTATTAGGGGATAAAATGAATTCACTGTTTAGACCTATATCAAATTGGTTTGAATATTTTCAGTTGTTCATTCAAATCAGAAAAAAACTTAAGTTAAATAAAAGTCAGTCAAGACCAATTAGGCGTTGGTCAACTTGAGTTGTACAACTGAACATGTTCTTTAAATAGAGTGACCATATAATTTTTTATCCAAATCAGTATACTTTCAGTGTGAAATGGTCACTGAAATAATTGAAATTAAAGCACTTTTTAAATAATTATTGATTGACTCAAAATTTGTTTTATTTTATTGGTAGACCTATAAAACATTTTATTCAAAAACTATTTTCAAAGACATGCTTTCTAAAAATTAAAAATAACATATTTTTATGTATTAAGGTAATCTTTTTAAAACTTGTATAAATTATTTCAAAATGGCTTTAAAATTCTTAGCTCATCACCCACCACAAAGGTAAAAATTGGTGTGGAGGACTGGACAGTGAGAAAGCCACTGGGGAGTCTTCCATTTCCCTTTCCTTCCTAAGTAATTGGGACTTCAAGAGAACTATTCATAAAGCTTGCCTTGTGCTCCCTGGAGTTTGAGACAGTTCCTGACTCATACTGGAAAAATATAGTCAGAAGGGGCTATTATTATGTATGGTAGCAGTAACGTGTAGGCATGTTGGAAATGGACTATGTTTCCCAAGTTTAGAAGGTCAGAAAGCATTTGTTTTCCATCAACAAAGGGAACCCACATATGAGTCATGTAGAAAAGGAGCCCAGGTAAGAGCAGGATCCTATAGTGGCAAAACCATGAAAGGGTCCCACAGGAAAGAGCCTGCATTTGGACATCTGCCATGCACATGAAGCACAAATATGTAATTGTTACCTCTAAACTTCATTCCCAGGGCTCTCCATGAAGGGGGTTAGAACCAGCACCTAGAAAGAGGATAGGAGATGGAACAAGAAAAAAAGGTCTACCCTCCCCTTTTTATACTGCAGCTTTTGAATCCTGAGTTGAGAGAATTGAAGAACTGAAGAATATGTTTAATTCAAAATCACTGAAGCTTTGCTAATAAACTTGACTGGACTATTTAATATTTGACAGTGACTAGAAAATCAATTGGATCCATCCAAGATTTCATTTAGCAGCTGGGAAGAACAATTCTTCATGGTGAATTTAAGGATTAAGGAAATGAGATAACAACAATAAAGAAATAAAATTGTGTTTATCTTGTTCCATACTGTGTCATACTCATTGAATAGGCCAGTTACATATCTATGTTTATTGAGATATTTAAAACTTATTAAATGATAAGTTTTTTCCCCTAGATCTCTGTTTAAAGTCACCATTTCTCAGATTGGGGCAGTTGCATCCCTGGGAGATAGAGTGGTATGACAGAGTACAAGCAGAGCCATATGATTATGACTTTAAAACAAAGAAATTATCATTCTTATGCAGGGTAGAATAGATTAGAAAAGAAGCTCAGTGTATGCCAGAGCCAAGATGGTGATAGAAGAAAAAGTTGTGAACAAGATTAGAGAAACTATTCCATAAAGCACACCTGGCTAAGAATTTAACCAGTTCTTTGGAAGAAAATGTTTGGAAATTTAACATCAGAATCTTATGAGATATTATTATATTTTATGTTATATATCAATATGTCATTTAGGAAACTATTACCCAATGCTAATTCCTTAGTGTTTATTCAGCCATTTTAATTTAATCTGTTTATAGTCTATAGTTGCAAACTGAAGAACTATTTTGAATATTTTGATAAATAAACAAAATGATACTAAAGGCAAGATTTTAGTGTCTATTGTGGGCAAAGCAGACACCATGCAACTCCTACAAACAACTTCTAGAAATACACCAACTAAGAGAGCTAAATAGGAGCAGGGAGACCCTGGTCAAGATATTGCTATAAGTTTTGACTTTGTTTCATCCCTCTGCTTCAGACCTTTGACAATGAGAGACAAAATATCAAAACTTGAATACACAGTCCAGCTCCAAGCATGATAAACATCTCTATAAACCAGAAACAGAACATAAATTTGAAGCACAACAACCCTAGGCCTGTGAGAGCTAGGACCTGGAAGCAGCAAGTGGTGGCCAAGGGTTCATTTGTACAGGACAACAGGGTGACTGGAGACAAAACAGTTCTAAATGAAGTGAAAAGCCAGGTGAAGGTAACACTTGAAGCCAGCAGCTGGGGGGCTGACTTCCTTTTCCCAAGGGAAGTTGGGAAAACTGCCTATGTTAAGATGTAAGAGAAGCTTATCAGATTACAACTGGCAGAAAACTAGAACAAAAAATTGTTAAATTTGTATAGAAACACAAAAGACCCCAAATAAAGCCAAAGCAATCTTGAGAAAGAAAAATGGAGCTGGAGGAATCAGGCTCCCTGACTTCAGACTATACTACGAAGCTACAGTAATCAAAACAGTATGGTCCTGACACAAAAACAGAAATATAGATCAATGGAACAGGATAGAAAGCCCAGAAATATACCCATGCACCTATGATCAATTAATCTATGACAAAAGAAGCAAGAATATACAATGGAGAAAAGACAGGGTCTTCAATAAGTGGTGCTGGGAAAACTGGACAGCTACATGTAAAAGAATGAAATTAGAACATTCTCTAACACCACACACAAAAATAAACTCAAAATGAATTAAAGACCTAAATGGAAGACCAAATAGTATAAAACTCCTAGAGGAAAACTTAGGCAGAACACACTTTGACATAAATCACAGCTATACCTTTTGGGTTCTGTCTCCTAGTGTAATGTAAATAAAAACAAAATAAACAAATGGGACCTAATTAAGTTCAAAAGCTTTTGCACAGCAAAGGAAACCATAAACAAAATTAAAAGACAACCAACAGAATGGGAGAAAATATTTGCAAATGATGTGACTGACAAGGTATTAATTTCCAAAAATATACAAAAAGCTCATACATCTCAATATCAAAAAAACAAACAACCCAATCAAAAAATAGGCAGAAGATCTAAATAGAAAACTTCTCCAAAGAAGACATACAGATGGCCAAAAAGCAAATGAAAATATGCTCAACATTGCTAATTATTAGAGAAACACAAATCAAAACTATAATGAGGTATCACCTTACACCAGTCAGAATGGCCATCATCAAAAAGTCTACAAATAATAAATACTGGAGAGGGTGTGGACAAAAAGAACCCTCCAACACTGTTGGTGAGAATGTAAATTGGTACAGCCACCATGGAGAACAATATGGAGGTTCCTTTAAAAATTAAAAATAGAGCTACCATATTATCCTGCAATCCCATTCCTGGGTATGCACCTGGAGAAAACCATACTTTGAGAAGATACATGCACCCCAGTGTTCACTACAGCACTATATGCAATAGTCAGGATGTGGAACCAACCTAAACGTCCATCAACAGATGAATGGAGAAAGAAAATGTGGTACATATACAATGGAATATTACTCAGCCATAAAAAAGAATGAAATAATGCCATTTGCAGCAATATGGGTAGACCTAGAGATTATCATACTAAGTGAAGTAAGCCAGACAAGAAAGACAAATATCATATGATACCACTTATATGCTGAATCTAAAAATAATAATTTAAAAAAAGACACAAATGACCTTATATACAAAACAGCAATAGACCCACAGACATAGAAAACAAAGTTATGGTTACCAAAGGGGAAAGGGGTTGGGGGATAAATTAGGAGTTTGGAATCAACATATACGCACTACTATACATACTATAAAATAGATAACCAACAGGGACCTACTATATAGCACAGGGAACTATACTCAATATTTTTAATAACTTACAAGGGAAAAGAATATAAAAAATAGATATGTATGTATAACTGGATCACTTTGTTGTACACCTGAAACTAACACAACATGGTAAGTCAACTATACTTAAAAAAAAAAAAAAAAGATGTAAGAAAGGCTGAGGGCCTAGAGTGGTAGAAGGACAAAGAAATAGCCTCTTGACCAGAAACTAAACTAAGCTCAATATCACCAGAAGGTTGTTGCTTTTCACCACCATTAAAAGACCTGGTTCTGGGCTGGGGGCCAGAACCCTGGGTGGAGATGACCTCCAAAGTACTTGACCACTAGTTAGTTTGACAAGTTGGGGGATGAATTTGCCAAGAATTTGAATGAAGGATAAGATCTGTGTAAAAGACTTGAGTTATAAATGATAACAGCTTCAATAAGCCTATGAGTCTATGGGTTAATTTCTTAAATTTATATTGTCTGTCTTTTTTTTACTTTAGCCATTCTAATATGTGTTAAGCATCACCTCATTCGTAGTTTTGATTTACATTGGGGTTTCGATATTAAGGATCTTCTTATAGGATCATTGGACATCTGTATATCTTCTCTGGAGAAATGTCTGTTCAAATCATTTTTCCATTTGTTAATTGGGTTATTTGTCTTTTTGCTATTGAGGGGTAGGCATTCATTATGTATTCTGGATACCCTTATCAGAGAAATGATTTATAAATATTTTCTCCCATTCTTTGGAATATCTTTTCAACTTTCTTGATGGTATCATTTTCAGCAAAAAACGTTTTTAGTTTTTCTGAAGTCCAATTTATCTATTTTTTCTATTTATATATTATTTTTCTCTTTTAGCACTATGTCTATGAAAAGATACATTTATATTATCTTTCATATTTACCTATATAGTTACCTTTATGAGTGTCAGTCTGTTTGGACTGCTATAACAAGATACCATAGAGTGGGTACCTTATAAACAACATAAATTTCTCATTATTCTGCAGGCTGGCAGTCTAAAATCATGGTGCAAGCATGGTCAGGTTTTGGTGAGGACCCTCTTCTAGGTTGCAGACCTCAGATCCTTGTATCCTCACATAGCAGAAAGAAGTAAATGAGTTCTCTGGGATCTTTCTCATACATTCCTTTAATTTTTCTAGACATAATTTGCTTTAGTTCTTTGAGCATAATTATAATAGCAGCTTTAAGTTATTTGTCTAAGAAGTTCTACCTCTGGACTTCCTTAGGGGAAGCTCTGTTGACTGTGTTTTTGTTGTGAATTTCTTATTTATGGGCCACCCTTCCCTGTTATTTATGTCTCCTAATTTTTGTTAAAAAGTGAACATCTGAGATAATATAATGTGGAAGCTCTGGAAATCAGATTTCATCATTCTTCAGTTTGTTGTTTCTGCTGTTTGTTATTGTTGTTACTGTTTGTTTGTTTAGCAACTTTCCTAAATTACTTCTGTAAAGTCTATACTCTTTGTCATGTACCACGACTGAGGTTTCTGCTCAGTCCCTTGGGACTCTTGAAATCTGCTTGACACAACTCATGGCCAGTCTCAGCACTCCTTAAGTATATCCCACTGTTTATTTGCTCCAAACCCAAGAACTCTTTATTTACTGACTGAAGTCTCTCAAGTAACTCTAGAAATGCTCCTATTGCTCCCATTCTGCAGGTATGTAGAATAAGAGCCTTTCAAGGTATGTGATAAAGGTGGAAAATATATGGGTAGGAGTTTGCTACTGGGTCTGAGAGAAATTAATCCATAGAGAAAAGCTTCTGAAAGTCATCCAGTAAGCCAGCAATGGTTGTAATTTCAACTGTCACCATTGCCATTGCTCCCCAATAGGGGAGACAGCAGGTTTGTAACATGGAGCACGTAGCTCTTTCTGTGATAAGGTAGAAGGGAGGTCAGACCTTGATAGTGTTATAGTTCCAAAAATCAATCCTGTGCAGGACAAGTCCAGCTTACTTCCTCACTGCTCAAAAGATAGCTCCAAGCTAGAGACAGACAGACATACACTTTCTAACCAGGAAAACTTCACAGAAACTAAGGCTGGATTAGACCCATAGGAACACTCACTTTTCTCATTCTAGATCATTTCATATTCTGTAACCTCTCCCCTAATATAAAAAGAGGCAACTTTGCCCTTAAAAAATACTCAGTACCATAGGAATGGGACATCTGGTACCTGAGATGTTCTCACTCACTGCTTCAGGCCCCCGAATGCATTTGCACATGACTACCAGGCAAATGTGAAGGTATCCTTAAACTCTTTTCTGTATAATCATTATAAAAAGATGTTCAGCATTGCTAATTATTAGAGAAATGCAAATCAAAACTACAATGAGGTATCACCTCACACCAGTCAGAATGGCCATCATTAAAACATGTATGAAAAATAAATGCTGGAGAGGTTGGGGAGAAAAGGGAACCCTCCTACACTGTTGGTGAGAATGTAAATTGGTACAATCACTATGGAGAATAGTATGGAGGTTCCTTAAAAAACTAAAAATAGAGCTACCATATGATCCTGCAATCCCACTCCTGGGCATATATCCAGAGAAAACCATACTTTGAAAAGATACATGTACCCCAGTGTTCACTGAAGCACTATGTACAGTAGCCAAGACATGGAAGCAAGCTAAATATCTATCAACAGAAAAATAGATAAAGAAGATGTGGTACATATATAAAATGGAATATTACTCAGCCATAAAAAAGAATAAAATAATGCCATTTGCACCAACATGGATGGACCTAGAGATTATCTACTAAGTAAGTCACACAGAGAAAGAAAATTATCATATGATATCACTTATATGTGGAATTTAAAAAATGATACAAATGAACTTATTTACAAAACAGAAAGAGACTCACAGACTTAGAAAACAAACTTATGGTTACCAAAGGGGAAAGGTAGGGGGAGGGATAAATTAGGAATTTGGAATTAACATATACACACTACTACATATAAAATAGATAATCAACAAGGACCTACTGTATAGCACAGGGAACTCTACTCAATACTCTGTAATAACCTATATGGGAAAAGAATCTGAAAAAGACTATATGTATATGTATAACTAAATCAGTTCATTGTATACCTGGAACACAGCATTGTAAATTAACTATACTCCAATATAAAATAAAAATTTAAAAAAAAGAATATTTGGCATAGTTGGTACCCTTGTGGCTTTTCAGTCATAATCCTGAAGACTTGAGTGTGTTCTGCTTATAAAACTGTTCCTAGTTTTCCTGAATTTAGGGTGTTTTTCTTGAAGGAGAGAGAGAGGGATGGCGGCGGGTGTGGTGGTGGATGCACTTTATTTCTGAACCATCACTTATCATTCCTTCAGGAATCCTCTTTTTTTTTTTTTTAAGCAAAGGATTTCTCCCAAAGTACTTTTATCAACATTTTTTCTCAGCCCCTCAAATTCCTAATAACACTAGCCATTCTCAAATATGCTTTTCTCTATGCTAGTTGGAAACTGAACAGGCTTGGAACCATGCTGACTTTTCAATTTACTTACTGTGTTCAGTTTAATTCTAGTAATTCTTGATAGGGTCCAATCATGCTGGCTTTAGGATCAACTCTTACATGTAGTAACCTCTTTGTAGATCAGGGAAAATGGTTCTATTACTAGTCTACCATGTAGGAGATTAATGACTAGGGTTTGAGCTATTTTTATTTATTTAAAGAGTCTTACTCCATTAAATCTAAAAGGAGTTCCTAAAATCAGATGACAGAAAAGAAGTTAAAAAAAAAAACTGCTTAAATAAGACTCGACAGTAAAAGAATCTCTACTACACAAAGGGAGCTAAACACATAAATTAAGCAAACAAGCTAAGCAATATGACCAGGAATACCTTTGGTTACCTAGAATGGTCATTATTCAGTTCTTACAACAAATATTGAATGAATACATGAGTATTATGTACAAGATGTTATGTTGGGAATTATGGGAGATAGAGTGCAATCAAAATCGCCTGTGCTCTTAAAAAAGTTTACAATCAAATTGAAGATACATGAGCCTTTCATTGAATGCCTGTAGCACAAACTGTCATTACCTTAGAAATGCAACAAACTAATTGCTTTGAGAGTGCAGAGGAGAATAAGATTATTTTAGCAAGGAAAATACAAAGGTACAGTAAAGCAGATGGTATTTTGAGTTGGATAGACCATGAGGGATGAAGGATGGAGGGACTCTATAACAAAAACAAAACAAAAAATATCTATAACTATTGTATATCTATATATCTGTAGGTACAGATACAGATAGACAGATATAGAGAAATAGCTATTTTAAGAAGATGGAATATCATAGAAAAGCTAGAGATGGTAGGAGCAATACTTACCACAGACAGAAATGGAGTATAATATTTGTGTCAGCATCAGTGTAAAATATAGGTTGTACTCAGGTGGTAAATGGTATTCATTCATTCATTCATTCAATAAATACTAATTAGCAGTTCTTATGTGCAAGGCATCATACTTGAGGATACAGCAGCCAAAAATTTTCGACGTGGTTCCACACACAGGGAGCTGATAGACCAGAAGGAAAAAATATATGTATACTGAATAAGGATTATAGTGGAGAAGAAAAGTTTGTCCTAGAAAGATACCCTCAGGATGTACTATTTTCAGTTAGAATTAAAGAATGTGTGGCAAAGGAAGGAAGGAAAGGGAACAGGGTAGAACATGCCAAGCGTAGAAAATTGCCTATGAAAGAACCCAGAATCTAAGTATAAGTGGGGAGCTAAAATAAGATTTAAGATCATAGAGGCACAATATTAAAGAAGAATGAAAGGGACTTCCCTGGTGGTCCAGTGGTTAAGACTTTGCCTTCCAATGCAGGGGGTGTGGGTTCGATCCCTGGTGAGGGAGATAGGATCCCACATGCCTCACAGTCCAAAAACCAAAACATAAAACAGAAGCAGTACTGTAACAGATTCAATAAAGACTTTAAATATGGATCACATCAAAAAAAAAATCTTTAAAGAAAGAGAAATAGAATGAAATAAACTACCAGGTGAGCAGAAACACATTTCAGCCATCATTCTTCACTAACCTGTTTATGACAGAATAGCTTGAATGCCCAGATATCTGCATGTACACTTTACTTTTATTTATTTTTTTCTCCTGTTCCTAGTTAGTTGTTTAATAAAGCTCATATTTTTATTGTTATTATTTGCTTATAACGTTTTAGAAACACTGGTAGAAAAACTCCTGTCATATAAAAGTTTGGTAACTTGGAACCTGGTTTTTCAAAACAATAATCAAACACACAAGAAACACACCATCTTGTTTCTAGAAAAGCTAAGATAGTAGGACATAAGAGAATCTGGCTTAGCTGTAGCATTTTCTCAGGAAACAGAAAAAAGTTAATATTCCAGAGAAGTTGAACATTAATAAAATCTCATATTCTGATGTTCATTATGGGGGAAAGTGTTGTAAATCTGGATTAATATTTTTCCTTTGAAATAAGCTTAAGGCATGATTTTGATCTGTCATTCAATATTAATTCTAAAAATATTTACTGATCATACCAATTTTTGACCAAGTACTGCACTGGACATCAAAGATAGAGTAATTTTTAAAACGGGGGTAAAAAACAAAACAGACATAGTCCTAGTGGAGCTTACACTATCATGGATGAGATAGATACTAATTAAACACTAGAAAAAAAAATAAATGTAAATCAGTTACTGTGAAAAGTGCCATAAAGAAGAAGCACATATAGCTAAAAGGGCATATAAGAAGGGCTTTTGATGTAGTCAGAGATTAAGGCAGCCTTTCTTGAGAAAGGCATAATTGACTTGAGATATAAATAATGAGATTGATATAACTAGGCATAAAGGAGAGGAAGCAGCATTTGAGACAGAGTGATCAACAAATGCAATGGCTCTTTGGCAAGACCAAGAATGACAAATCCTTAGGACTGAAGGAAAACTGTGTGTAAGCCAGGAGTGGATATGAGTAAATCAGATGGAAGGTGCGTAGTCAAGGTGAGAATCAATGGTGAATTGGACTACGGTGTTGGCAGAGTTGTGATGGAGAACCAGATTAAGGATAGTTCTCTCCAATAAAGCCCTCTGTGAACTGACTCTGTCTTCCCTGTATTTCCAATAGACTCTAAGTAAGCCATGGCTAATTGTGGCAAAGTTCACAGCACCTCAACAAATTCCAGGGCAGCTCGGATGCAGTGAAGAGAATATAGATACAAGAAATTAATATAGGGGTAGTCAGGGATAGGTCATAAAGAGCTAGATGAACCATTTTTAAGGAGTTTATGTTTTACTCTAAGGGCCATGTAGAGCCAACAAATATTGATAAACAGGAAAATGGCATAATCAAAATTTCTCTTTTAGCAGAGCGGCTAGGCCCGTGAGCCACGGCTACTGAGCCTGCGCGTCCGGAGCCTGTGCTCCGCAACAGGAGAGGACACAACAGTGAGAGGCCCGCATACTGCAAAAAAAAAAAAAAAAAAAAGAACCTGCTGTATAAAAAAAAAATAAAATAAATTAAATTTAAAAAAAAATTTCTCTTTTAATACGTATATACATTTTTACTTTATGGCTAAATATTGGGACCTACAAAAGTGTTTTCAGTATGTAAGTCACTTGTTTTGGGGAAAATTAATCTAACACCATAATCATGATGGTTTAGAGTTGCAGATTGAGAAGAATCTAGAAACAAGAGAATCAACTGAAAAGGTATTTCGATAGTCTAAGAGTAAGGTAATAAGTTGTAGAAATTGAGTAGTGACAGTGTAGAATTTTCTTAAAGAATAAGGGATGAAATTTCAGAAAATAGATCATTAATTTTTCTTCAGAAGTTTACACAACTGTTTGGCACAGTGTCTTAGAATCAATTTGCTAAAATGGGATCCTGATAACTGAGAAAGATTAATAAAATGTATTTAAATTAAATATGCATTTTTTTAATTTAAAAAAAAATTATTTATTTTTATTGGAGTATGGTTGCTTTACAATGTTGTGTTAGCCTCCACTGCACAACAAAATGAATGAGCCATACACATAGAGATATCCCCTCCCTTTTGGACCTCCCTCCCATTTAGGTCACCACAGAGCATTAGGTAGGGTTCCCTGTGCTATAGAGTATGTTCCCATCAGTTGTCTATTTTATACATAGTATCAATAATGAAATATACAGTATCAATAATGAAATATACATATTTCTTATAACTACCTCGATTTGCTACTACAAGCCTAAAAGTATGGAGTAAATTTTGTATCTTCATCTTTATTTTAAAATTAGCACCTCGATATTGTTTGGGTCTGGGGGCTGGTTAAGGAAATCTGCGAGAGGTTGGATTTCTGAAGGTTTGGCACAGCTCTTCCATGCCAGAGAAATGGGAATTCATAATTCAGGAACAAGACCTGGGGAAGTTGCTCTGGAGCTTAATGGAGGGAGGCCGGGTCCAGTGGCAGGTGCCTCAGAGCCTGCAAAAGGACTGCCTTCTTTTCAACAGAGCCTGTCTTTAGAAAAACTCTATTTGGCCTTGAAAGGCATGACCACACCCACTTCCAGAGCCAAGCAGTAATTTGAAATTTGAGGTAAATGAGAAGTCCTTTTGAGTTTCAGTTTTGAAATGCAGGCTTCCCTAAGCCCTACAGGAACAGCAGAGAATCCAGGGCTCTTAGAAAGGCCCCTTTACAGATTCTTAGACATGGGCCAATGGAAGTCATAGCCCAAACTTTCGAGGTGAGCTTCATACCCTTTCTTTCCCATAGCCAGTAGTCACCTGAGAGCCACGAAATAACTTTACAGTGACATCCTGAGGGCCTAAGAACTAGCCCTTGACAGAGCTGCTTTGAGAAGAAGACCAGCTCTGGACAGAACATCCCAGCAGTCCACATGTGGCCTGTGGGTCCTATTTTCCTACCCACTGTTCCACATCAAACAAGGATTTGCCTAAGAAGATTACCTTGGCAGGAGTTCTCTTTGTTAGGTATTTTAAAAATCTTCTGAGTAGGAAGATTTTAATTAAGAACTCGGGCATTGTATTTTGTAGGGAGGTGAGACTTCAGAGGACATAACAAACTGAGCTGTCTTAAAGATTTCCCTCTTGCTTTCTATCCTCTCAAAAACAAACAAACAAACAAATTATATATATATATATATATATATATTCATATATATTCTGCCTTCCTAGGAAACAGAAAATTATATTTCTGGGGGGAAAACTGCTACTCCACGGGTTCAATAATTGCTCTACATTTACAGTGCTTTAATACCATAGGAACTCACCAGCAGAATGATGGGGAATTCATTTCCAGTGGAGAGTTGGATCACTTTCCTTTGCACTCTTTCTTTACTAAATAGTCAAACAAAGAGCATTAAAGCAACATTTTCAGTGTAAGTTGGTATGTTCTCATTCTAAAATGGGAAAGAAGCTTCAACTGTCTAGAAAAGAGATTAACCTTACCGAAGGATTACTAGCAGAGAAAAATGTCATTTTCTGTGGTCAAGAACACTAAGTAAATTCTGTGTTTGAGCAAGTTTTTTTTTAATGATATTTTAATCCAATATATACTTAAAATAGATTCTTAAATAATTAACATAAGAAATATGTAGTCTTTTTATTATTAAGTATCCGATATCAAAATATGCTTTCAGAGATATGTAAATAAAAATTGAGTAATAAACATTAATTGCAACTTCTCTGAGTTTAGTCTTGTTTTAGCAAGACTTTGATATTTGTGGAGTGATTACTAACTACTCCCAGAAGATAGAACCTACTCAGAATTCCTCACAGCCAGACCTAATGGAAACCCTTTCTTTATAATCAGCTCTCTGATGATTCCCCACCCACCCCATAGAAATGAATCTATTTCCAGTTTTACAATGCAAGCACAGGCAAAATAGAATTAAATATATGTAATTCCACATTATTTAAATTTAACTTCTAAAATGTATCAATGTCAAAGTGACTGGTAGCTACAGGAGATGAGAGTGATGGAAATATTAAAGTCTCTGTGTGAGAAACAGATATTAAAGTAACTTCTGGTTTGTTATAAAACGATTAAGAGCTCATTCACAACCGACCAGTCTTGAATATGACTGAATTAAATCAGCTTTGCCTTTTCTATACAGGGACTTGCTTTTGCTCTTCTTAGGCAACAATTCCAATTAGAATAACCACCATCAGATAGAATTTGTTCAATAGCTTCTCTTTTATTGCAGTCACTAAAATATTTACTCTTTGATTAAATGGTCATGACATCTTCTAGCTGTTCCGATCCTAATTTAAAGGAGAAATATATCAATACTGTTCTAAAACATTGAACATTTTGTATTTATGTTCTTGACAAAGGTGAGATTGGCAAGATTTTAACGCCTTTTATAAAGTGCTAACTAGAAACAGAAGTGTTTGGTCAAAGGAAATTACAATGAAGGAAAACCTGAACATGTTATTCTTCCAAAGGGAGGACAGAAATTATATTTATGGATGACTTCAGCTTCTTCTTTTGTCAGGTAATGATTAAAAACTTGACAGGAATAATGAGCTTTTGTTAGGTTTTCTGTTAATTTTAATAGGATGATCAAATAAGAATCGGTATTCCCAATATTCAGAGAAAACTAAAGCTGCTCCATGGCAATAGTATTGCTCTAATATATAGCTCAGGCCTCAGGGGGCGTTGATTCAAAATTCTCTGAGACTCAAACTACCCCAACAGTGCCAAGTGTTGAGAAAAATCCATCCTGAGTCACTCCTATTCCACTCACTCTGGAAGTCCAAGTCATCATGAACATCCCCGAGGGACCTTTTGTTCATCCACTCATCCAGGCATTCATTCACTCAGAAAGCAGATTGTTAAGGACCTTCCCACAGTAAGAGGCACTGGGACATTACAATGGCAATCAGGATATAGTTTCTGCCCTCTAGGCTTATGGGGGAAGGCAGATGTGGGGAAAAACAGTGATGATATATTGTGAAAACTGACTTCATGGGGTGTATACAAATTGTTGTTGGAGCACAGAGTTCTCTGCTCACTGGGGAGGTGAGACTTCAGAGGACATAACAAACTGAGCTGCCTTAAAGATTTCCCTCTTGTTTTCTATCTTCTCAAAAAAATATATGAATATATATGAATATATGAATATATGAATATATATATATATTCATATATATTCTGCCTTCCTAGAACTCACCAGGGCCTATGGGAAGTGAGTGATATAAATGAGTGAAGCCCATATTCTATCCTGAAGGAGCAGTGACTTTCCACTTTGTAAACTATTATCTTGTAGGAATGCCACCTTCATTATACAAGATCACTCAGTTTTCCAAAAGAAACTTGAAATCCGAATTTTTAAATGTTGGTTACCAAAAAATATTGTTTAAAGCCTTGTGTTAGACAAATTAAAAACCTATAGGCAAGACTGGCCCACTGGCCACTCACTACTTGGCAACCTCTAGTTTTTCACTTCAGATTAATAGCACCTTAAGGGCATCTATGGGTAAGAAATAGGGCATTGTATTTTGTAAGCTGTGTCTGTCATAAAACTCCAGAGCTACTCAGAAAAGTTACTCATTTTTTCCATGTTTGTGAGAACTTCCTATAGACAGCCAATATGTTTCAGCTATGCAGCTTTTGGACATGCATGGCCTGAGGGCAAAGAATTACTCTTCCTTTTAGAGAGGTTTTCATTCTCTAATGGAGTACAGTTTCACTTTAAAAACAAAACAAAACAACAAAAAAAAGAAGCAAACACAAAATCACTGTTTCCATGGCCTAAACGGACTTTGCGAGGCACAAAGAATAACTCCAAATTGATCAATTTACTTCTTTCAGAGCCACAGAAGAGGCGCACTGGGAGCTGTTCGTGGAAGCAGCAGGCCAGGTCTCTCTCAGTCCCACACACCCACCTGATTCAGGTTTCTTCTCCATTAAGTACACTGTCCTTGGAAACTTAAGCAGGACTTTAGCTCAAGAGTAAGCAAGAGGGCTTCCCTGGTGGCGCAGTGGTTGAGAGTCCGCCTGCCGATGCAGGGGACACGGGTTCGTGCCCTGTTCCGGGAGGATCCCACATGCCGCGGAGCGGCTGGACCCGTGACCCTTTGCATCCGGAGCCTGTGCTCCTCAACGGGAGAGGCCACAGCAGTGAGAGGCCCGCGTACCGCGCAAAAAAAAAAAAAAAAAAAAAAAGAGTAAGCAAGAAACAGGACATTTGTGGACAATATAGCTTCATGAGGAAAATAAATGACTTGAATTTTCCCTATCATAAGCAAAGTATATGGAGTGCAAATTCATAGTTGAAATGCTTTTAAGTGTTCAGCTCTGTGAAGGGCCACAGTTCTACTGTTCCAACCTCATTTCTGTTATTATTAAATTTTTAGTCTTTAACAAGGCAATGTAAGGGAAAAAGAAAAGCAGAGAACTGGCATAGCATCAAGTAAAGCACAATCCTAATGCAGGTTTTGCATGATATACTAACAGCCCAGTCACACAGGTGTCACTGGAAGTAACCAGTCAACAGTGGAAGTGGGTTCCACAATGATCTATATGATCAGTCAGGAACAAAATTGTACTAATGCAAAAAACAATTTCAGATCCATCTATCACATTTTGGAAAGCTGAGAATATATTCAACATTGGCGGTGCTGTACAATTATTTTGTTTGCTTCTCCCATTACTTCTCAGATTTTACATTTAAAGAGCTCTATGCAAAAACAATAATAATTATTATTCCATTGTATACTATGATACTCTCTTATTTCTGATTATGATCACTGGAAGCTAAACTGAAGCTTGTTCCTTTGGGGATGGCTAAGTACTTGGTGGACACATAAGTACTACATTTTTGGCAATGATGTGGGGAAAGAGGCACGCTGTGTATTACTAATGTGACTCTGCATTGATACAAACTTTACGAAAGGCAATGTGATAATATATATCACATCTTTAAGTCTAAACTTTGGACACAAGTACACTTCTGGAATTTATCCTAAATAAATGACCGAATGAATTGTTTATTATAGCTAACAATGGAAAACAAATTGTCATCCATAGCACATTGCTTAAGTAAATCATTTACACAATGCTATGTACACACAATGAGGTAGATCCTTATATTTTATAATATGAAGAGCCTATGGTATGTTATAAGATCTCCACAGTATTTGTAAAGTGAACAAAGTAGCTTTTAGAACAGGATGTTCAGATAGATAGATAGATAGATAGATATTAATGATAGGTAAAAGATGGGAAGAATATAAGTATAATATGAACATATAAAGCATAGCTTTCCACAGGGCTGTGGAGGGAGAAAAATAAGAACCAGGGGATTTTAGTTCTACTTTATTTAGTCAGTGTCTGAATTTTTAAAGCATGTGTAGCCAGTTTATTGAACATATTGAAACTGATGTTATGAGAATAAAAGTGTCATTTTTCTCCCATCACTTCCTTTACACATGACCTGTGGGATTTTCTCCATCCTTTAGTGATATTTAGGGCAGATGCCACTGTCTTTCCCATCACTTTCAAGAACTTAAATGATTTTGTTTTCAACTTTAAAAGGTTCTCTCCAATATAACTCCAAACTTTTGTCTCCCATCTTAATAAATCTCCTCACTCCCCGGAATGATTCTGACTCCCGACTTGGGAAACAAGTAAATAAGAAAGAACCTAGTCTGCTCTTTTATTCCCCTTGTCCCACTTCTCTTCCTCTATTCCTTTAGTTGACTCTCTATCCTTCAGCATCAGTATAAGGGGAAGAAGGCTGAGACAAGAAGGGACACGGCAGTTTTTCTTAGCTGGTACTGTGTGTCTCTCTCTCTTGGCTGTTCTGTATTCTGCCACAGCAAGCATCTGAATGCAGCCCTATCGCATTGAATGCATTAGTATATTCTTCAGACCCTTGCAAGGCAAGGACCACCACACTGCATCTTTCCACTGAACTCTTTGGCTGATCCTTGTGAGCCACCTCCATACTGAGTTCTTGTCCCAGGGTACACCTCCAACCCCCTTCTGCTGTTTCCCCTTCACTCCTGCAGGCAGCAGCTCTCTTGGGTGAGTTTTTTAACTTTATATATACAGAAAGGGGAGGGGAGAGGAAAATGGTAAAGCAAAAAAAAAAAAAAAAAAAACAGATCAAACAAAAATGATAAAGAAAATGTGGGAAAATTTAAGCAATTTGTTAATCTCAGTGAAGGAGTGAAGGGAACACTGGAGTTCTTTATGCTAAATGGCATATTTTTCAGTAAGTTTTAAATTATTTCCAAATAAAAGCTTCACAAAGTGCCTGTGTCTGAGGCACTTTGGGGCAGTGAAGCAGAAAGGAAGAGAACATATAGGCAGGTAAGTCCATGGATTTGCATTCCTGCATCAACTCTGCTACTTGCTACCCTCGTCCAAGTCACATAGCCACCTTAATTCTATAAACATTAATTTTCTAATCTATCAAAGGGAGATAATAACAAGAATCCTGCTGAAGTTCCTGAATTACTGTGGGACTCACATTAATCAAGGAGTGTGCTATATGTGTGTAGGTGACACTTTCCTGTCAGTGTGGTATCATATGCCCAAATCAGGGTCCCACTAGGTTCCCTGAACCCAAAGGGAGAAGGAACAGATGCTGCCCACTACAGTGAATATATATTAATACCCCAAAGCCTAGAAATCCAGTGCACCATTCTTCTCTCTACACAGGCTGAGACAAAGAGATATTCTAGGCAAAAACAAATACAATATATGGAGCTTTCTCCAAGTCAACTCAGAATGGGAATAAAATCTATGAGGCTCTTGAAAGCCAAGAGTCTAACAGAAGAACCTAAGTCCAGAAAACAGCTGATAGCTATTTGGGATGAGTACAAGAATTCGCCTGAGACTCTGAGGGACTGTTTCCTAATTCATTGTCAACTTTTAAAATTATGAATAATAGCTGGCAGTATCAAAAGAGTAGAGAACTTTCCCCTATCGCCAAACCTTTCACATGCACATTGTTTCAGAGAAGAGGCTATAAGAATGTGAGCCTCCTAAGTATTGCTTCTTTGGTCGGTATTCAGGGGGATAATCCTATAGAATCTCTTTAGTCTGTAGCCCTGTCTACCCAAGGGCACTAAAGGAACAAAAGAACACAATCAGATAGGAGCTGCTCTCCTAGCAAAGCCCTGGAGGTAGACTTCTGCTTTTAATATCATTTATCCAGGAGCTGATCATATTGCCAGAGGAAAGAGCCAGGAGTAATTTCTCCAGTAGTTTGTCATTGTCAGCAGGCATTTGGTTGCCAGCAATAAGGAGATTTACCTCTGCTTTCTCTATTTCTTTCTTAATATAATTCAAAAGTACAGCTTCCACCCATGGACTTTGAGGCAAACACAATAACCTTATTGATAAATCCCAGGATTTCTACCCTCTACTCCATGTTCTAACCTAGATTTTCAAAAGTAAATTCTGCATCAATACTTAGTTACACAAATTAAATTGCTTAGATTCCCTTTTGAGACATAATTAACATATGGTATTGTACAAGTTTAAGCTGTCCCACAGAATGATCTGACCCATATATATCATGAAGTGGTCCAGTCACCATCTCACATAGGTAAAAAATTAAAGAAATAGAAAAAAATTTTCTTTCTTGTGATGAGAACTTCCAGGACCTGCTCTCCCAAAAACCTTCACACATAACATACAGCAGTGTTAATTATGTTTAATATGTTGTACATGACATCTCTCATTTATCTTATAACTGGAAGTTTGTACCTTTTTACAGCCTTCATCCAATTCTTCCCCCTACCGTGCCCCCCACTTCTGGTAACCACAAATCTTATTTCTTTTTTAATGTTTGTTTGTTTTTGAAGTATAATTGACCTACAACACTATATTAGTTCCTGTTACACAAGACAGTGATTCAATATTTCTATACATTTCAAACTGATCACCGTAATGTCTAGTTATAATATGTCCCCATACAAAGATCTTACACAGTTATTGACTATATTCCCCACACAGTACATTTCATAATCTGTGTCTCATTTATTTTGCAACTGGAAGTTTGTACCTCTACCTCACCTATAGTTCTTAAACTGAGGAATATAGAAGTTCCTCAGTCTTTTCAGACTCCCCCTTTCCTTGGCTGCTGCCGCTGGTAGTGATTTTTGATTGAAGATTAGGGGCATGGGCTAAACCAGGGCATCGGGTTGTTACTATACTGTCATCTACGGATTATAAGAATAGGTTCTCGTGAGCCCTCATCAAAAAGAAATGACCTCCATTGTCTTTTTCCCATAAGACACATATTATCTATGAGAGTCATTATGGCTTATGGTTAAAAACACAGACTCTACAATGCAGACTGCCTTAGTCTCAGTCCCAGCATCACATTCACCAGCTGTTGATCTTGGGCAATTAGCTGGCTGTGGTCATTTCCTCTTATTACTGAACCAGCAAAAAACATCCCCTTAAAAACTCCCTACTGAGAATAGGCTGACCTCAGAGTAAAACGTTCTCTGATCTACTATCCCATCAAACTACCTATACCTTTTCATCACTTTCATTCCCACTTCCACAAACAGGTTGTTTCCAGCTTTGTTTATTCCCCCTTATTAAAGAAAACCTCTTTTTGCCTAATCCTTGGGACCCTTGCAAATCTCATGATCAGAGTGTTCTTCGCATTGCAAAAGCCCCCTCCCCATATTGTAATCATTCCTTTTCTCCCTTGAAATAATATTTTTGAATGAAGTCTATCCTTACATAAACCTAGATTTTTTTTAAATTTGGCAACTCATTGCTCAAATAATTCATGTTCTACCTAAAGTACAAGCAAACTAAAAAACAGAAACTATCATTGATTGGATCTAGATCAAAATAAAGAAACCCAATATGCATATTTGTAAAATAAAACAAAAATGTAAATTGTCTTTCAACTTTTGCAAATTCACTTTGTTTGTTATGACCATTCCTTTGTTATTTGGAAATGTTTCTTTAAGAAAGGATAAATTAGTGAAATGTCTTTTCTGGACTTTTTAAATCCAAACTGAAAGATTTCTACAAGCAGTCACCTTCCCTCTAGTCATTACTGAGTTTGTTGCATTTTTCCATGTATTGAATTTATTGAGTTTGTTGAACACTAAGTAATGGATAAATTCCATCTTATAAATCAAAATAAAATAACTGATTTGGTTTCCAACAAACTGATTTTTTTTTTAACATTTAAAAATGCAGGTAAATACCTTGTTCCAGAAAAGCCATCAACCTCACTTCTTACAGAAAAGAGACAATGTGTGTTCAATACAAAAGAAAGCATGGATAAGGAAGAACTTTAGAGCAATGATTCTCAAATGTTAACATACATCCTAATCACTTGGAGAACTTGTTAAAACACATTGCTGAGCCCCACCCCAGAGTTTCTTATTCAGTAGGTTTTATGGGGCTTGACTATTTGCACTTCTAACAAGTTCCCAGGGCTGCCAGTGGTGCTTGTGAGGCTACCACACCATTGATTAGAGCATTCCTTCTTTTATTGATTCATTCAACAAATATTTATTGAGTACCTATTGTGTGTTAGTCATGGTTCTAGGTGCTGGGGATGCTGCATTGAAAGACATATCAGTACCCTCAAAGATATAAACTGAGGAAGAAAAACAGTAAACAAGATAAGTAAGTAAAATATATGGGATGTTGGTGAAAAGTGCTAAGGAGGAAAAAAATAAATCTGGGGATGGAGATAATTGTGTTGCAGTGGGTATAATGTTACATCGTGATAGGTTCAACAGAGAAATTCTCCCTCATGAGATGCTTTTGATTAAAACCTAAAAGATTTTCAATAAATGGTTCTGGAACAACTATATATCTACATGCAAATAAATGAATCAAGACATAAACCTTACGTACTTCAGAAAAATTCACCCCAAATGGATCACACACGTAAATATAAAATGCAAAACTTTTAAAAGATAGTATAGAATCTAGATGACCTTGGGTTTTGGTTATGACTTTTTTGATACAATAACAAAGGCGGGATCCATAAAGGAAAGAACAGATAAACTAGACTTCATTAAAATTAAAATCTTGTGCTCAGCGAAGGACAATATCAAGAGAATGGAAAGACAAGCCACAGGCTGGGGGAAAATATCCACAAAAGGCATATCTGATAAAGGCATGTTATCCAAAATATATAAAGAATTCTTAAAACTCAACAATAAGAAAACAAATACTGTGATTTTTAAAAAATGGGTCAAAGAACTTAATGGACACTTTACCAAAGAAGATATACAAATGGTATATTAGCATATGAAAAGATGCTCCCATCATATGTCATCAGGTAAATGTAAATTAAATCAATGAGATACCACTACATACCAATTAGAATGATAAAAATCCAAAATCCAGAACACTGACAACGTCAAATGCTGGTGAGAATATGGAACAACAGGAACTCTCATTGATGGTGAGAATGCAAAATGGTACAGCCACCTTGGAAGACAGTTTGGTGGTTTCTTACAAAACCAACATATTCTTACCATATACTCCAACAACCACACACCTTGGTATTTACCCAAAGGAGTTGAAAACTTTGTCCACACAGAAAGCTGCACACACGTTTATAGCAGCTTTATTCATAAGTGCCAAAACTTTCAAGCAACCAAGATGTCCTTTCATAGGTGAGGGGATAAAGGCTGAATGGAATATTATTCAGCACTAAAAAGAGATGAGTTATCAAGACATGAAAAGACAAGGAGGAACCTTAACTGTATATTACTAAGGGAAAGAAGCCAATCTGAAAGGAAGAAGGGGTGAAAAGGTAGAGCAAAGAGGATTTTAGGACAGTGAGACTACTCTGTATGATATTACACCAGTAGATATATGTCATTATCCATTTGTCCAAACCCATAGAATGTACAACACCGAGAGTGAAATCTAATATAAAGTATGGAATTTGGATGATTATGATGTGTCAATTTAGGTTTATCAATTGTACCAAATGTATCACTCTGGCGGAGGATGCTGATAATAGGGGAGACTATGCATGTATGGGGGCAGGGAATATATGGGAACTCTCTGTACCTTGTGCTCAGTGTTGCTATATACCTAAAATTGCTCTAAAAAATAAAGTCTATTTAAAAAAACTAAAAGAAGTAAGATATTTGTCTACAAAATATCTGAAGGAAGAGCATTTAAGGCAGAAGAAAAGGAAATACCAAAACCTTAAAGCCAGAGAGAATCTGACATGGTCAAAAATTCTAGTGTGGCTATGGCATAGTGATGAAGAAGAGAATAATAAAGAATGTGGTACCAGAGATGGGGAGAGATGGAAATCACAGAGACCCCTGTAGGTGTTCACAGCACTGTGAGTGAGATGGGTAGCCTTTAGAGAGTTTTGAATAGATTAAATCTAATTTACATTTTTAACACAATTACCCTGACTGCTGTGTTGAAAATAAAGAAGAGAAGAAAGAGCAGGGGAAGACAGACCTGTAATACTCATCTATTGACATTTACTTTATTCACCATAGATATACAGCATACTCCAAATCAGTATGCTAATCTTTGCAGCATGTGCATAGTGATACAGTTAAACCCTATATAATGCTCATAGTGGGGACCAAAACATCAATTGCATAAAACATGTGCTCTTGTTATTACAAAGTTAATGGGACACTTTTTAAAATTAAAAATATTTAAGCTTACGTACAAGATTGCCTGTACCCAGAATTCAGCAAGTCCCAAACAGTCACAAGGCAGTTGCTTCCTAAGCCTCCTTTGGCCTCCTGCAGAAGATAAAAACTTCAGCTCATCCCCCATCCTCCTATCCTTCCACCACCTCCTAACCCTACTAAGCTGAGCAGAGGACAGGAACAAAATTGTCAATCATATTATAGCCAAATTTCATTTTCATGGGACATTACTGTGGAATATTGTTGCTTTTGAAAATCTTTACCTGAGCAACAAATTCATCTTTTTTTCTAGCAAAGTAGGCACACTCTCAGTGCGAACTGATCAGTGTGTATAAAGTATTATGCTCCAAAAAAAAGCCTCAAACAAATTTGATCACGTCAACTGCTTTTGTAATTTTCAATGATCACAGAGCAAGAACTGTTCTATGATCTCCGTATCCTTTACGTACAAACTCCTAACTACAACAAAAAATTTACCTAGGAAAATATCTACTTAAGAAAACTATCTTTTGATATCTTCATCAGCCAGCTGAATTATAAATTGGCTAATTTCGTGAATTGCCAGAAGACCTTGATAAAGCTTCCATAGAGGATCTAGCCCCAATGTTATTTTTTCCATTTCCAATGTGCAAGATTTTACTCATATTTTTGCCTACTACATGAGACTTATTTTCCTAATGAGAAACCTAGGGAAAGTAAACCTTTAACAAGGCTTCACAAATATCACATGCTCAAGATATACAAGCTTCACTACCAAGTATGTGTTATATATGTTTTATTACAGACTTTGATAACTATAAGGATAGAGTGTGTCTCCTCATTTTGCTTAAATATTTACAGCAGCTTGTAATTTTCTTTGTCTCACCTCTCTCTTTCATCCTCCAGAGTCCTACAGGATGCCCAGTTAAATTTGAATTTCAGATAAACAATGAATTATTTTTTAATATAAGTATGACCCAAATATTGTCCAAGACATACTTATACTAAAAATATACTCAGGGTGGTGACCCGTTTAGCCCCTTGAGCTTGCTGCTTTCTTGCTGCCTCAGGCAGTGGTGGGAAATCCCTCTTGGATCCTAGCTCCGCAGCTTTTATGTTATGAGCTTTTAGACTTTGAGTAGTTTTTTTGTTTGTTTTTTTTTTTGGCAGACTGTGTCCGACTTAGGAACCAGACTGGGTTCTGGTCAGACTGGGTCCTACTTAAGCTGGAGTGGACCGAGTGTGAAGTCTCAGGTGAATAAAATGTTGTTTTAAGGCTGGATAAGCAGGTTAACTTTACCAAAGATAATCGTTGAATTACAGTGGCCGCAGTAAAGAAATTTTAACTTAGATAAGCTTATCCATTTATGAAGTTTCCTACAGAAAAAGGGGTCTCAGCCAAGCACTCACCATAAGGGTAGAGGGGAAATTATTTTTCCTCATCTACAGTTTCTGGTGACCAGGATGAGACCCTTTGGGACACCCCACTCATTCTGTTCAGCTTCTTGAATCTCTTTTCCATCTACTAGATTGGATGCTGACTGATGTGAATCAGTTTTTGCTCAAATAAACTTAAAAATTTTAATATGCCTCCATTTATCATTTAAAAACCACACAATGCAAAACCATTCAACAACAAAAAGGAACAAACTACTGAGAATGTGTTACAACATGGATGAATCTCAAAAATATTAAGGCAAGTAAAAGAGGTGAAATGCAAGAGACTTTTACTTTAGTATTTCAATATTTATATAAAATATTCAGGAAAAGTGAATCTATAAACAAGGAAGAAAATGAGTGGTTGCCCAGGGTGGTGGTATAAGATGAGAACTGATTGCAAAGGGGCACAAAAGAGCTTTTATGAATCATGGAAATGTTCTAAAATTGGATTATGGTGAAGGCTGTACAACTCTAAATTTAGTAAAATTCATTAAATTGTACAGTTAAAATGGTTGAATTTTATAGTACATAAATTATACTTCTATAAGCCTATAAAAATACTAGAAACAAATTTCATTATGGATATGTATTCAAAACTTCTAAGTAAAACATAAGAAAATAGACTCCAGCTGTGATAAAAATGATAATAAAAAAACAGCATCCAATATATCAATAGAAACAGAGTAAAGGGTTAGTATTATGTAATTACATAAGTAGATGCTGAAAAACTATTTGATAAAGTTCATCAGTCATTCCAAACTTAAAATAAAAATCTAAGTAATATTTGAATTAAATATGATAGACTGCTTACCAAAAACCAACGGTAGTCTGCACTCCAACTGTGGGACAAAACAAAACTATTGTCATTAAAGTTAAGAACAAAACAGCCATGGCTACAGTTATCACAATAATTCCACATTTATTAGAGGCTGTAATTCAGTGAGTAAAAAATGATATAGAATATTAATATTTAAATATTGGAAAAGAGTGACAAATGTCTTTGAGATATGACTGTGATTCTTAAAAACAAAAAATTCCAATGAAAATGGCATTAAAATCAATAAGAGAATTTGCAAAATCTGACTACAAGACAAATATAGAAAATTTATTACTTCTCTCTCTGCTAGCAATAACCAGTAAGAAACAGAAATATGAAAAAAATCTTCATAATAGTGAAAAAATTGTAAAATATGTAGGGATGACTTTAACAAAAAGGCATACAATCTTTCTAACCCTTTATAACCTAAGAAAGCCATAAAATCATATTAAAAAAATCCTTGAGAAATCTACTGATATCAATTCTTTAGAAATTAATTTACAAATGTAAAGCAATAACATTCAGATTCACTATTTTGTTTTATTTTAAGCTGGTTGAAAAATGACTTCAAAGGCCATAAGAAAGAATAAAAGTCTGTGAATAGCTAAAACAATTTGGAAAAAAATAGTGGGAGGACCCCTGCCTTACTCAATATTAAATTAAACATTATTATAATACTATAATTTAATCATTAACAAAAGATACTGATACTTGTGTAGACAAATAGATCAATAAAACATGACAGCATGAAAAATTCCAAAAATATAAAGGAACTTAAATGACAAATGTAGTATTTTATTTTAGGGGGACAAAAGTAATCTGTTTAATAAATAATACAGTAGAATCCTTCTGTACCATATACACAAAAATTTCAGGATGGTTAAATATTTTAAGGTTAAATAATAATACAATAAATTTATACAATGAAAATAACAAAGAACATTCATACATTCTTGGTGTGGAAAACAATTTCCTTAGAAAGATAGAAAATTTTGAAACAATATAAAATTGATTACATAAAAGATTTTTAATTTAAATTTTGTCCAAAGATAAAAGACAGATAATAGACTGGGAGAAAAAAAATGTAATACATATGGCAATCAAAAGATTATCATCTCTAATATACAAAGAGTATTCATAAATTAAGTATAATCAAATAAAAATGGAAAAGATTACAAATAACTAATTTCTTAAAAAAATGAAATTTAAATGCCAGTTGAAATCATGGGTTCATCTATTTCATCTATTTCATCTGCCTTCACTTATCAAGATCATTTTAAGACTTGCATGTCCTCCAAGCAGCATGAAGCCTAAACAATAAGATGTTTTTTGCCCAAGTTGTTTTTCAGGAACTTGGGAGTCAGCTGGGTCTAGCTCAAGCTGAGCAGGTCAAGCCTGGATAGAGCCACTGATCCTTCAGCTGGTCATGAACTATTGACACTTTGGTCTGGATAATTATCTTTGTGAGGAGCTGCCATGTGCACTGCAGGATATTTAGAATGATCCTTGGCCTCTACTCACTAGATGCCAGTAGCAACTTTCCAGTTGTGACAATTCAAATGTCTCTAGAATTGTTCTCGGGGCAAAGTTGATGCTGGTTGAGAACCACTAAGCTAGATCTTGACTGAGGATTAAATACGTCTTTTTTGTGTGTTATGTAAAGCACTTTGGACCCTTAATAATGCTGACAGGGGCCAGCTGGCCAATGATTTTATGGTTGTAGGAACCACCTGTTTTCATATTGTTAAACTGATGGTTGCATTATTTGGAACACATGTAATAGGGTATGAGCTGGATATACTGTCAGCTTTCTGTGCTCTTTTGTGGATTCTGCAGAGTAGTCTATGAGTTATTCCATGGAGAAGCTGTGTAGGTTAGCAGTAAGGGCACAAGCTGGAGTGAAGTGACCTGGCTTCTATGCACAGCACCTCCACTGCTCCACAAAGCTTACACTTCTTTGGGCCTCAATGTTATTATTTACCAAATGAGGAAATTAGGCCAGAATATCTTTTCTTGCTTTAGTAATGAACAAGTTTATATCCAAATACTGAATTACTCATATGGCAAATTAGTTCTTTTTGAGCATATTATAGTTTATGACAGTGAGACTGCTTATGCAATTATAATGCAGCAATAAATGCCACCCCCTCCCAGTTCATTCTTGGATTTTTTGATATCCATTTCACATATAAATCTTAAATATTACTGGTCAGAGCCTGTTTGTCAGTCTTAGAGAGGTCTGCCTCAAAGAAATTAGGAAAATTTTCCAGTTGGGTTACAGCTGGCCTAATGGAATGAAGAAACCCTGACCCCAAGCAGGTTTGTGTTTGTGCTTCACAAATTGTATTTGGCAAGACCTCAGTTTTGTAAAAATAAACAAACAAACAAACAAAAAAAACTAAGCCCAGTATATTGACCTCCCCTTGCACTATCCAGGCAGGGATGCTCTGGTTTGTCTTATTTCCTCCACCACAAAGATGTAAAGAAGAAGGCAGCAAGAGTAGGCAAATACTACAGGGATTCTGTCACATGGCCTGAGTTCCTTTGGTTGGAGATTCCATTAAAACACTTGTTTTAGAGACAGAAAGATACATTATAAAAACAGCATGATTATGTGAATGATGCCTCCCAGAATTATGCAGTGGGAAGGTCTGGTCAGCAGCACAGGTTTCTGCCCAGCACAGTTTTCTTATGGCAGTGTTGGGGGGGGCCTTTAAGTTTGCGGGTCAGCAACTATGCTCAGGTGCAATTCAGGAAGAAAGACCATTACAGAGAATGCCGTCGGACAGATGAGTGTACTTGTTACCAAAGACCTTGAAGTGGCTCTTAAGGGGGGTCTCAAACACAAAATACCCAAAACACAAGTGACCAGGCACCTCCATCTATGCTACCCCTTCTGTGTGCCTTCACCTAATAAATGGCACCATCATTCTCCCTCCTGCCCAAGTCAGAAAACTGCATGAATTCCTTGACTTTCCTCCTTTTTCTTTCCCTACACAAATATAATAACAAAGTCCTATCAATTTTTCCTGCTTATTTCTCTCACACTGGCTCAATTCTATGCATCCCCACTATTGATACTTAGTCCAGACCACCATTGCCTCCTGCCTGGGCTGCTTCTATCACCTCCTCACGGGGTCCTAACCAACAGTTCTTCCCCTGTGCAATGGAGACTCTATGTTTAAATCACAGTGATTTTCCCTGAACTCCAAGATGGGCATGATATTCTCATGCTTGAAATAGAGTGGCTTCCCATTGCCCTCAGGCTTCCCATCACGGTTTTCAAGGCTTATCTCAACCTGGCCTGGCTTACACCCCTGATGCCACCTCTCACCACTTCCTACCTTGTATTCTGTGCTCCAGTCATATGGTAATATCAGTTCCTCCACGAAATTGCACTCCTGCTTATCTCCCAGACCATTTTCTATACTGTTCCGCTGGGTAACCTTTTGAATGTGAAAAGGCCTGTAGCTCAATTAAGCCTGCGCAGAATGAAGCTTACCGCAGCTTTTTCCAATCACCTCTCTCCACGCTCTCCATGCCTCAGACCGCCCTGCTTCTTTATTGTTTATCCCATGAATACACCAAGCCCCTTGCTTTTACGGTGGTGGATTTGAGATTTGTTTTTTCATCTCTTTGCTTGGCTGCCTGACGAATAAACTCTCTCTTTGCTGCAAACCTTGTCAGCATTTTGGCTTGCTGTGCATGGGGCAAAATGAACCTGGTTTGGCAACACAATGAATATATGAAAACTCAGTATCTCTAATAGTCAGGGAGAGGTAAATTACAACAAAGAAATCATTGCAATTTATCAGATTGGCAAAAACATAAAGAATGATAATGCTTACTGTGGGACTGTGAATGAAGAAATAGGCACTCATATACTGTTAGTCGAACTAAAAACTACTGCATTGTTTTTAGAAATAATCTGTTGATATCTGCTGAAATTTAAAATATATAATACTTGACCTGCAAGATGACTTGGGGTGTTTACCCTAGAGACAGACATATAAGGATGGTCAGATGGTAGACTTGATTCTGACTCCAGGGTTAGGTTATTTGTAAGTGAGGTTCAATTTGTATATACAAAACTACCCTCAAATAATACCATAAATTTCTCACAAAAATAGTTAGCAAAACTTGGTACAGTGAGATGTTCACAATAAATGGCATGTGGGAAACTGAACCCAACTAAGACAGTAACAGATTTCCTGTCTGTAGACATGTGTTCACCTTTGTTTTGAGGCATATGATCATTGAATACAGGGGCAAGTGGAATAACCCACATTGTTTAAATTATTTCTCTCCCACCTTAACACAAAGATCAAAGTTAACATCATTACTAATGGGGAAAAAATTACACCCTCTACCTCCTAAGGTAATGCACTGAATAGGGCATAACATTATTTATGTAGTGCTCTAGCCAAAAATACATAACCTGAATCTAATCATAAGAAAAACATAATCATGAGAGAAATCCTTGGGTGACAGCTACAAAACAATAAGTCTTTCTCTTCAAAATGCCAGTGTAACAAAAGATAAAAAGATGATTAAGCAATATTTCAGAATAAAGGAAACTAAAGGAATATGACAAGGAAACTAAAAAGATATGATAACTAAATGTGTTTCATGGTCTGAGATTGGATCTTAGGTTATTTTTTTAATTGCTATAAACAATTTGTAACAGTGAAATTTGAATAACAGTTGTATATTACTTATATTAATGTTTAATTTCTGAATTTGATCAGAAATGTTAATAAGCATTTATTCTTAGGAGAAAGGATGAAATATTTAGGAGTGAAAGATACATGCTGAAAAGTTTAGGAGTCTGCCACTTACTCGCAAATAGTTAAAAAAAAACTGTATAAATATACACACATATACATATACTAAAACTAGTAAATCTAGGTGAAAGCTATATAATTCATCATGCATGTTTTGCATATTTTTGTAGTTTTAAATGTTATCAAAACAAAAAATTAGAAAAAGAACTAGACAACCTATAATCCTTCATGTGCTAAGTGGGTATATTAGGGTTCTCCAAAATGACAGAATTAAATGAGAGAGAGAGAAAGAGATTGATTATTAGCAATTGGCTCATGCAATTGTGAGGCCTGGCAAGTGTGAAATTTGTTGAGCAGACTGGCAGGCTGGAAACTCAAGGAAGAGTTGATGTTGCCAATTTGAGCCTGAAATATGCAGGCTGGAAACTCAGGCAGGGTTTCTATGTTTCAGTCTGGAGGCTGAAACAGAATTCCTTCTTTAGGAAACCTCAGTCTTTGCTCTTAAGGCTTTGAACTGGTTGGATGGGGCCCACCCACACTATGGAGGGCAATCTGCTTTGTTCAAAGACTATGATTTAAATGTTAATCATTTCTAAAAAACACCTACACAGCAACATCTAGATTAGTGTTTGACACAAAAACTGGGCACTGTACCCCAGTCAAGTTAACATATAAAATTAGCCATCACAGAGGGCTAAAGGTACAGAATAAAATATATTTAAGAAAATGATTGATCTTTTAACAAAAATGCATCATATCTGTATTGTTAAAGTTCTCTCTCCTCTCCTTCGCCCTATCTCACACACACACAAACACACACACACAACACACACACACACAAGCACATACAAAGAAGCAAGAAAAAGGTGAGTCTACTTAGACAGCTATGTTGGTTGCAGTAAGTTCAAATTACCAAGGATTGGTAACAGCAATGTCCACAGCAGCATCCTATATCCAGTGTCAACCAGGACGAACTCCCTAGACCAGTAGCTGGAACAGTCCAGCAAAGTGGCATAGGGTATTTTTCCTGACAAAGTCCTAACCTCCAAGTACACATCTCCAGCTCTCCCAGAGATTCTGTGTACTACCCTATATCTTCCTAAATTTTTTTCTCAGCTCTTCAATCAGCAAAAGTCATTTTCTGTTACTTACAACTAAGAACACTGACTGATTCAGAATATGCTATCAGGAGAAAGTGCTAATATTGAGTTTGGCTAAGTGATGGAGATAAGGCTGAGGGCTGTGAGGACCCTATCATTATAGAATGGGGATTTTGTAAATTTTGCTATATGGTTGCAAAGTGATTACAAAAGTGGTACAATCGAGAAAAAGCATAGGTGACCTTTAGGATTCTGCATGAAGTTAGAGACTATTTACTGTCTACAGTGATGCCCAAACTAAAGAAAGGAACAAGCTTAGGCTGAAGGTGACCCCAATAGCTGAAGGGGAAAATGCAGATATAGCAGAATATAAACACAGGACTAGGAAAAAGCCAAAGCTCCCAAGGACTTTCTGTAGGCATGTGGTGGATTCTCTTCTTTAAAAGGGGGTCAAGTCTGGTGGCAGAAGTCAGATTGTGAAGGTTATGGGTTTAAATTGCTTCAGCACTAAAGCTGTTAAGCCAAGGGACCTGTGGTCAGATATCCCTAGTTCCCAGAACCAAAGGTTGCTTTTGTTTTTATTTTCTGATCATTAGCCAATGGAATTATTTAAAAGGAAATATATTATATTTCAAGGGGTCTGTATTTCCAAAGCAACACCAAATCTGGACTGTAACAATCTGCAAATATTCAAACCCAAGGCAATCCCCAGGTTCCTGAATTTGTACCAATAGGAAGAAGTTGCTAAAGTTATACATCCCTCAAAAGAGCATCCCTAATGCACACCTTATATATGGGCAAGGAAGTTTGCCCCAAAGAACAGAACCAAATGCTTATATGTTGCTGACCAAAAGCAAACAAAAACACTGCACTGCTTGGGGAGATCAATCATACCTTCCTATCCAGTAGGATGTGACATGTTCCATGGACCAATGATATATGTGAGTTGTTTCCCTATCTTCCCTTCCACAAACAGAAATTTTTACTGTAGCTACCTTGTTCATTCATCATTATGGTATACTGAGTGTGTTAAGATAAATAACATATCAATATTTTTCCACAGTTCCCTGGACCATGAAGGGCTCCATGAAGAATTGATAGAGAGGATTGTCCCTAACCTGGAGACCCCAGACTTCAAATCCAATGAAGCAAATGGATGAGACTTGGAAACTTTTTTTGTAGCAAAGGAATGAGAGTGGGGCCTAGCTATTCATTAAAGTGTATTTTAAGACTACACTTGCAAATATGTATTGAATAGGCAACTAGTTACATCTACATGTGTATAGTATCACGCCAGTTTAAGAGATAGAGATGTATACGTATGTGTGTGTGTGCATATATACATACACACATATGTACATATATGCATATTTTTAGAAGGGTCTAAAAAAAGATGTGGAAGGACATATACCAAGCTGTAATTACTAGTTACTTTAAAAGGGTGAGGCTAGGGCCTGGGATAAGTAGGCTATTTACTTTTTTTAATACATAGTTGTATTTCTTCCATTTTTACAATATGCATATAATACATTTATGATTTGAAATAATAAAGAAAATTATTAAATGTCTATAATCAGAAATAAAAGTGGCAATTAAATGACAAATGAACTTCAAATATCCATTTAGAACTGTTCAAGAGAAAAATAAGAAGGCATATTGGCACACGTGTTCTAAGCTGTCTCTATATAATGGAAGAGACAGATTTATTCTTTAAATAAAGAACAGGGGCTTCCCTGGTGGCGCAGTGGTTGAGAGTCCGCCTGCTGATGCAGGGGACACGGGTTCGTGCCCCGGTCCGTGAGATCCCACATGCCGCGGAGCGGCTGGGCCTGTGAGCCATGGTCGCTGAGCCTGCGCATCCGCGGAGCCTGTGCTCCGCAATGGGAGAGGCCACAACAGTGAGAGGCCCGCATACCGCAAAAAAATAAAGAAAGAAAGAAAGAACAGAAACGAGATTACTGGCCAGCATATTGACAATCTTCAACAAATGTAGAATCAGCCAGCTATCAATTAAAATTAAAAATCCAAACTGTCACAGGTGACTTCCAAATGTGTCTCAAGACTTTCCTTCTTGATATCAAATTTTGTGCTCAGTCTCCATCTTCACCTTCTGGACCTCCCCTTTTTGGCAAAAGCATTAAACAGCAACAGAAGCCACTATTTTTGGAACTTAAGCCGAGCAAAATAATTTCAAATAAGATCTGATGTTAGTATAAGAGGAAGAAAGCCACTATTCTCTGAAATTACATTATCCAGTTCCAGAAACAGAACCAACTACTTTACCCTTTAAATGAAATTAAAATCCCAAACTTGCACTTTTCAGGTGAATCAGTTCCAGAAAACAGCAACTTTCTCCTATCTAAGAACTAGACAGGTCATATTTGCCTTTAGCTTCTGTTTTAATGGCTGATATTTGTTTGATATTGAATATTATTATAGCAGGAGAAAAAAAATGAGGAAGTCAGATACTCTGGCTAGAGCAATCTGTATATAGATGGTAATATCCTCAGCCAAGTGTGTGGCTGATTATCTGTTACTAACAGTTGATCTAAAAGTGCTTTGTTCTTTCTAAATACTTCCATTACAAAGCAATTCATTTCATAGTACAAATGAGAAGCATTCTGAGATGCCAGGGGGGTGAGTGCTTCTTCTCTGTAAAGGAAAAGACCTTTTGCAACCCCTGGCAGGAAATGACCAGGTTATGGGACAAAAGGGTCAGGGAATAAAGAAAATGCCTCAATGCAATCAGTCACCAATTATAGTTTATCAGCAGGAGAACGGATGTGAAATGAGTTTCTTTTCATTGGTATTTCCTGTGTCTAAGCCAATGAGACTGAACTCCTCTAAGTGAATAAATAAAACCCCTGCTATGCCATTCCCCTGCAACGGTCCAGATGCTTGGTTATACGATCGTTAGAGGATTCTTTTTTTAAGGTTTCTATTTTTTTCCAAGTGAACCAAATTTCTTCCTTTGTATTGTGGATCAAAGGTGGGTTTAGATTCTATTCTGCTGACATTATTTCAGGATTAGTAAAGCTTAATTTCTTATATGGGACCTTTTTTTTCAACATCTGAGGAACTCATCACTGGAGAAAATCTAAATTCATCTTGAGATGACTGAAAGTAAGAACTCGGACACAATAATGTACTTTCAAATGTACACTGAAAGTGAAATAGAGTTAGGTATCTTTTTTTAAAGAATAGTCTTGATTTATTGTACTAAGAGAGAATTTAGTCTTCTCTAAATCTTAGATCCAGATGAGCCAGACTGATACCAACAAGTAAGTTTCTATTTAATGAGACAATTTTGTGTAAAGCCTAACCCTTGATTAATAACAGACCTTACTAAAAGGTTGTACAGGGTGACCTGGAACACAGAAGAAGCTGCTATTCAGCAGCAAAGAGAAATGTAGTCCTCCAACCAAACCTTCTCATCCCTCCAGTTGCAAAAATAGTGGGAAAGAGCCTTCTCACCCCTTTGTCCCAATACTAGATCTATTTTTGCAGTAATCCTCCATTAGAGCCCTTCAGGGACCAAAGTCAGGGTCCCAAAATATGGACTATACATCAAGGTGACTCCAAACAAACTTTTGGCTGACACATAGATCAGCTATTGTTTTAATAGTTATAGATGTATTTCAATATGTAATAAGATACATATAATATTAAAAATAAATATAACTAGTATATGATCATATGAATATTTTAAGATAAGTATTTAATTAAGTAAAATAAGTGAGTCAACTTAAAGAAAAATCATAAGTAAATAATAATCCAGGTGACCTTTAGATACGGCATAAATACAAAGGTGATACTGAAATGGCTGAGGTTAAAGAAATCATAACCAAAGGTACATGCACTCTACACTGAGGCCCCCAACCATCTCTTACCTTACACGGTCTCCAGTAATATTGATGCATCTCCTCTAATATCTTATGAAACTATCTTTCCTTATCTTGCCACTGTTGCCAGCCTCAGGCAGGTAGACCAGTTTCCATATCTGATTCTGTGACTTGCTTGCTGTGTGACTACTATGAGTTGTTTAATTCCCCTGAAGTTCAAATACTGAGGTGTGGAGGAAATAGGGAGATGTTAGTAAAAGGTTACAAACTTAAAAAAAATAATAATAATAATTCCAATACCTACCTCATGGCCAGTGTGGTAAGGTCAAAATGCAGCAGTGTAGACTAAGGGTAAGTACAGCTCCTATTTATAATGGGCAATCAGATTATCATTCAACATGCCATGGGATGAGGGTTTGCTGTGGAAGCCTTCATGCCACAAGCCAGGGATAACACATGTTTCCAGAGCACCCCTTTCCAATTTGTTCAGAGAATGATGACTGAAATTATCTTTTGATTTTCTTTCACAAAAATTCCCTGATCAAAAACTTGTGTATGAATTACTTCTACTTCTGGGAAGATGGAGTAGTTGTACTTTTTCCATATTCCTCCCACTAAGCACAACTAAAATACCTAGATGCTTTACATATTAAAAAATATAAGAAGACTCTGAAAGGGGGAGAGAAGGCAGACTGGCTGAGTACCTAAAGATCTGAGGAATAACCTAGAGTCTCCTGGATTTTCTTGGTCTTATATATCCTAGACATATAGTTTAGTAAGCTGGCAAGTGGCAAACACCAATGGGCACAGACAAGATCAGCCTCTCCCTCAACAAAAAAGGGATCAGGAAAGGGACAGCTTAGGGAAATATAAAACTTTTAGATAGTAACCACTCTATTCCAGCTTTGTGTAACACAGATTAGTTGGTAAGAAGACCCTGTCTCCATGCAGGATCACTGAGGATCATTTAGGGGCCCTGGATTTCTACCTCCATCCATCAGTAATATGTTCTCCCCTTCCCCCCAGGGTGGTGTCAGAGGAGGTGCAGCGGCGATAAAGAACTTTTTTTTTTTTTTACTTATTTTTTTTCCAATGGTCTTATCAATGTTTATTATTGCATGTTTTGAGTTTTTTTATTTCCCCCCAATTTGTTTGTTTGAGTCAGGATCTAAAGAAGGTCCCAATATTATAATGGCTTGGAGATAAAGAACTTCAACCAACCACCTAGTGGTAATGATGCAAACAAAATCGGAATCCCAGTGGGGTTTTGTAGAAATTGGCAGCTTATTCTAAAATGCCTATGGAAATAAAAGGACCTAAAATAGGAAAATGACTTGTAAAAACAAGAACAAATTTGGTGCAGTAATTTACTACTTGATGTTAATTAAGACTTATGATAAAGTTACAGTAACCTAGACAGGGTGATATTGAGAAATTATTTGAAAATCATATATCTGATAAAAGATTTCTATCTAAAATATATAAACTCTCAAACTCAATTATAAAGAAAGCAAACAATCCAGTAAAAAACTGTACAAATGATTTGAACAAATACTTCACCAAGAAGATATACAGATGGGAGATAAGCACATAAAAAGTTTCTCAAAACTGTTAAACATTAGGGAACTGCAAGTATAAACCACAATGAGATCCCACTACACACTTATTAGAATGGCTAAAATTAAAAAAAAAAAAAAGAATAATTCCAAGAAACGTTGGCAAGTATGTGGGGGGAATTAGACTGCTCATATCCTGCTTGTAGGAATGTAAAATGGCACAAGCACTTTGGAAAGTAGTTTGACAGTTTATTCAAAAGTTAAACATACACCTAATACATATGATGTAGCCATTCCCCTCCAAGAGAAATTAAAGTAGACTTCCATACAAAGACTTGTACGTGAATATTCATAGCAATTTAAAAATAAAATTGTAATAGCCAAAAACAGAACACAACTCAAAGGCCCATCAACAGGTGAATGGATAAACAATTTGTGGTATATTCATGCAATGGGATACTAATTTGCAATAAAAAGAAATGAGCAATTGATACATGAAACAAACAGTACAGATAAACCTAAAAAAATAATTATGATGAATGAACACAGCCAGACAATAAAGAACACAAATTGTATTACCCCATTTATATAAAAACCTATAAAATACAACTGTAATGCAATCTATAGTGCAAAAGAAGATCACTGGTGCCTGGGACAGGAGTGGGGGAGAGTGGACCCAGAGGGAGAGAGAAAGGATAAAGGGGCACGAGCAAATCTTTGGTGATGATGCATATGTTTCCTCTTTCATGATGATGACTTCACATGTGGATGTGTATATTAAACTTATTAAATTTTACATTTTGAGTGTATACTGTTCATTGAATGTCAGTTAGACCACAATAAGGCTGTTTTTTAAAATACTGAACAAACAATCCCAATACTAAGGTCACACTTCAGACCAATTAACATCTCTGGGGGTGAGACCCATCCAAGAATTAATAGATTTTAAAGTTCCCCAGGTGATTCTAATGTGCAGCCAAGGTTGAGAAGCACTAGGATGCAGAAAATCTCCAGGGAATAATAAAGGAAGAATGTGCAACTGTGCACCATGCACTAGAGATTACAAGCAATGGGAGTTAGAAGGATCAACATTCAGACTAGGAAGAAGTTAATGTGCAGTTTAGAAAGAAGAAACGCATGTCAAAAAGAGCCCTGAGTCACCATGCAATCTATAACATTAGCTATTCTGAGTTCAACTAATCCTTTATTCCAAGAATCACACTGAAAACCTCCAGGCAAGACTCTACAGGGGAGGATTCTATTGACTCTGTGACATGGTGATAAATGATTTAGGTTCTGTAACCAATTTGTGAAGTGGGAAAACATACACATATATACACTTTGTTTCTATTTTAAGTTTCCCCAGTGAACTCTAACAAGGAAGAAAAATCATGGTTTAAGATTAAAGCAGCTCCTTCACAACATAATGCAAGTTTCCATAGCATTTATTTTTCAATTAAAAAAAATCAAGGCAAAAGCACATTTTTATTTCCCTTGTTTTTATGCTACAAAGTCAGTCACACGTACATAGAAGGCAATACACAAATGCAGGTACCTTCTATTTAAAAACCTTGAGTTTCAAAAGAGAATGAATGTTCTTCAGACACCCAAGGAGGTTACCAGAGACTTTTTACCTGTGGCTTATGAACTTCAGAAAATTCTAGACAATTTTACATCACATGAATATGTAAATTTTGGAAAATAGGCCAGAGATCTTATCCATAGACAAAGGGATTGCTGACCTAAAGGGTAAAGAATAATTACCTCAAAACAAATATATCCTAAGCATATTTTTATTCAACAGACTATATACTCCAATTGGGAAATTATTTCCTTAGAGTGTGGAGAGTAGGGTCTTAGATTATAAGAACTTTGTATAGCAAACTCACTGCTATGTTAACCAAACCCAGAGCTCTTATTACCTGGTTGTGAGAGTTCCATTTAATATATTGGCAAATCTTTCTGCCTCAATGGAAAGTCATATTTGAGGGATGGTGACAGATCATCAGCTATTCTTACTGAGTACTCCCTAGGTATAGTCCTCTGCTGGAGTACATGGATGAAAAGCTAGGAGTCACAAAACTGGAACTTTTCTGATTAATTTTAAGGCAGCAAGTATTTTAAAAAGACTTTCTCAGCCATTTTCCCCACAAAGCTAATTTCTCTCTCAAGTAAATGGAAAATATATTTCAACGAGAATTGTAGAACCAGGTTAGAAAGTAGGTTGCTCTGATTCCACAAAGCTCAAGTGGGTCAGAGACAGTATACACATAAGAGGAATGTGAGTGCTAGAAAGGACAAAGGAGTCGGTCAGCTAGTGAGGAAACAAAAACTCAAGAGCTTAGGAAAAGAGTTGAAAAAGTTAATCCAGAGTTGAAGGAAAATACGAAAATTCTGCATTTTCAGAAAGGTCATGCTTTTTATCTATAAAATTCACAAGAAGAGAAATTTACAAAATATTTTGTATCCCCAAGCAACACATTCTTTCCACATAAGAAACCTCCCAGGTCCCAGGGTCAAGCTAACATTGATTGTTCCAGTCACAAGGACCTCTGTAAAAAATAAATCTCTCTGCATCAATACTATTATTTCATTTCCTTGTAAATTTCCTCTCTCTCATCCTCAAATTTCTCTGACTGGTTAAATAAGCACAATAATTATCTCACCATAGACATATTTCTTCTACCTTAGTTTTCCTGTAACAAGTATTAAGGCAATTTATGCTTTTCATTGATGAAATCTGCTCCAACATTTCATTATCTTTACTCTCGTACTTATTTGTCTCTTCTCCCTATTCAGCATTAACACCATCTTTACTCTCATACTTATTTTGGTTCTTTTCTCAACTCCCTGGAAGACACCATATTTTTTAAAAATTTTATTGAAGTGTTCTACGGTGAATATTGAGATTCATAAGAGAAATCACCTTAAATGAGAATGGTATATTTCTAGGCTTGTGATTTATGATGGTGATAAATCTAATAAAAGCAGACATTATAGTTCTTAAATGGTTACAGTGATAAGTGTTCCAGACATTGATTTAAAGAATTATTTGGATCTACCACTTTAACTGTTGCCTGATAAATTACAAGGCAAAGATTTATTCCTTGAGAATCACAGTGGCAATGCCTTGGGATTTAGATAAAAAGAAATTAATGATGATCTTACAAAACAGGACCAGAGTATACAATTTAAAATAACTCATGATCTACATAAATTAAAATGTATTGGGGAAAAATGTATCGGGCAAAGGAAAATAAGATACCATCCTTTTCTTTTTTTGGCCGGGGTGGGGGGGAACTCCTTCAGTCACTACAGATCATGGTAGATCACCTCTGCCAGAAACAGACATATTGAAAATTATCAGTTAAAACAATGACCTGGGACAGTGGTTCTCAAAGTGTGGTCCCTGGAAAAGCAGCAACGGCATTATCATGACACATTTAAAATGCACATTCTCAGGCCTCACCCCACACTCACTGAATCAGAAATTCTGAGGATAGGGACCACCAACTGGTGTTTTAATAAGCCCTCCAGGTAATTCTGATGCTCTCTAACATTGAGAACCACTGGTCCACAAAGATCTAAATCATTTTTATGCGTTTAGTTGATTTTGTTTGTTTGTTTTAGCCTAAAATAGGGGCTGTAGGTAGGTAGAAACCATATGTTGCAAATGATTGTGCTTGAATACTGTGTCCCTCTCCCCGCATTCCCTTACTCATTAGAGAAAACTGCAGTTATTGAAAACATATTGCCCACCTGATCCTTGTTATTCCTTCCTCAAAAATTGGGGAGAATATGTATTTTCCATTCCCACTAACACTGACCTATTTCAGGCCTTCATTATCTTATCTGAGTTTTTACCCCCACCAACTGATCTCATCCCCTTCCCCTTTGGTCCATCCTCCACCCCCAGCCTGGCTAATCAGAATAATGTATCTAAAACATAAATCTGAGCATTGCCCTGTTTTGCCCCTCCAGTGACTTCCCCTTCCTTAGGCTCTTGTCTGCAGGACATCCTAAACTATCTGGCATTCAAGGCCCTTCATTACCTAGGGTCAGTCTTAACTTTCAGGGCTCTCTCTCCCCTTGCCTTGTCAACTACCCTGTTCTTCAAGCACCATCAACATCCTTGTTATTCCTGGAGCCTCCCAGGAATAAATAAACTCTCTTAAGTGCCAACAGCTGTGGTTACTCTCCCCAGCCTAGACAACTACAGTAGTAACATATACATGCTGGTGAACTTGTAGTTCCACAGATTCCTCCTCACAATTCTCTCCTGTATCTGTCCCCTCCCCTTCAGCAATGAAAATTATATCAGTTAATCTGGTACACTAAACTGGGCCAAAGGGAAAAGCCATAGGAAGCCTCTCTAGTTAGAAAGGCTTTAAGTAAAATCTTTAAGTAAGATCTTCTGAAGTCCAACTTTAAGTAAGATCTTCTGAAGTCAAGGCTTCTGCTCCTCTACTAATCCATCCAAAACCCAACAAGTGGAGATTTCATGTTCCTTATGTAGAAAATGTAGTAGTAGCATTTTAGGCCAGTGAGAAATATTTGGAGCTCCAAGCATAATCTTTCAGATAAGATCAGTCCAGTAGAATAGAGATAGTACAGCTAGAGAACCATACCCCTCCAGACAGGTCATTTATCATATACCCTGAATCATCTAGGAAAGTTCTATTTTCAGAAAGTCTTTTCTACTGTCCCCTTAAATTACCAGTAAAATATATCTTAGACCTCTTGTGTCACTTGCAAAAAGGCCTTAAAGTCCTTTGAGCTACTGTGTTTTAATTTTTCATTTGGAAAATATATCTAAATCAAAAGTTTTTACCTAACACACAAATAATTCTGACACATCTCTGAGATCCACATAATATCGGAATTAGAAAAGCATTTGAGACATCCTCATTTCCCAATGAGAACAACCTCTCCAGAACCTTTCTTAAGTTAGCCATAATTTGGACAAATTAATTCTTATGAGTGTCTGACCAACTCTGAATATGCCAGAAGAATGTCTTTTTTCTTTTTCTTCTTTTTTCTTTTTGCGGTACGGTACGCGGGCCTCTCACTGTTGTGGCTTCTCCCGTTCCGGAGCACAGGCTCCAGACGCGTAGGCCCAGCGGCCATGGTTCAGGGCCCAGCCGCTCCACAGCATGTGGGATCTTCCCGGACCAGGGCATGAACCCGCATCCCTTGCATCGGCCCACTGTACCACCAGGGAAGCCTTAGAAGAATGTCTTTTTAACTTGTAACTGGAAAGAAACCAGCCCTAAATGCAATGATTAGTGTCGCTTTCCTTCATTCTGTCTCATGCAAATATGGAGGTTGGCAAGGGTTTTATTTCCTGCTGCAAGTGTCTGAACTTTTCAATTTCACAGTGATTATATTGACAAGATCGAATGCTGATTCTACCCTAATGAGATGATGGTAGTGCTTGAAAACCACAAGGTCAACCATGATTGCACTCATGTTTTCTCTGCGCACTAAGTTCCTTTCTGATTTGGACAATTATTGTTGATTTCCATCAACTATTATCATCAATGATAATAGTTCTTGGATCAATGGCCATTGTTTATTGTTGCTTTTGAGTCTAATTGGCCTCAAAATAAAAGGAAGTTTTCTAAGAGGTAAATTAAGAAAGTGAGAGGAAGGGTCTTGATAAGAGATGATCAGTGATCCATTCACTATATTCCTAAACCCACTTGAATTCAAACTGTGACCAATATCACAGTTTCTGAGTGTATATTAGAGGTATTGTCTTTAATTGGTATTTAAAGCAATATAAAATTGATAGTCTGGATTCTGTGAACTAAGTATTTCCACTCAGAAAAAAAATCATGATATCAGACACTTAAAAACATCACAGTTACTTAATCTGAAATCTACTATATAAAGTGAAGAACTATGCCAAATATACTTTACAGGTTGTTCAGTTTTCTCACAAATGAAAGCTTCTCATTGTAGCCTTTGTTTTTCCAAATTATATCAGAAACATTTGACTATGGACAGACAGCAAAAAGAAATATAGCTGTAACACCTCTGAAATGTGCATAAAAGGACTATAGATATGTCATGTGATCAGTGCATTTATCCAACATAGATGATAGAGACTAGAAGAAGGAGTGGTCTTCTGCATATAAAGGTATAATGATTATGAAGTATATGGATCTGTAATGCTTATGACATTCATGCACAGGATACCTAGACAGTGAGCAGCATGTTGATCAAAGAAAGAAAATTCCAGCAAGCAGAAATAACTTTAAAATAATGCAAAATTTTACTTGTAATTTCTCAAAAAGTTGTAGATATATATTGATCAGACCCATGCTTTTTTAAACTCCTTCCAGCTTTCCTTGCCCACCCATAACCCACAAACACCTCAGCTTTCCCTCATCTTACTCTCCTGCTGTCCCCCAAGCTAATTTTGCAAGTTCCTTCCTCAAGGTTCTTCTCCTTCACAGTTTTCTCCTGATTCTGCAACTCAGAATATTTTATTGCTCAAGGCAAGATTCCTTTTGAAGAATGTGGTAGAAGATAGGGAATAGTATTCTATGGTCCGAATGTTTGTGCCCACTGTCCCCCTCTCCAGATTCATTTTGCTGAAATCCTGACTCCAGGGTAATAGTATTTGGAGGTGGGGCCTTTGGGAGGTGATTAGGTCATGGGGCAGAACTGTCACAATTGAGATTGGTGCCTTATAAAAGAGACCCAGAGAGCTCCCTCTTCCATTCCCCTCAGTGAGGACCCAGCAAGAAGGCACTATCTATGAATCAGAAAGCAGGCATTCGCCATATGCCTTATCTGTTGGTGACTTGATCTTGGACTTCCTGCCCCCAAGAACTGTGAGAAATAAATGTCTGTTGTCTATAAGACATCCAGTGTAGCCAAGCCAGAATCCTCTTAGAGCAGGGGTCCCCAACACCCGGGCCATGGACCAGTACTGGTCTGTGGCCTGTTAGGAACCGGGCTGCACAACAGGATGTGAGCTGCGGGCCAGTGAGTGAAGCTTCATCTGTATTTACAGCTGCTTTCCATTGTTCGCATTACCACCCGTGCTCCACCTGCTGTCAGATCAGTGGCGGCATTAGATTCTCATAAGAGCATGAATCCCACTGTGAACTGCGCATGCGAAGGATCTAGGTTGCGCACTCCTTATGAGAATCTAACGCCTGATGATCTGAGGGGGAGCTGAGACGGTGATGCTAGCGCTGAGGAGGGGCTGTAAATACAAATTATCATTAGCAGAGAGGTTCGACTGCACAGGGACCATAATAAATCAACTGCTTGCAGACTCACATCAAAACCCTATCAGTGGGCTTCCCTGGTGGCGCAGTGGTTGAGAGTCCGCCTGCCGATGCAGGGGTCATGGGTTCGTGCCCCAGTCCGGGAAGATCCCACATGCTGCAGAGCGGCTGGGCCCGTGAGCCATGGCCGCTGAGCCTGCGCGTCCAGAGCCTGTGCTCCGCAACGGGAGAGGCCACCACAGTGAGGGGCCCGCGTATCGCAAAAACAAAACAAAACAAAAACCTATCAGTGAGTGGCAAGTGACAATTAAGCTGCAGCTGGTGGCAGGCTTTAAGTCAGAATCTGACACTTATTTTAGCCCGCGCATGGCCCGTGTATTATTTTATTTACCACTTCCATCCTCGCCTCTCTCCTGCACTGCGTACTTGTCTCAGTCACAGTTTTGGTAAGCTCACAAGCTAACCCTAACCAAAATGAGTAAAAAGCAAACATCGCTGGAAAGCTTCTTTGAAAATGGGGAAAGACCCAATGATGAGACAGCAGAAGACTCTAAGACTGCCAACAAAAAGAAAGCTGCATTTAAAAGGAAATACCAAGAGTCCTACTTAAATTACACGTTCATTGCAACAGGTGATTCATATTCTCCAAGCCCGCTTTGGATAATATGTGGCAACCTGCTATCCAACGAAGCCGTGAAACCTTCAAAACTGCTTTTGCCACGAGACCAACCACCCTGCATTAAAAGGCAAGGCTTTGAAGTTTTTCAAAAGAAAAAAATGGGAACATGAGCAGAAGCAATTACTGAAGGCCATCACTTCACCAGATGTGTCTGCACTTAGAGCATCACTCTTATTGGCTAACCGCACTGTTAAAGCTAAGAAGCCCTTTACTACTGATGAAGAGTTGATCCTGCTACTGCTAAGGACATTCTTTGTGAACTTTTAGGAGACGCTGCAGTTCAAAAGGTGGCATGTGTTCCTCTTTCGGCTAGCACCATAACTAGATGAATTGATGAAATAGCAGAGGATATGGAGGCACAATTGTTGGAGAGGATTAATGAGTCACTGTGGTACACAATCCAGGTTGACGAGTCTACTGCTGCTGACAATAAGGCAACAATGCTTGTTTTCGTGGAATATATTTTTCAGGAGGATGTGCATGAGGATATGTTATGTGCACTTTTGTTGCCAACCAACACCACAGCTGCAAACTATTCAAGTCTTTGAATGATTACATATCAGGAAAACTGAATTGGTCGTTTTGTGTCGGTATATGCACGGAAGGAGCGGCTGCCGTGACTGGACGGCTTTCTGGTTTCACTACTTGGGTCAAAGAGGTCGCTTCTGAATGTGAGTCTACGCACTGTGTCATCCATAGAGAAATGCTGGCTAGCCGAAAAATGTCACCTGAACTTAACAACGTTTTGCAGGATGTGATTAAAATTATCAACCACATTGAAGTACATGACCTTAACTCATGTCTGTTCGCGTAGCTCTGTGAGGAAATGGATGCAGAGCACACGTCTTCTCTTATACACGGAAGTGAGATGGCTTTCTAAAGGTAGATCACTGGCCAGAGTTTCTGAGTTACGAGAGCCGCTGCAGAGATTTCTTTTAGAAGAACAGTCACCACTGGCAGCACATTTCAGTGACACAGAATAGGTCACAAACTTTCTTATTTGTGTGACATATCCAACCTGCTCAATGAACTCAATCTGTCCCTTCAAGGGAGAACGACAGCTGTGTGCAAGCCAGCAGATAAAGTGACGGCACTAAAAGCCAAACTGGAATTATGGGGGCGACGAGTGAACATTGGGATTTTTGATATGTTTCAAACATTAGCAGACATTTTGAAAGAGACTGAGCCAGGGCCTTCTTTCTCCCAGCTGGTGAATGACCACCTGTCTCAGCTTTGAAAAGAATTTGAGCATTACTTCCCAACCACAAAAGATCCCTGAACTGGGAAGGAATGGATCCACGGCCCATTTGTGAATAAGCCAGGTGAACTGACTCTGCCCATGCTGGAAGAGGATCAACTGCTTGAGATCGCAAATGACAGTGGCCTTAAAGTATGTTTGAGACAACTTCAAATCTCCATACGTTCTGGATTAAAGTGAAGGCGAAATATCCTGAGATTGCCACAAAAGCACTGAAAAGCCTGCTTCCATTTCCAACATCCTGTCTCTTTGTGAAGCAGGGTTTTCTGCAGTGACAGTGACCAAAACAAGATCACAGAGGAGACTGGACATAAGCAACACACTTCGGTGTCACTCTCTCCCATCACCCCAGATGGAACCATCAGGTTGCAGGAAAACAAGCTCAGAGCTCTCACTGATTCTGCATTATGGTGAGTTATATAATTATTTCATTATATATTGCAATGTAATAATAATAGAAGTAAAGGGCACAATAAATGTAATATGCTTGGATCATCCCGAAACCATCCCCCACTCACCCTGTCCATGGAAAAATTGTCTTCCATGAAACCAGTCCCTGGTGCCAAAAGGGTTGGGGACCGCTGTCTTAGAGGTTAGGGAGTTCATCTGTTACTCATTTCCCTCACATATGAATCTAAGAAATTATCCAGAATATGGTATCAAAACCTAATTTGACACTCTTCAGCTTAGTTTCATCTGAGACAGGAGTTTACAAAGTTATCAGAATGCGATCATTTTTACCCACATTTAGGTTAAGAATTAACATGCAGGTCAAATCATTTTTAAGAAAATGGAGAGAAAGTATTTCTAATTTAGACAATCAAAAACATGTTGCAATTGCAAAATGTTAGGGAATTATTGTGGTGAATCCTTCTTTTCCCTCAATGTCTTGCAGTTGATATTTTCTTACTACACCTTGGTTATTAAACTTTCAAATTATTTTCCTTTCCTGAGTTTTTTAAGTCAAGTAATTTTTTCTAATGATCCAGTGCTTTAAATTTATAAGATTTAACGAGCTTGCAATCGCTTCCAAGCTCTCTACTTGCCCTTCCATGGTGTTTGGGTATTTAAAATGAGGTCTTATCAGAAATAAAAAATTGCCAATAGGACCCATGTGTTCTTAAAGCATCTTTACCATAGCATGTAGAAGATTACATGATGTTAGTAAACACATTCTACTGTACACTGATTCTTCAGAGAATTCATTCATACTGCAACTCCTACTACCCTGCCCAGATGGGCCTACCGTCTGTCCCCAGCCAGGTGCAAAATGAGTCACTGATTTTCGTTTGTCCAAAACTGAATATATAATAGCTAAAAGGAAAACCTCAAGGCTAAAAACCGTTCTAATAAAAAAAACACACACAATCATAAGGGAATCTACTTCGATTCTTCAGAAGAAAGGATTCAGCTGTTAATGACTAATGCCAACCAATTTCTTTTTAATGTAGAAAAGAGGCAGTGTTGATATCATATCTTGATGAAGTTTCAGGGGCTCTTTCTTCCCCTCCATTTTTAATAATCAGTTCCGTGTCCTCTTCTTCATGTTGTTATGTCTTTTTTGTTGGTTTGAAATCCCAGGAGTTTCCCAGGTGAAATCTGAAACTGGCCTCCATACACAGAGAGTAAGGAGATACCAAAGAAAGAAGCAGATCACTCTGCAGATCACTCTGGCAGGTGGCAGGTTTAATAAGCAAAGGAACTGACATACAAGGCTCATCTTGGGCAGCCACAAGAGGTGTAGATTTCAGCACCCACCCACCAGAATCTTAAAAGCTTACACAGAGACCTTAACTGGGTTCAGTCATGTATTCAGTCCAGATGGTCTCAACAACACCTTACTTCCTCAAGGCTGTGTCCTTGAAACAGGTCCCACTATGAGAATGGGGAATGGTGGGTGGGACATATTGTACTTTCCAAGGACAGGGGAGGGGGTGAGGAGCCTCTGATTGCCTGGGTCCAGCTCTCAGTTCAACTGGCAATCATGTCCTCTCCATGACCTCCTCCAACAACTTTGTTTCTAAAGTAGAACCAGATGAAATGTTAATGTCATTTTTTTTTAGGTATAAAGTTGAAACAATGTTGGCCTTTTAAAAAGGAGAGTGGAATATTATACTGCCATTCATTCATTCATTCAACAAGAATGTGCTGAATGACTACTCTGTTCCAGGTTCTGTGTTGGGCTCTGAGAGTACATGATAAATGAGGCAATCATGATTTACAATGTTAATAGCATTATAGTCTAATGGAAGAGCTAGACAAGGAGTTGGCAAACTCTGGCCCTTGAGTGATATCTGGCCAAAAAGATTTACAAATCTTTTTGTAAATAAAGTTTTGTTGGAACAAAGTCCCACCCATTCGGCTAAGAGCTGAGTTGAGCAGTTGTGTGTGTCCCTCAGGAGACAACAGCTTTCTTAGACTCACCTACCTGCAGATGGTTGGTAGCTTTTAGTCCAGATTAGTGATTTTTTTTGACATTAAATACTTAATCATTTTGAATCAATTTGGTTCAAGTCATGTCCATGTGCCACTAGCCACACCTACAGTTCTTTTATATACCTACTTCTTAATGTGCTAGTTCTATTTTCTCTTTCCCACGCCTTGTTCCATCTTTCTCTCTCTAATTCATTGCTGGAAATAAGGACCAATTAGGTTTTCAAGAGAGAGACGTACCTTTCATGCTTTTTACTGTAACAATTTTGTCTTATCTTTCAATAATAATATCTTTCAATAATAATAATTTCTGGGTCCCAGAACCTTAACTAAATCTCTGTTCTAAAACATCTCAGTGCACTCAGGAGTTTAAACAAAAGTTGTGGCAGCCATGCTTTTTATTTGATTCTTGCCTATGGCCATTTAAATCAGTCTTTTTTTTGTTCAAAGGCCTTCTCATTTTTATTTTTTATTGGTTAAGAATGCAAAAAAAAATTACACAGTCCATATTTGTGAAGTCCCAGAATTTCTTTACTCTTTTTATTTCCTAGTGTTGCTAACACTAAATGTAGATGCACATATAGGTGGATAAATGTAAATAAAATGAAGAATTTACTGAAACCACAATTTTTCAGAAGAGTAAGGGGATGAAGTGTTCCAACAAACTGAACTTTTAGTAAAAACAAAGTTTTAAACATGAAACCCTTTTACTTTACATATTATTTTAGAACAACTTTCAGTTTTGTTTTAGTCAAACTTCGTGCCTTTAGCAGTAAATTTTTTTAACATCTTTATTGGAGTATAATTGCTTTACAATGATGTGTTAGTATCTGCTTTATAACAAAGTGAATCAGCTATACATATACATATATCCCCATATCTCCTCCCTCTTGTATCTCCCTCCCACCCTCCCTATCACACCCGTCTAGGGGGTCACAAAGCACCGAGCTGATTTCCCTGTGCTATGTAGCTGTTTCCCACTAGCTATCTATTTTACATTTGGTAGTGTATATATGTCCATGCCACTCTCTCACTTCATCCCATCTTACCTTTCCCCCTCCCCGTGTCCTCAAGTTCCTTCTCTATGTCTGTGTCTTTATTCCTGTCCTGCCCCTAGGTTCATCAGATCCTTTTTTTTTTTTTTTTTAGATTCCATATATATGTGTTAGCATATGGTATTTGTTTTCCTCCTTCTGACTTACTTCGCTCTGTATGACAGACTCTAGATCCATCCACCTCACTACAAATAACTCAATTTCATTTCTTTTTATGGCTGAGTAATATTCCATTGTATATATGTGCCACATTTTCTTTATCCATTCATCTGTCCATGGACACTTAGGTTGTTTCCATGTCCTGACTATTGTAAATAGAGCTGCAATGAACATTGGAGTGCATGTGTCCTTTTGAATTACGGTTTTCTCAGGGTATATGCCCAGTAGTGGGATTGCTGGGTTGTATGGTAGTTCTAATTTTAGTTTTTTAAGGAACCTCCATAGTGACTGTATCAATTTACATTCCCACCAACAGTGCAAGAGGGTTCCCTTTTCTCCACACCCTCTCCAGCATTTATTGTTTGTAGATTTTTTGATGATAACCACTCTGACTGGTATGCGGTAATACCTCATTGTAGTTTTGATTTGCATTTCTCTAATGATTAGTGATGTTAAGCATCCTTTCATGTGTTTGTTGGCATTCTGTATATCTTCTTTGGAGAAATGTCTATTGCATTCCTGATGAAAAATCTGAAAGAGAAATTAAGGAAACACTCCCATTTACTATTGCAACAAAAAGAATAAAATACTTAGGAATAAACCTACCTAAGGAGACAAGAGATCTGTATGCAGAAAATGGTAAGACACTGATGAAAGAAATTAAAGATGATAAAAACAGATGGAGAGATATGCCATGTTCTTGGATTGGAAGAATCAACATTGTGAAAATGACTATACTACCTAAAGCAATCTATAGATTCAATGCAATCCCTATCAAACTACCAATGGCATTTTTCAAAGAACTAGAAGAAAAAATTTCACAATTTGTAGGGAAACACAAAAGAACCCAAATAGCCAAAGCAATCTTGAGAAAGAAAAGTGGAGCTGGAGGAATCAGTCTCCTGGACTTCAGACTATACTACAAAGCTACAGTAATCAAGACAGTATGGTCCTGGCACAAAAACAGAAATATAGATCAATGGAACAGGATAGAAAGCCCAGAGATAAACCCACGCACATATGGTCACCTTATTTTTGATAAAGGAGGCAAGAGTATAAAATGGAGAAAAGGCAGCCTGTTCAATAAGTGGTGCTGGGAAAACTAGACAGCTACATGTAGAAGAGTGAAATTAGAACACTCCCTAACACTATACACAAAAATAAACTCAAAATGGATTAAAGACCTAAATGGAAGGCCAGACACTATCAAACTCTTAGAGGAAAACATAGGCAGAACACTCTATGACATAAATCACAGAAAGATCCTTTTTGACCCACCTCCTAGAGAAAGGGAAATAAAAACAAAAATAAACAAATGGGACCTAATGAAACTTAAAAGCTTTTGCACAGCAAAGGAAACCATAAACAAGACAAAAAGGCAATGCTCAGGATGGGAGAAAATATTTGCCAATGTAGCAATTGACAAAGGATTAATCTCCACAATTAATAAGCAGCTCATGCAACTCAATATCAAAAATCAAACAACCAAATCCAAAAATGGGCCGAAGACCTAAATAGTAGTAAATATTTAATCCATCTGTGTAACTGAGTCTTTTTCAGTGATTCATAGTCATTATTATAACCAGAAGTATTTGCTGCACCATAGAGAAAATGCAGGAGATTGGGATGAATGTGTATTGATTTCCTATAACTTGAAACTTGTGCTTAAAAAAAATCCTTCATTCTTACAGTGTTTAGTACACAGTAGAAAATTAATGTTTGTTTTTAATATAAGAACTTATTTTTCTATGTAAAGGATAAAAGTCATTTTAATAGGTTAGTTTGGCTATTTAATATATTATTTTAAATTATTAATTATTCCTAAACCATGCATGAAATATATACATTATAAGTTTTGTATAATATACAGTATTGTTAGAGAACTGTTGGGATGATAGGAATGACCAAATATTCATGAACTTTAAGAAATCATTCATAAGTATACATCTCCCTTTAATTGTAAGCTCTTTGAGGTCAGGAGCTATCTATTATTCACTTTATTCACTTTTTTTATATAGTGCTTATTGCTTTTGTTCTAGTTTTAATTGTTAAAAAAATGGAAACTTTAAAAAATATACAAAGTTTTACATTACATATACATTATAGTTAATTTGATTTTTTCCAGAATGGCTAATATATAGTCTTGCACATAACAGACATTTAATAAATGCTTGTTAGGCTTAATTCAAAGAAAGGTTTAGAAAGGTGGAAATACAGTTTACTGGAGAGGGCTAAAAGTGAGAAATAAGGTGTATTCTGACCACCATAAGTAAGTTTTATATAATGACTGGCAACCAGAGATGAAGGGGCTCAGGTTTCACTTAATCAAACACCCATCTTTTGCTTGAATCCTCTATAGAATCCCTACCCTTAAATATCTCTGTGATGGGAAACTCTTCAATTCTGAGGCAACCCTTTCCATATCTAGGAGTACTTTGTTAGCTGATAAGAAAACAAAAACCAAAATACTGGGATTTTTTAGCATGTAGGGAATGTGACAGAAAAGAAGTCATTAATTGACACATATCCAAAACTAGGAGTTAATATTTATAAGTACAAATTTTGTGATTCATTTCACCTATGTTTTTCCCTCCTTCAATGAAAGAGAAATTAGGTGCAATATAGCTCAAATCAATGTTAACTTCTAGATACACTAAAGAACAAAGAAGCATATTCCCATATTATTAACTAAGGAAGAAAAATGATTTCAAATTGTAATAATACTTCATTGTATAGTTAGAGAGTTGTTCCATATATAAGTGTTCCACATATAAAATGAATGCTTTCATAGGATGCCAAACTTCCATTTACTAACAATTTGATTCTTATTTTTGTAACTACTCTAATTAAACCACTATTCATAAACAGAATTTTCAGTTTCATTTTCTGAAATAATATACAACCTAATAGAAGGACACCTGCAAGGTAAAAATATTTTCCCCTCTTAGAGTACTATCAAATATTTAAAAAATAATAAACTACAAAATCACTGGTTTACATTGTATTTCTCTTCTCCCTCAGCACTGACTTACTTGTGATATTAAGAAAATATGGGTAATCTTGAGTTAATGCTGTTCCAGATTTATTGAAACCTCTCCTAGATTCTGTCTTTCTTACATGAAGTTATGAACTGGTATTGGAAGAGACAGAAATACTACAAGAGAGCACTTTTCACTGCAAGCAGAATCCTAAAGTCAACTGCAAAAGAGACCCTAGATATTTTCCTAATAGGAAACAAAAAGACAAATTTCATAAGCTTGAAATTTAAATGGAAGTCTTATCCTGATCATTTGAAAAGAGTTTATCTTCTTTTACTCCCTCACAAATCAGCATAGTTGGGAAACAATATCAACTACTGGTCATGTATATGAATAAATATTAACTCTCCGATATACACAAAATTAATATTCCCACTTTCTTTCGTGTTTTTAGTTAGGTAATTGTACATGTTGATGACAGGAAAATTACCACATTTTTCATAGACTGCACCCATGGCCTAACCAGGTATCTAAAAATGAATGTTTTTGGTGACAAGAGAGCCAAGCAAGAGAGTGAAGATATCTTGAGTGAATCTCCATCACCTCTACTGAATTAAAAACAAGTTTTCTATCAATAGTAGTCCATAATTGAGGGCACACTCCTGTTTCCTGATGAAATTTCCAATGATGTTAACCTATAGTATACAATTTTCTTTAATTCTCTCTTTAAAAAATTTTTTTTGCCTCTCTATTCACACTATATGACTTAGCAAGATTTTTACAGACTTTGATTTTAACTAAGAGTACAATGCATCTTTGGATGCATTGTAGCATACATGCTAAGGTCATGCTCCCTACAGGCTCCTCCCAGCCAATAACTAAGCACAGCAAGGTACTAGAGCCAGATCATTTCTGACCAACACAAGATTCTGCTAACAGGCAATCTATGCTCAGGGACTCTATTGGCCATAAGTTTCTCAGAGCTATACAGTAGACTAAAGGCCTACCTACCCAATCCTCTTCCTTCCCTCTCTCCTTTCACAAGTGTCAGACCTATATTGTGGTCTGAAGACTCTACAATGCCTCCTCCTGCTTCCCCTCCTCTCTATCCTTCAGGATTGTTTCCCCCAATAAATCTGCATGTCTAATATTGTTTATGCATCTGCTTCATGAAGGACCCAAAGAGACTCTTATAATTACTAATCTTTTAAAAAATCTTAATTATTAATGACGTTAACATTTACATTTGTTGTACTTGGATTTCACATTTTTCACCCCTGACTTGAACAGTATACCCAGATATTGAAACATATTAGAATTCCTTGTCTTTTAGCTGATTTCCCTTTGGGAGTATTATCTACTCAAGTGAGACAAGATTGAACAAAAGGTTCTTTTCAGTTGGATCTTCTGCTTTCCCTGGGAACTGATGGTTTGTTTTGTTTTTCAGTCTCCTCTGTAGGCATTTTTTCTTGGGCTTCCAGTTCACCGAGGTCTTTTTCTGAATGACTCTGTAAGCACAGAAGGGTATAATTTGGAGTAATTTGATCCTTACTATTGCAAATGGAAGAATCAGGTTATAGAGGAACCAGTGGGAGATCAACACCCAGAAAACTGAAGGACAGGCCTTTAATGGCATGCCCACCTAGCTTTTTGAAATCACCATCTAGGACAAACTCTATTTTATAGCATGAGCTTAATACTACTTCTAACAAATGGAAATGCAACTACCCTCCAAAAGCCTTACCAGTATGACCTTCAAAACTCTTGAACATTTTGAAAAATATTTCCATATTAGTAAGGGCTATTTTCTCTGTATTTTCCATTTATTATTTGAATCCAAGATTTATAAATACAGGACATTCAGGGGGGAAACCGTACTCTGTTTTTACCCACATACACTCAACCCCAGACAATTGCTGATCTACTTCGTATCATTATAGATTAGATTTCCTCTTTCTAGAATATTATATAAATGGAATCATACAGTATACATGATTTTGTGCCTGGCTTCTTTGGCTTAGCAAAATCTTTTTGAGACTCATCCATGTTGCCAAATGTATCAGTAATTTGTTCCTTTTAATTTGAGTAGAATTCCATTCTGTGAATGCAAGATGAATAATTTATTCATTCACCTGTTGATGGATATCTGACTTATATTTTTGGTCATTATGAATAAAGCTGCTATGAACATTTTAGCACACATCCTTGTGTGAAATTTGTTTTCATTTGTCTTGAACAAATACCTAGAAGTGGAATTGCTGAGACTTGGAATAAGGGGCTTCCTTGCTTAATTAGACAGTCAAATATACCAAGTTAAATGTTCAGGTAACTCCTAGATCCTTCTAAATCCTCATTGTTAGACTACTTCCTCCAAGTATGTTTCCAGAGAAGTTGTTTTGTATTGTAGATATTCTGAGGTATTGTATACCTGTGAATATATTTATTGTGCCATCAAATTTGAATAATATTTTTGCTGGATATAAAATTCTAGATTCACAGTTGCTTTACTTCATCATTTTAAGTTTATTACTCTAAGGTGTCTTGTGGTCACTGTTGAGTAGTCAGATGGAAACCTAATTCTTGCTTTTTGAAGGTGGGCTACACTGTCCTTCTGGAAACTTGTAGTATTCTCTCTGTGTTTTGTGTTCTCCAATTTTAATGAGTAGTGTGTTCAGGAGTGGCTTTCCTTTATCTCTTCTGTTTTACACTCTATGAGATCTTCCAATCTATATTCTATTCTCTTAGCATTTCTTTTATATATTCCATCTTTTAATTCCTCTCACATATTTCCTCAGATGTTGTTTATATTAATTCTGCTATTTATTATATCTTATATTCTTGATTTTGCTATTATATTTGTCATCTCTATGTTTCCTCTTGGCTATTCCTTACAAATACTTGTTCCTGCTTCACTTTAACAATCTTCACTTTTATATTTTCCAGGATATCAACTGTTTTTTATACAATCTTGATGTTATATAAGTTACTTAATTATCATATAACATTTTTTGAGCAGTTGTGCTGTTCAGGTTTCTTTCTTTTTTTTTTTCTTTGTCTTATGTGTGCTCATTTTCCTGAGAGTATTAGTAACTTTGGTTAATAATATCCATCCAAGGTGTGGGTCAAAGGCCAGTCTTCTACCATGTTCCATGTCTGGCAGGTTTTAGAGATGGAGCCTTGCCCAGGGCTCTCCACCCATGCCTCACTCTGGCTTGACCACACCATTCTTACCAGACAAATCTGTTTTACATGAAGCACGCTTATATGTCTACCATGGCACCATCCTTCCCAAATAATTTTCTCCCTTCAGTATAACCACCTACCCTTAGATGTAAGAGAAGAAGGATGTGAGGGAGAAGGATATTCTCAGGATCTGGCCAAGAGCTCAGTTTTTTGCTCCTCACTCCAGCCAATGTCTCCAGTTTCTCCCTAACACTATTATTGCAGTCCTCATGATACCAAGCTGGCACCATTTTCCTGACTTGCAGTAGCTGTGGTGCAGGCAAGCCAATCTGGAGGGGGAAAATTGTCACAACTCAAAGAGTTCTCCAAAGAATTTTCTGTATCTCAGAACCTTTTCATAGTGAGTATATTTACTAATCTTTAAGGGAGAAAGCACTCAAACAGAAAATAAGACTTTGGCCCTTACCTGACCCATTTCAGTTCAAAGGAGAATTAAAGACCACTAACCCTGTGTCTGCTGCCACCCATCCCTCTCCTTCTGAAATGCAGCAAACTTGAGATCGAGAACAGTGGTTAGTGGGAAGTGGCCAACTCTGGCAGTAGAGAAGAGGCAAGACTGCCAAGAAATGATAGGGAGGATCTAAAATGTTCTGAGAAATCCCCTTTCTGCTGGCCACAGTGGTAGTCCAGTTCACCACTAACTTGCTGTGTGATGATGACCAGAAGAATATTTAACCTCTCTGGGCTTCAATTTCCTTATCACTAATATGAGGATTCCTTCCAATTCTAGTGGTATATGACTTAATCTTTATATTTTTAATGAATGAAAGATTCTTTAAATTCTATAGTGCTTTACAATTTTCTAAAGTTTCATAGATGATTTCATATAATCCTATAATAATCCCTGTTTTTAAATGATCATTTTCAATGAAGTTTTGTACCTACACTTTAACCCTTACTCCTTTTGTCTTCCACATCACAAAGCTTTGCTCTTCTTTCTCTAACTTTGTCTTTAATTCCAAACACTTCTACAACTTACACTCATTTTCCATCAGTATAGGCATGAAAGGTAACATGATGCACCAATGATATAAACTTTGAAAATTGAGATCAGGTCTTTCTACTTCAGAATCTTTCTTTGGCTTAATTATCATCAGAAAAACTAACACCCCACCTTCACAAAGGCATCCCTTTATTTTTCTATGCTTAGATTAGAGAGAGAAAAAAGTAAAAGTAAGAAAAGGCCCTGAGGTGCAAGTTTTGGAAATTAAACCACAGGTTTTCTGTGCTCTCAACCAGAAATTTCCAATTGATAAATGGCCTGTTAAGAAATGCTTTGCAGATAGCAGTTTTTCCAATGACTAAATACTCCTACCTTCTTGGCCATGAGATGCTAATGTTCATTTATAGTGTTTGAAGTAGGGAGAGAAGTATGGAAAATGGCCTGGAGATAAGAGGGAACTCAATATCTTGGATTATTTCCATGTGGCTGGAGCACAGAGTACAAGGTAGGAAGAGGCAGCATCAGAGGTATAAGCAAGGCCAGGTTGAGATAAGCCTTAAAAACCATGATAGGAAGCCTAAGGGCAATGAGAAGCCACTCCAGTATTTCAAGCATGAGAATATCGTGCTCAAATTGTAGTTCAGGGAAAATCACTGTGATTTAAGCATAGAACCTCGATTGTATAGGGGAAGAACTATTGGTTAAGACCCCTGTTAGGAGGTGACAGAAGCAGCCCAGGCAGATGGCAATGGTGGCCTGGACTAAGTATCAACAGTGGGGATGGATAGAAGTGAGCTAATGTGACAGAAATAAGCAGGAAAAATTGACTTTGTGTAGGGAAAGAAAAAGTGAGAAAAATCAAGGAATTCATGCAGTTTTCTGGCTTGGGCTGGAGGGAGAATAATGGTGCCATTTATTAGGTGAAGGCACATAGAAGCAGTAGTATACATGCAAGTACATGATCAGATGAGTTTTGGGCATTTTGAGCTTGAGACACCCTTTAAGAGCCACTACAAGGTCTTTGGCAACGTGTGCACTACTCTATCCAATGGCATTCTCTGTAATGGTCTTTCTTCCTGAATTGCACACAAGCATAGATGCTGATCCCCTAACTTAAAGCCCCCCAGCATTGCCACCAGAAACCTGTGCTGGGCAGAAACCTTGGCTACTGATCAGACCTCCCCACTGCATAATTCTAGGAGGCATGATTCCCATAATACTGCTGCTGTCACAATGTACTTTTCTGTCTCAAAAACAAATGTTTTAATGGAATCTCCAACCAATGGAATTCTGGAACCATGTGACAGAATCCCTGTAGTATTTGCTGCCCTCTTCTTTACATCTTTGTGGTGGAGAAAATAAACAAATCCCTATTTGCATAGTGCAAGGGGAGGTCAATATACTAGGCTTGGTTTTGTTTTGTTTTACAAAATTGAGGTCTTGCCAGATACAATTTGTGTAGCACAAACAAAAATCTGGTTTGGGGAAGGATTTCTTCATTCCATTAGGCCTGCTGTAGCCCAACTGGAAAATTTTCCTAATTTCTTTGAGTCAGACCTCTCCAAGACTGATAACCCAGCTCTGACTAGCAATATTTAAGATTTATATGTGAAAAGGACATCAAAAAATCCAAGAATGAACTGGGAGGGGGCGGCATTAATTGCTGCATTATAACTGAATCAGTAGTCTCACTGTCACAAACTATAATATGCTCAGAAAGAACTAATGTGCCATATGAGTTATTCAGTATTTGGGTAGAAAACTATTAGTTATTAAATCAAGGCGAGGCCTTGGAGGTCATCTGGCCCAGTTACCTACATTGGCAAATAATAAAACTGAGGCCCAAAGAAGTGTAAGCTTTGAGGAGCAGTGGAGGTGCTGTGCATAGAAGCCAGGTCACCTCACTCCAGCTTGTGCCCTTACTGCTAACCTACACAGCTTCTCCATGGAATAACTCATAGGCTACTTTACAGAATCAACAAAAGAGGACAGAAAGCTGACAGTATATCCATCTCATGCCCTATTGCATGTGTTCCATATAATGCAATCATCATTTTAACAATATGAAAATAGGTGGTTCCTATAACTATAAATTCATTGGCCAGCTGGCCCCTGTCAGCAGGTGTCCAAAGTACTTTACATAACACACACACACACACACACACACACACACCACAAGACATATTATCAATCCATGGTCAAGGTCTAGCTTAGTGGTTCTCAACCTGGAATCCACAGTCAAGGTCTAGCTTAGTGGTTCTCAACCTGGAGTAACTTTGCCCCCAGAGGACATTTCCAGAGATATTTTTAGTTGTCACAACTGGAGGGTTGCTACTGGCATCTAGTGAGTTGAGGCCATGGATGATTCTAAACACCCTACATTACACATGGCAGATCCTCATAAAGAGAACTATCTGGACAAAAATGTCAGCAGTGCTGAGGTTGAGAAATCCTGGTCTAGATTTATTACATAGGCAGTAACTCAAAAGTCCTCCATCACTGGCTGGTGATCATGATGTTTGTTACAAAAAATTTAGAAAATGAAGAGTGGTAGACAGCTGGCTAGGCATAGATGAAATGCACCCCATAAGGCAAATACAACAACAAGCAGAGGAGAGACTCTCAAGAGGAAGGGTAGGGTAGTGGCTAAGGTCAGAGGCTAAGGTTCATGCTCTCCTGGCTGTGTATCTTGGGTAAGTTACTCTAACCTTCCCTAGTCCTAGTTTCCCCAGCTCTAAAGTATGTGTAAAAAATTAGTGACAACTAATATATATACTATATATAAGTGTGTGTGTGTGTGTGTGTGTGTGTGTGTGTGTATATATATATATATATATATATATACTTAGTATAGTGCCTGCATCTAATAAATGCTTAATAAATTAATATAATTTTCTCCAACTGTAGAGGTTAACAGAATTATCTGTTGAATCCAAGGCTCCCATTTTACAGATGGCAAAACTAATTCTCAGAAAGGCATAAACCTGTCTTATATTTTCTCTACCATTATAAATGAGGCCTAGATTGTAGACGTTCAATAAATATCAGTCGGTTTCATTTGTGACTAAATTCTCAACATCTCAGGAAAGGAAGAAAAAAATGTGGATATTGTTGTCCTTTTTCACAAATTGGTAACTGAGGCCAAACATTAAGTACCTCACCCAGGTCTCCCTTTTGGGAAAGTGAGGACCTGGTCTTGAATGTAAACACCACATGCTCATTTGCTAATGTCACAGCAGGGCAAGTTTCAAATCATTTCTAGTTCTTTTTTCAAGACTTTGGTCTAAATTTAGATCAAATTCATATTTCCCTCAAAAGTGCAAGTTTCCAAATGAAAGATGATTGATCAATTGCTGACCACATAAATCATTCATAGGCAGTAGCTCAGACAGCTCCCGTTCGTTAGGCATCTTCTTGACAAGAAAGCAAATTAATACACCAGTTCTAATAAACCTTGGGACAATCTATCTAAATCAATCAAGAATAATAAAATATTAGCAGTTACAATGCTAATGAGCAAACCCCTTTCCTCATAAGGATTCTAGATTAGTGATGTATTTGAAAGGGTATCTAGCAAGCAGCTCAAGACCCTCAATACATGTGACATGCCGTGTCTAGTTCTCCAGACTCTGGGTGGGTCTATCTGAAACTCACAGAGTGGAGCTATAGGAGGCCTGATCAAATAATAAAGTCTTTAATCCTAAGGGGAAAATACTATGATTCCCTGACTTACTCCACCTCAGGCATATAGGGAAGGGTCAGTCACTGGCTGCTGAGGCTAGGACTCCAGGGTTACATTTCTTCCCATTTGGGAGGGAAAAGCAAAGATCCAAGAGAGGCCTTGGGATTAGACTTGAAGGCTGCAACTCCTCTGGGAGTCTGTTCCCTGTTCTGTTACATTTTCACTGAAGTGCCATGATTCCTTTGACATTGTTGCTGGACTCACCATTCCAAAAGCAGGCATGTCACATGCCTTGTTTTAAACAAGCCTGTTGATCCTCTGCAATTACTATGCCAAAGGGATACAGTTAGCTCAAAGGGCATCATACCCACAGGAAATCAAGAGAAAAACCATACCCCTACCATACTCCTCTCTCCCTCTGATTTTCTGCCAGCCTCCCCGTGACCCACCCCACTGACACACCTAGAGGGCAAGGGCTTCCAATGATGAAGTTCATACCTGGAAACTTCTTGGAGATAGAGAGCAGCATGGCAAAGGAAAGCGGTCACAGCTGGAGACAGACAGAGGCTATGTGGTACACTTACTTTGAACTGAAAACCTCTGGCTCTTTGTCACAGTGAGTGCAATTGGACTGAACTTCTTAGAGGTCTTTAGACACTTACAACCTAGGTGTGAAGCCGAATTATCTCACTGGCCATCTGTATAGTCCTAAGCAAATTATGTTATCTCCCCAAGCCTGTTTCCTCATCTGAAAAATTAAGAAAATAATAATGGCTAATTTTCACCGTGTGTCTACTCTATGCCAGGCACTGTTCTGAGCGTTTTAAATATTTAGATGTTAAATCAGTTACTCTTCACAACAAAACTGTTATTATTATTCCCTCCTTACAGATAAGAAAATTAGGCACAGGACGTTTAGGGAAAAAACCCAACGTCACACAGCTAGTCTAGCAAATGACATAGCCAGAATTCAAAGCCAGGGAGGTCAGCCCTAAAATTCATACTTCAAAGCGTCATGCCCTGCTTCATCTCAGAAACACTAGTATACCTATTGCATGGGGTTATTCAAGTAATTTAAAAAATAAATGCATGAGAGCAGTTGGTGCTTAAGAAGTAGGGGGTTCTCAAGAGATACTACCTAAAATTAACCCTATCATTTTCTAATTTCCCAAGATTGTTTTTTTTTTTAATACCTAGGCAGAGTAGACAATGTTTAAAATGTTCCCCAAATAAGATTACATTACCCTGTGGACATGGGGGAAGGGAAAACAGTCTGGGAAAGAAAAACATGAAGGTGTTCCTTCATAGCTAAAAATATCCTGAGACTTAATATTGACCCCTAGGAACCAGCTTCAGACTGCTTTCTCTCCCAGGATGTGTCAGGACCAAGGTCAAGAAAGTTCCTGACTCAAAAATGCTCATATAGGGTTTAATAGAGAAAAACGATTAAACATCTGGGCTTCTGGGAGACATGGCTCCCCTCTTTTTTTCCTGTAACTTATGTTTCTGAAAGAGTTCTCACCTTCTTTCTTATTTCTTTTCTTTGGAATCTTCCTCCTGTTACTGATGCATGAGACAAACCCCTATTTGTCTATTCAGTATATGTATATGTATATCCCCATATCCCCTTCCACCCTCCCTATCTCACCCCTCTAGGTGGTCACAAAGCACCGAGCTGATTTCCCTGTGCTATGCGGCTGCTTCACACTAGCTATCTGTTTTACATTTCGTAGTGTATATATGTCAGTGCCACTCTCTCACTTTGTCCCAGTTTAACCTTCCCTCTCCCCATGTCCTCAAGTCCATTCTCTACTTCTGTGTCTTTATTCCTGTCCTGTCCCTAGGTTCTTCAGAACCACTTTTTTTTTAGATTCCATATATATGTTTTAGCGTACAGTATTTGTTTTTCTCTTTCTGACTTACTTCACTCTGTACGACAGACTCTAGGTCCATCCACCTCACTACAAATAACTCAACTTCATTTCTTTTTATGGCTGAGTGATATAACATTGTATATATGTGCCATATCTTCTTTATCCCTTCATCTGTCCATGGACACCTAGGTTGCTTCCATGTCCTAACTATTGTAAATAGAGCTGCAGGGAACATTGTGATATATGTCTCTTCTGAAATATGGTTCTCTCAGGGTATATGCCCAGTAGTGGGATTGCTGGGTCATATGGTAGTTTTATTTTTCGTTTTTTGAGGAACCTCCATACTGTTCTCCATAGTGGCTGTATCAATGTACATTCCCACCAACAGTGCAAGAGGGTTCCCTTTTCTCCACACCCTCTCTAGCATTTATTGTTTGTAGATTTTTTGATGATGACCATTCTGACTGGTATGAAGAGATACCTCATTTTGGTTTTGATTTGTATTTCTCTAATGATCAGTGGTGTTGAGCATCCTTTCATGTGTTTGTTGGCAATCTGTATATCTTCTTTGGAGAATGTCTATTTAGGTCTTCTGCCCATTTTTGGACTGGGTTCTTTGTTTTTTTGATATTGAGCTGCATGAGCTGTTTATATATTTTGGAGATTAATCCTTTGTCAGTTGCTTTATTTGCAAATATTTTCTCCTGTTCTGAGGGTTGTCTTTTTGTCTTGTTTATGGTTTCCTTTGCTGTGCAAAAGCTCTGAAGTTTTATTAGGTCCCATTTGTTTATTTTTGTTTTTATTTCCATTTCTCTAGGAGGTGGGTCAAAAAGGATCTTGCTGTGATTTATGTCAAAGAGTGTTCTGCCTATGTTTTCCTCTAAGAGTTTGATAGTGTCTGGCCTTCCATTTAGGTCTTTAATCCATTTTGGGTTTATTTTTGTGTATGCTGTTAGAAAGTGTTCTAATTTCATTCTTTTATATGTGGCTGTCGAGTTTTCCTAGCACCACCTATTGAAGAGAATATCTTTTCTCCATTGTATATTCTTGCCTCCCTTATCAAAAATAAGGTGACCATATATGTGTGGGCTTATCTCTGTGCTTTTTATCCCGTTCTATTGATCTATATTTATGGTTTTGTGCCAGTACCATACTGTCTTGATTGCAGTTGCTTTGTAGTATAGTCTGAAGTCAGGGAGTTTTTCTTTCTCAAGATTGTTTTGGCTATTCAGGGTCTTAGGTGTTTCCATACAAATTGTGAAATTTTTTGTTCTAGTTCTGTGAAAAATGCCATTGGTAGTTTGAAAGGGATTGCACTGAATATGTAGATTGCTTTCGGTAGTATAGTCATTTTCACAATGTTGATTCTTCCAATCCAAGAACGTGGTATATTTCCCCATCTGTCTGTATCATCTATAATTCCTTTCATCAGTGTCTTATAGTTTTCTGCATATAGCTCTCTTGTCTCCTTAGGTAGGTTTATTCCTAGGTATTTTATTCTTTTTGTTGCAATGGTAAATGGGAGTGTTTCCTTAATTTCTCTTTCAGATTTTTCATCATTAGTGTATAGGAATGCAGGAGATTTCTGTGCATTGATTTTGTATCCTGCTACTTTACCAAATTTATTGATTAGCTCTAGTAGTTTTCTGGTGGCATCTTTAGGATCCTCTATGTATAGTATCATGTCCTCGGCAAAGAGTGAGAGTTTTACTTCTTCTTTTCCAATTTGGATTACTTTTATTTTTCTTCTCTTATTGCCATGGGAAAAGTTCCAAAACTATGTTGAATAATAGTGGTGAGTGTGGGCAACCTTGTCTTGTTCCTGATCTTAGAGGAAATGGCTTCAGTTTTTCACTATTGAAAATGATGTTTGCTGTGGATTTGTCATATTTGTCCTTTATTATGTTGAGGTAGGTTCCCTCTATGCCCACTTTCTGGAGAGTTTTTATCATAAATGGGTGTTGAATTTTGTCAAAAGCTTTTTCTGCCTCTATTGAGATGATCATATGGTTTTTATCCTTCAATTTGTTAATATGGTGTATCACATTAACTGATTTGTGTATATTGAAGAATCCTTGCATTCCTCGGATAAATCCCACTTTATCATGGTGTATGATCCTTTTCATGTGCCATTGGATTCTGTTTGCTAGTATTTTGTTGAGGATTTTTGCATCTATGTTCATCAGGGATACTGGCCTGTAGTTTTCATTTTTTGTGACAGCTTTTTCTGGTTTTGGTAACAGGGTGATGGTGACCTTGTAGAATGTGTTTGGAAGTGTTCCTCCCTCCGTTATATTTTAGAAGAGTTTGAGAAGGATAGGTTTTAGCTCTTCTCTAAATTTTTGATAGAATTTGCCTTGAAGCCATCTGATCCTGGGCTTTTATTTGTTGGAAGATTTTTAATCATAGTTTCAATTTAAGTGCTTTTGATTGGTCTGTCCATATTGTCTTTCTTCATGGTTCAGTCTTGGAAGGTTGTACTTTTCTAAGAAGTTGTCCATTTCTTCCAGATTGTCCATTTTATTGGCCTATAGTTGCTTATAGTAGTCTCTCATGATCCTTTGTATTTCTGCAGTGTCAGTTGTTACTTCTCCGTTTTCATTTCTAAGTTGGTTGATTTGAGTCTTCTCCCTTTTTTTCTTGATGAGTCTGGCTAATGGTTTATCAATTTTGTTTATCTTTTCAAAGAACCAGCTTTTAGTTTTATTGATCTCTGCTATTGTTCCCTTCATTTCTTTTTCATTTATTTCGGACCTGATATTTATGATTTCTTTCCTTCTGCTAACTTTGGGTATTTTTGTTCTTCTTTAATTGCGTTAGGTGTAAGGTTAGATCGTTTATTTGAGATGTTTCTTGTTTCTTGAGTTAGGATTGTGTTGCGATAAACTTCCCTCTTAGAACTGCTTTTGCTCCATCCCATAGGTTTTGGGTTGTCATGTTTTCATTGTCATATGTTTCTAGCTATTTTTTGATTTCCTCTTTGATTTCTTCAGTGATCTCTTGGTTATTTAGTAACATATTGCTCAGCCTCCATGTGTTTGTATTTTTTACAGCTTTTTTTCCTGTAATTAATATCTAGTCATAGCGTTGTGGTCAGAAAAGATACTTGATACGATTTCAATTTTCTTAAATTAACCAAGGCTTGATTTGTGACCCAAGATATGACCTATCCTGGAGAATGTTCCATGAGCACTTGAGAAGAAAGAGTATTCTGTTGTTTTTGGATGGAATGTCTTATAAATATCAATCAGTCCATCTTGTCTAATGTATAATTTAAAGCTTGTGTTTCCTTATTTATTTTCATTTTGGATGATCTGTCCATTGGTGAAAGTGGGTTGTTAAAGTCCCCTACTATGAGTGTGTTACTGTCAATTTCCCTTTTTATGGCTGTTAGCATTTGCCTTATGTATTGAGGTGCTCCAATGTTTGGTACATAAATATTAACAATTGTTATATCTTCTTCTTGGATTGATCCATTGATCATTATGTAATGTCCTTCTTTGTCTCTTGTAATAGTCATTATTTTAAAATCTATTTTGTCTGATATGAGAATTGCTACTTCAGCTTTCTTTTGATTTCTATTTGCATGGAATATCTTTTTCCATCCCCTCATTTTCAGTCTGTATGTGTCCATAGGTCTGAAGTGGGTCTCTTGTAGACAGCATATATATGGGTCTTGTTTTTGTATCCATTCAGCCAGTCTACATCTTTTGGTTGGAGCATTTAATTCATTTACATCTAAGGTAATTATCAATATGTACATTCCTATTACCATTTTCTTAATTGTTTTGGTTTTGTTATTGTAGGTCTTTTCCTCCTCTTGTGTTTCCTGCCTAGTGAAGTTCCTTTAGCATTTTCTGTAAAGCTGGTTTGGTGGTGCTGAATTCTCTTAACTTTTGCTTGTCTATAAAGGTTTTAATTTCTCCATCGAATCTGAATGATATCCTTGCTGAGCGGAGTAATCTTGGTTGTAGGTTTTTCCCTTTCATCAGTTTAAATATGTCCTGCCACTCCCTTCTGTCTTGCAGAGTTTCTGCTGGAAGATCAGCTGTTAACCTTATGGGGATTCTCTTGTATGTTATTTGTTGCTTTTCCCTTGCTGCTTTTAATATTTTTTCTTTGTATTTAATTTTTGATAGTTTGATTAATATGTGTCTTGGTGTGTTTCTCTTTGGATTTATCCTGTTTGGGACTCTCTGTGTTTCCTGGACTTGATTGACTATTTCCTTTCCTATGTTAGGGATGTTTTCAACTATAATCTCTTCAAATATTTTCTCATACCCTTTCTTTTTATCTTCTTCTTCTGGGACCCCTATAATCCGAATGCTGGTGTGTTTAATGTTGTCCCAGAGGTCTCTGAGACTGTCCTCAATTCTTTTCATTCTTTTTTCTTTTTTCTGCTCTGCAGCAGTTATTTCCACTATTTTGTCTTCCAGGTCACTTATCTGTTTTCTGCCTCAGTTATTCTGCTATTGATTCCTTCTAGAGAATTTTTTTTGTTTCATTTATTGTGTTGCTTACCATTGTTTGTTTGCTCTTTAGTTCTTCTAGGTCCTTGTTAACCATTTCCTGTATTTTCTCCATTCTATTTCCGTGATTTTGGATGATTATTCCTATCATTACTCTGAATTCTTTCTCAGATAGTCTGCCTATTCCCTCTTCATTTGTTTGGTCTGGTGGGTTTTTACCTTGCTCCTTCATCTGTTGCATATTTCTCTGTCTTCTCATTTTGTTTAACTTACTGTGTTTGGGGTCTCATTTTCGCAGGCTGCAGGTTCGTAGTTCCCATTATTTTTGGTGTCTAACCCCAGTGGGTGAGTTTGGTTCATTGGCTTGTGTAGGCTTCCTGGTAGAGGGGATTGGTGCCTGTGTTCTTGTGGATGGGACAGGATCTTTTCTTTCTGGTGCACAGGGCCATGTCCAGTGGTGCATTTTGGGGTCTGTGTGAACTTAGTATGACTTCAGGCAGCCTCTCTGCTAATGGGTGGGGTTGTGTTCCTGTCTTGCTAGTTTTTTGGCATGGGGCATCCAGCACTGGAGCTTGCTGGCCATTGCGGGGAGCTGGGTCTTAATGTTGAGATCTCTGGGAGAGCTCTCTCCAATTGATATTATGTAGGACCAAGAGGTCTCTGGTGGTCCAACATCCTGGACTTGGTTCTCGCACCTCGGAGGCTCAGGCCCAACACTCGGCTGGAGCACCAAAACCCTGCCAGCCACATGGCTTGGAAGAAAAGGAAGAAAAGAAGGGGAAAAAATGAACACATAAAACCCTAAACCAAATGGTAAAAGCAAAACTAAACAGACAAAATCACACAAAGAAACATACACACACCGTCATAAAAAGAAAAAAACAAACAAAAAACAAACAAAAAAGAAACCCCAAAAAACAAACAAACCAAAAACAAACAAACAAACAAAAAACACCAGACGGAACCCTAGGACAAATGGTAAAAGCAAACCTAAACAGACAACATCACACAAAGAAACATACACATACACATACACACTCATAAAAAGAGAAAAAAGGAAATTAATTAATTAAAATTTAGAAAAATAAAAAAAGAAAGGAAGAGAGCAACCAAACCAATAAACAAATCCACTAATGATAACAAGCACTAAAAACTAAACTAAGATAAACTTAAAATCAGAAACAAATCAGGTGCAGAAAGCAAATCCCAAATCTACAGTTGCTTCCATAATCCACTGCCTCAATATTGGCAACATTTGTTGTCTATTCAGGTATTCCACAGATGCAGGGTTATCAAGTTGATTGTGGGGATTTAATCTGCTTCTCCTGAGGCTTCATGGAAAAATTTCCCTTTCTCTTCTTTGTTCACACAGCTCCTGAGGTTCAGCTTTGGTTTTGGCTCTGCCTCTGTGTGTAGGCCACCCTCAGGCGTCTGTCCCCACCCACACAGGAGGGGTTAAAGCAGCAGCTGATTAGGGGGCTCTTGCTCACTCAGGCCAGGGAGAGGGAGGGGTACAGTAGTCATAATTGGAATGTGAGGCAAGCCTGCAGTGGCAGAGGCCAGCATGACATTGCAACAGCCTGAGGTATGCCATGTGTTCTCCCAGGGAAGTTGTCCCTGGATCACAAGACCCTGGCAGTGGCGGGCTGCACAGGCTCCCAGGGAGGTGTGGGTAGTGACCTGTGCTTGCACACAGGATTCTTGGTGGCAGTGGCAGCAGCATTAGCGGTTCATGCCCGTCTCTGGGGTCCAAGCTGACAGCCACTGCTCACGCCTGTCTCTGGAGTTCACTTAGGTGGTGCTCTGCCTTCTGTGGCCACATGGAGCAGGAATCCCCTCTTCTCATACACCCCAAAACAATGGTCCCTTGCCTCTTAGGCAGGTCCAGAATTTTTCCCTGACTTCCTCCCAGCTAGCTGTGGGACACTGGCCCCCTTCAGGTTGTCTTCACGCAGCCAACCCCAGTTTTTTCTCTGGGGTCTGACCTCTGAAGCCTGAGCCTCAGCTCCCAGCCCCCACCCGCCCCAGTGGGTGAGCAGACAGGCATGTCAGGCTGGTGAGTGCTGGTCAGCACCCATCCTCTGTTCGGGAATATCTCTGCTTTGCCCTCTGCACCCCTGTTGCTGTGCTCTCCTCTATGGCTCTGAAGCTTCCTCCGCCCCACCCCCCACCCAGCCCCCATCTCTTCCAGTGAAGGGGCTTTCTAGTGTGTGGAAACTTTTCCTCCTTCACAGCTCCCTCCCAGAGGTGCAGGTCCCATCCCTATTCTTTTGTCTCTGTTTTTCTTTTTTGTTTTGCTCTTCCTAGGTATGTGGGGACTTTCTTGCCTTTTTGGAAGTCTGGGGTCTTCTGCCAGCATTCAGTAGGTGTTCTGTAGGAGTTGTTCCACATGTAGATGTATTTTTGATGTATTTGTGGGGAAGAAGGTGATCTCCATGTCTTACTTCTCTGCCGTCTTGAAGGTCTCTTCACATGTATCTTTTTGAATTAGTGTTTTCATTATTTTTTGGATATAATACCAGGAGTGAAGTTTTTGCTGGGTCATATGGTAGTTCTATTTTTAACTTTTTGAGAAACCTCCATACTGTTTTGCACAGTGGCTGCACCAATTTACATTCCCACCAACATTGTGTTACAATTCCCTTTCTCCACATCCTCGTCAACATATGTTATTTGTGGTCTCTTTGATTACAGCAATTCTGACAGGTGTGAGGTAATATCTCACACATTTCTCTGATGATTAATGATGTTGAGCATATTTTCATGTGCACAGATTCACTTTTGCAATAATATAGTTCACCATATTTCAACCAAAAGAAACCTTCCAATCAGGAAAGCCCCCAATTGTAATGGCCAGTTTAATTCCCATCTTTGCTCTGCTAAGCTTCTACTCTTATAATTGTCTCCCACACAGAGAGGCATACTTAGAAATAACTTTGAACCATCAAGAATATGTACCTCAACATCAGGATGACCAGATGCTCTGGAGGCCCCCTGTGATGCCAAATTTAACCTTCTCCTGGCTGGAATGAGAGGGATTGACAGGCGGTTTGAGCTGGAGACCCACATGTATGGGACTCCTTAGTTTTTTAACACTGAATATTGGCACCTGAAACCTCTTATCACCTTCTCAATCAACAACATATACCAACACCACCTACACTATTATCAGACATGGCAAGTTAGAGGTTCTGCTCAAAGGATATTCAAATTACTGAGACTAAGGAACCAGGAATCTGCGGCTTTTTATTTCTTTTCTCCTAGTAGTAAATATTATAATTCTAAGTAGTGAATTAAGACCTGATGTGTTTTGAGTCCTGAGCTAAACACTCAGTTCCATATATGTGAGGATTAAGTCAGAAAGGGAGAAAGTCATATCACAGACTAAACTCTCATGTCAGTTAAATGTAAGCCAAGAGGTTCTCAGCTTCAGATGCATATGGTAGGTTTTAAGGAACTTCATAAGAATACAAATACCCACACCCCTCTCCAAACCTACTAAAGCTTGAACTTCAAGGATATTACCAAGGCAGATATTAATCCATTAAAAAAATAGTAAGGTTAAAAACAGCTTGACATATAATTCTCAAGTAGAGCCATAGTTAAGAGCCACTAATGTGGCCAAAATTTCTAAGTGTACACACACACCTCCCTACCTCCCCACTTCATTAGTTTTATCTTCCAGACATTTTCAGATCTGGGGTGTTTGGTGTCAGGGAGACCAGGAATCAGGTGCAGGATCTCTCTGCTAAGCTGTCACTCATGCCACAGACCCTAAGCCCCACCCTATCCCATCCCCACCACTGAAGCATAATAGAAGGTAACTTAAGCCGTAGCAACAATTCAAGTAGGAGGTTTCTTTATTCCTGTTTCTCAATACTAGATGCCATGTATATTAACTTTTTACAAAACATATTTGCCGGAAATCAAAATGTTCACTGTATTTTGGAACTACTACTTAGGCAATGACTCATAATTAAAGCTTTTTCCAGTCCTAACCAAAAAAATAAAAGAGTAAAGGTACACAAAATTTTATCATAATGCAGGCTGCAACATAGTCTTTCTATTACTGTGTCATGTGAATTTCATGTTTTTGGGGTTTGATATTCTTGTCTAATTATTTGTGCAACCATTTTGCATCTAGACAGGATGAAAGCATCATTATTTTTGGTATCCTAGTCATGTCTCATAGCCCCAAGTAGAGCAGATGTTTGTAAGAACAAATAATGAAAATGGTCCATGGAGGGAAAATGAAGTGAAAGAACTGCTGCTAACCTTTCCCTTATGCATGTGAAATGTGAAGACATCATAAGTATGTAAGTGCTGCTTTATTAAACTCAGGGAATTGAAGTCCATTTTTTTGCCTTGAAGGCTTAACTGCTTGTCTTTAGCCTTGTAAGTGTACATTTTGTGGCACTCTGTTAGAATTTAAAATCTGAAAACTTGAATATTTCACATGAAAGTGAGAAACAAATAAATTACACAATTAAATGAATGATTCAGAATTTTTCATCTCTCATTGGCTTTCTAAATTTAATCTCCAGTTGGATGTTGAACTCATTAATTCTGCAAAACTTGATAAAACTATTTAGCCATTTATCAGCTAATCATTCATGACTTGCCTCATCTTAAATTTTTGAGAATTCAAACATTGAAAACCTTAAAAATCTACAGGTTGGAAATCTGAATTCCAATTAAGTAAGTATAAATGTTCTGAGTATCTTACCTTCCACTGATTCAAAATATTATGTTAGGATTAATATAGTACATAAAGCACATTTCTGTGTTGAATGACTGTTTCAAATGTAAAAAAGATAACTGTATATGTAACTTGGTTAATGTTTTAATAACTCTACTACCATATTAACAAAAATGAAGATCTCTGGTCAACCCACATCTTGCATTAGCCCCCAGAATTTTTTCTAAAGCCACTCTTCTCTTTACAACTAACCCAATGTCCATTAATGATTCTTCTCAATTAGAATAGATTGCCAGACATTTAGAACATTCTGTCTTATATGGTCCAGATCAAATCACATAAACCAGTTTGAATGAACTAAGCAAAGGAGGACCAATTTTATTGTGTCAAACAACCATTATTGCTATGTAACCATGCAATAATCAATGACTTTAATATTTTACATTTTGACCCGTGTTATTTTTTGGTTTTCATTTTTTGTTTGAGACCTTGTAGGCACAAAAAGTTGTCACCAAAAATATATATTAAAAAATACTCCTTGCTGGCTTGTTTAGTTTGTTTATTTACACCCTTACTATATTCACCAATACTTTGAGGTAGCTTTTAAAAATACATGCAATAGAATAAAAAAGAAAAAATCTTGAGTTCAGTAATCCAGAAAAAAGAAAAATAAAGTCAAGAAAAGAAATACCACCAAGATGTTAAGTTAGAATAGAAACTCTATTGCTTAGAGACCAGAATCAGGCTCTGAGCTTTCTAGCAGCCAAAACAACAAGGAGAAAAAGTATGTTATGTAACCCCCAGTATGAAGTATGTGACCACATAAAATAAAAAGAAACTGGTTGCGTCACATAATTATGTGACATGATAGAGGTGTTAGCAAAACTACTATGGCAATTATATTGCAATATAAAAGTATAACTCAATACATTGTACACTTTAAACTTATATAATATCACATGTCAAATACAACTCAATTTAAAAAAAACTGGTTGCTTAAAAAAAAAAAAACTATTACTAAAACTAAGCCCTGAGAGATATTCTTGCCATGAGTACTTATGTAGAAGATTGTGTGAAATGTAAATAACAGTATTCTCAACAACAATCCTGAAGTAAATACAAAACTAAGATGCTCAGGGCTGTTTCTAACAAAGTCCTTCAAGGCAGGTCAATAAAAACCGCAATGCAAACACAGCAAAACCCAGCTGAGTAAAAGCACTTGGGAAGAGAGGGGTGCTAAAATGATGCAGTACAAGCAAGCAGGTCTCTCTTGTCTGACAACTCATGAATTCATTTTGTAGGATCTAGAAAGGTAGTTGGACTGTATCCTTCAAGCAACACTCCATAAACTTTTGATAAATATTGAGTGGTTGTGAATTTCAGATATTATTTTCTAAGAAGTAAAAACATAAATAAATGATTCAAAGTTTCTCAATGGATCTTTATCTAGATTTCATTCAAAGTCCCTATTTATCTAAAGCTTCCCTAGAGATAACTGATATTTTCATCAAGTGTTACCAGAGCTAAATCCTCAGATGCATCCCTTTACCACAACCAGCTCACCCCAGACATGTGAAATGGCATGGTCCTTAATCCTCAACCTCTTCTCTTATTGATTCTTTACATTAAGAGGAAAGACATTATTTGAAAACATTAACACAAAATGAACAAAGATCTATCACCCCATTCACCCTCATTTTTTATTTGGAATTAATTTAAAAATTCACAGAAAAGCAACACCATAGACGCCACTGTTCTTACCTCTCTAGGCTACTTAATGTCAAACCAGTCATGTATAACAGTTCACAAAGCTCCAGGACCAGATAGTAAGGACACAGCTTGCTTTGCAAAGCACTAGAAAACATCGGCATCAGCCTGGTGTTCAATGGGCTGCCCAACATTTGCCCTGCCTACAAACAAACACACATACAAGCCCTACTCGTCAACAGCTCCTAAAATGGACCACTATCATTTGTTGGCTAGATCCTAATTTGTCCCAGAACAGATAATTATGTCTCGAGTTACTAGGCAAGTACTACTTCCATAATGAGCCAGAGGTAGTGGCAATTTGGTTGAGTCACTTTTGGTAATCCACATCCTTTTCACTGAAACTTGCCTCTCTTCCAGCCCAAGACAACCCGGCTCAACAACCTAAGCCTTACTCTGAAATGGGATGCTGGTTGATTCTAAAAGTTGTTACAAAATTACCACTTACTGTCCAGGAAGCAATCTGAAGGAGCCGTAAACTCAGAATCATTCCAAAAGTCAATATTCCCAACTCATCAGCCCAGTGTTCGGAGAAAAAAAACTTAGTGCTTTCGCACTCAGTGTCTTGGAAGGAAATAGAGACACGCTCAGTTGGAATGTTGAAGGAACTATTTATTCACAGAAGTGAGGTGAGGATTAAGAACCCACGAGGGATTCTGAAAGCATTCATGGACTACAACAGCAGGAAACTCTTTCCACCTTCAGGCCCAAAAAGAGGGTAGAGGAGAAAAACTGTGTAATCAAAGGCATGTCAGAACTGAAGGATTGGGAATCTCAGAAGGATAAATCCACGGCTGGAACCATGAAGTAGAGGTAAAGTGGGCGGGGTGATGGCATAGAAGCACCTTGATGTCTAACTATTCTGGCTCTATTGTCTGCTGAGGAAACTTCCCATTAGAGGAATCTAACTAAAAGTCAAGTCAAGGGAGCTTACTAACACAGCCCAGACCAGAGAAGAAGCGGAAAATGGGCAGAGGGTGGAGAATTAGCCAAAGACCTTGCAAAACAATGGCGTTTCTGGTGCTTCCATGGAAGGCTAAGGATTATCTTGTAAGTCCTGTGGGTGCAATTGGTGTGAGGTCAGAGGCACCCAGGTAACCAGCACTGTGTATCTAAAACTCATAATCGTTCTTGGTCTCCTCTCTCAGGGGGAAAAGCACCTTTACACTGTCAAACAGAATTTTTCACTGATGGTTCTGAAACTACTTGCTGATATCATAAACTCATTTCCAAAGGCAGCGTTTTTATTTCTCTCCTAGAATGGCAGAGCATTATGTGGGAATACTGGAAATGTGAGGGTATCCTGCAATGCATCCCCCAATGCCATGCTAATGAAAAAGAAAGGTAGAAAAAAATACTTAATCCAGCCATACCCTGATCCTCATTATAGACTCTAGTTTCAACTCCTTTGTAATCAATGATGCACAAAGAACCTCATTTATTTAATTGGGAGGAAAAAGGAGTAAAAACAAAGGAGAGAAGATTGAAGGAAGGATGCTAGCAAAGACTCTTCACCTACAAACAACCATTTTCACATCCAAAATGTAATTTGCACATATTTAACAAGGAAACATGTTTCAAAAAGTAATTTAAATTTAAGCTAAACAGCTGGTCTGAAACAAAAGCATTTTTGCCTCCAAGCATTTTTTTTTAATATAAAGTTTGGAAGAATAGTTCCTAAAACACCCCCCAGCATTGTTAGTGAAAATTATATGCTGCAGCGGTTATGGTGACACAGCCTAGCATATATTCACCCAATATTGCTCCATATAAAGAAAAGGGAAACTAATGTCAACGGTAATAATTTAAAGACATTAAAGCATAAGAATTATTCCAGAAACCTATGCATACACAGACTAAAAGTTGAACAGTAAGCTGGAGTATTCCTCTTGCTAGCAGATAAGAATACCCTAGAGATCTGTATAAGAATCCCCTAACCCTGGGAGGATGTGACTAGAAAAACAGAATTATAATTATATGCGGTATGAATTGCTCTGGGACATGCAAGGTACATGTTATACCACAATCCCTTAAGTGTTTCAAGTGAATTAGAAGAAGCTCAATTCCCCACTCACTCAAATTAGCAGGAAGACATAACAGTCACTTTGGGCTTTCTGCACCCTCATAGGATTGCCAAAATAGATAGATCAGCAGATCAATATATCAACAGATAGATAAAACTGACCTTCCAGCCTTCTAGTTTTTTGAGCAGAGAAGAGCCTTGGTCTGTGGCTGCCACAGCTGCCATTTGTTCTTTGGGGCCACACGATGCTACTGTGAAGCACTAGTCTCTCACCATCTGGCCAAGCTGTCATGTCATCTGTGGCCCAAGCCAACAAGCTCCATTTGTTGATGGGCAGCTCCCTAGCAGCTTCACTCACTTTCAGGCCAAGCCTGGCCACAGGGAGGCTTTGCCTGCCCCTAAGGACACAGCTCTGTCCTCATAGGCATCCGCTCAGACTCCTGACCCTTGTAGTTGCAGCATCTAAATGGGTTTAGGACTTCCTACATCCCAAGAGGACTATGACCTCTTTGTTCTCTTACTCATGGGGATAAACCCAGGTAGACAGTTTTTTCTCCTTTCAAAACTATAAACCCAGATTGGTTTGTTCTTCTCCCTTTTTGGGAAAATTAGACCTAATTGTTTTAATCACCTTAAACACACCACACACCACACACCACACACATGCCACAGAAGTCTTCTTAATGGCTTTTTTTTTTTTCAGAAGGGTCCATGCTAGCCTGCCTGTCACCATTGCCAAAGTGGAAGACACTTTGTGGATAAGAAAAAGTCAGATATTAGTAATCCAAAGATTCCTGGGGGGAGAAAAAAATCATTTTCCGGGCTTCCCTGGTGGCGCGGTGGTTGGGAGTCCACCTGCCGATGCATGGGACGTGAGTTCGTGTCCCAGTCCGGGAGGATCCCACATGCCACAGAGCGGCTGGGCCCGTGAGCCATGGCTGCTGAGCCTGCACTTCCGGAGCCTGTGTTCCACAACGGGAGGGACCACAGTGGTGAGAGGCACGCATACCACAAAAAAAAAAAAAAAAATCATTTTCCTTCCCCCATGATGAGATTGCTACAAGAGAAAATTAAGAACATAATTTTTCCAAAGGTCGCCCTGCTCTACTAAATAAATGATAAATCTATTTGTTCATTCACTTCTTTAAAAATATTTACTGAGCTCCAACTATGTTTCACGCAGTGTGAAAGGCAGATGGAAAGTGAGAAAATAAAGTTTGTTCCTGCTATTACAGAGTTTATAGTCTCAAGTTACCATCATACAAACCAATAGGCTCATCTCTGGAGAAACAGAAAAAGTGCAAGGCACCAGCCCTGTATGGAAAGCTCAGGTAGGATCTGTACATAAAAACATCTATACTAGGGCTTCCCTGGTGGCGCAGTGGTTGAGGGTCCGCCTGCTGATGCAGGGGACACGAGTTTGTGCCCCAGTCTGGGAAGATCCCACATGCCGTGGAGTGGCTAGGCCCGTGAGCCATGTCCACTGAGCCTGCGCGTCCGGAGCCTGTGCTCCACAACGGGAGAGGCCACAACAGTGAGAGGCCCGTGTACAGCAAAAAAAAAAAAAAAAAAAAAAAAAAAAGATCTATGCTAAAAACCAAAAGTGCATACAGTAGGTTCCATACACAATTCTAATAGTGACTGAACAATTGCCAGATTTGAGGGAATTAGAAGTAATTCCAGGAGGGATAAGCATTTGAGTCAGAACCTGAGGAAGGTGAAGAACCTTGAAAAAATGAAAGAACAAGGAGGAGAAGAAACTCCTAAATTACATAAAAAGTGAGAAAGTGCCTGAAAATTCAAGATATTCAAAGCACTTTTAAGGGGAGCAAAACACATTTATTTGAATTTTGTTTTTAAAGGAATGTTTAAAATACACAGATTCTCAAATTTTATCTATTGCTTCACTCTTTAGGGAGCTGCTCTTAGCTATGTTTTCAACTAGGAAGTATTAGAGAAACTCACAACCCATAAAACTATCCCTCAATTTTCTTTTATCAAGAAAAATTATGCTCCTCTCTGCTTCTTCCTCATCTGGAAGAATTAGGTAGAGAAACTCCCCTTCCAAAAACAAACACTTCATATAATTCCAATAGAAGAGTAAATTGGCATGATATTTCTGAAAGATAATTTGGCAATTAGCATCAAATGTCCAAAAATGGGTAAACCATCTGGACTTATAAATCCACTTTTAAGAATTTATTTTGAGAAATAATAAAAATATTCACAAAGATTTGGGGTGAGGATATTCATTATAATGATATTTGTAAGAGTAAAATAAATTTAAGGCAACTTAAATATCAAAAGTCATAGATAAGGCTAAATAATTTATAGTATAGTCATATGAAGAAGTGATCTTGAAAATATTTAAGGATAAGTGAAAAAATCAGGTTATAAATTATGAACCATATGATCTCAAGTATATAAAATATTATGTGTATATAATATACACAGATGGAAAGAAGAATATCAAAAATAATAAGATGTTATCTACTGCTGGTAGCATTATGAGCAAAATGTTTTTCTTCCTTATGCTTCCCTATATTATTTCAAATTTTCTATAATAGATATGTGTTGGGAAAGACAGTCTTGTGTATGCAGTCTTTTGACCCCTATGTGGCCACAAAAGAATGGGTCTTGAACTGGAACACTTCCTTACCAAGACATAGCATCCTCTCAGGCTGTGCTGGATTTAGCACCATGTGTGAGAGTATCTTTCTCTGTTTCAGACTCAATCTATGTTCCTTTGCTCAGCTTAAGCATGTACATCATATGGTACCTGGCCAACCCTACTGCTATATGTGTCCCTTTGGGGAGGGGATGGGGTCCTTCATTCTGCTGCACAAGAGGGATGTGAGCAAATCAATTGCCTTGCATCAGCCATACTGATATACACATAAATATGAATGGTCTAAACACATCAATTAAAAGAGAAATTTTCAGATTAATGAAAAAAACAAGATCCAACTCTATGCTATCTATAAGAAATCCACTTTATATATAAAGACACAGATAAATTAACAGTAAAAGGATGGAAAATGATACACCTTCTTACCACTAGCCAAAATAAAGCTGCAGTAGCTGTATTAATATCAGACATACAGAATAAGAAATATGATCATGGGTAAAGACAGACATCAATAAAAATAGAAGGGTCAGTTATCTAAGAATACAAAAAAATCCTAATTGTGCAGACACATAACAACAGAGCTTCAAAAATACATGAAGCAAAAAATGATAAAACTGACAAATCTACAATTATAGAAGGACAGATAGAACAGATAGATAGAAAATTCAGTAAAGATATGGAAGGCTGGAACAGCTGTATTAACCAACTTGACATAATTGACATTTATAATACACTTCACTCTACAACTGCAAATTACACATTCTTTTCAAGTGTACATGGAACATCCACCAAGATGGATAATACTATGCAAAAAAATCAAATATCAACAGATTTAAAAGAATAAAAATCATACAGGGCATTTTCTAAGAGCATAATTGAATTTAAATACCAATAACAAAAAGATATCTAAAAATTCCCCAAATAGTGAGATTTAAAAATCCCCAAATGGTGAGAAATCAAATGAAACCCTTCTGAATACCTCCAAGTAGAAAGGAAAGTCTCAAAAAATATTTTTAACATTCTGAACTAAATGAAAAGGAAAACAAACCATGCCAAATTTGTGGGATAAAGTTATAGCAGTGCTTAGAGAGAAAGGGATAACATTAAATACTTATATTAGAAAAAAATAGCATTAAATCAGTAAGTTAAGTTTTTCCTCAAGAAACTAGAAAAATACGAGCAAATTAAACACAAGGTAAATGGAAAGTAGAAAATAATTAAGAACAGAAATTAATAAGATTGAAAATAAAAATCTATAAAAAAATCAGTGAAACTAAAGCTGGTTCTTTGCAAATACCTACAAAATTGATATACCTCTAGCCAGATTGATAAAAAGAGAGAAGAAACAAATTGTCAGTATTAAGTATGAAACAGGTGACATCATTACAGTTCCCACAGACATTAAAAAGGAAAATAAGAATACTATGAACAGCATTGTATTTCTAAATTCAACAACTTAGATGAAATGAATCAATTCTTGAAAGACAATGAAAAAGAAACCAATCAACTGAAACCAAATCAAAAAGAGATAGATAACATGGATAGTCTTATAGCTCCTAAGCAATTAAATTCATGGTTGAAAACTTTCCAACAAAGAAAATCCAGGCTGAAATTATGTCACTGGTCAATTTTTCCAAACATTTAAACACAATAATGATACCAACTTCACACAATCTCTTTCAGGAAAGGAAAAAGAAACACTCTCCAACTTTTATTATGAGGTTAGTATTACCCTAATACCAAAACCAGATAAAAATAGTACAAAAAAAAAAAAAAAAGAAAAATACAGACCAATAACTTTCATGAACATATATGCAGAAATCTTCAATAAAATATTAGCAAATTGAATCAAGAAATGTTTAAAAAGAGCAATACTTCATGACCAAATAGGATTTATCCCAGTAATACAAGACTGGTTAAAAAAATCAAATAGTGTTATTCACCATATTAACAGACTAATGAAGAAGAGTTATTTGAGCATCTCAATCGATGAAGAGAAAGCATTTGATAAACTTTCACATCTATTTATGTTAAAAACTGTCAGCAAACTGATAAAAGGCATGTACAAGAACCTACAGTTAACATTATACTTAAATGTGAAAGACAATGCTTTGCATTGATGTGCAAAGCAACACCTGAAGCCCACTCCAGAAGCTAAGTGAGGCTTGATGAGCCTGTAGATTGGCTCACATTTGTCTGTTTACAGAGTAAACCTTACATCCAGGAAACGAAGAGCACCACTAGCAAAAGACTTTTCAGAACCCTTTCATTTGATGCATTGTTACGTTTTTTAATGTGTGTGTGAAATGTAGAGAGATGTAAAAGAAATAAATTAGGAAAGACTACTAAGATTAGGAATTAGGATCAAGAATTAGGATTCCTAAGATTAGGAATAAGGTAAAAATGTCCTATTTTACTACTCTTATTCAAAATCATATTGGAAGTAATAGCCAGTGCAATAAAGCATGAAAAAGATATAAAAGTATACAGTTTGGAAGGAAAGAAATAAAACTCTCTTTATTCAAAGATAACATGATTATCCCTGTAGAAAAATCTAAAGAATTTCCAAAATAAGAATATAAAAATGAGACTTCCGGGTAAGATGGCGGAAGAGTAAGACGCGGAGATCACCTTCCTCCCCACGGATACACCAGAAATACAACTACACGTGGAACAACTCCTACAGAACACCGACTGAACGCTGGCAGAAGACCCCAGACCTCCCAAAAGGCAAGAAACCCCCCACATACCTGGGTAGGGCAAAGCGGAGAGATCCCCACACAGAGGATCAGTGCCGAGCGGCACTCACCAGCCCGAGAGGCTTGTCTGCTCGCCCGCCGGGGCACGCAGTGCTGGAAGCTGAGGCTCGGGCTTCGGTCAGAGCGCAGGGAGAGGACTGGGGCTGGCGGCGAGAACTCAGCCTGAAGGGGGCTAATGTGCCACAGCTAGCCGGGAGGGAGTCCGGGAAAACTCTGGAGCTGCCGAAGAGGCAAGAGACTTTTTCTTCCCTCTTGGTTTCCTGGTGCGCGAGGAGAGGGGATTAAGAGCGCTGCTTAGAGGGGCACCACAGACGGGCGCGAGTCGCGACTGGAAGCGCGGAGCCCAGAGACGGGCGTGGGACGCAGGGGCTGCTGCCGCTGCCGCCAAGAAGCCTGTGTGCGAGCGCAGGTCACTGCCCACACCGCCCTTCCGGGAGCCTGTGCAGCCCACCACTGCCGGGGTCCCGGGATCCAGGGGCGGCTTCCCTGGGAGAACGCACGGTGCGCCTCGGGCTGGTGCAACGTCACGCCGACTTTTGCCGCTGCAGGCTCGCCCCGCATTCCGTGCCCCTCCCTCCCGCCCGGCCTGAGTGAGCCAGAGTCCCCGAAGAGGCTGCTCCTTTAACCCTCTCCTGCCTGAGCGAAGAACAGACGCCCTCCGGCGACCTACACGCAGAGGCGGGGCCAAATCCAAAGCTGAGACCCAGGAGCTGTGAGAACAAAGAAGAGAAAGGGAAACCTCTCCCAGCAGCCTCAGAAGCAGCGGATTAAAGCTCCACAATCAACTTGATGTACCCTGTATCTGTGGAATACATGAATAGACAACACATCATCCCAAATTGAGGAGCCCGGAGTCAGTGCTGTGCCTCTGAGGTGGGAGAGCCAACTTCAGGACACTGGTGCACAAGAGACCTCCCAGCTCCACATAATATCAAACGGCAAAAATCTTCCAGAGATCTCCATCTCAACACCAGCACCCAGCTTCACTCAACGACCAGCAAGCTACAGTACTGGACACCCTAAGCCAAACAACTAGGAAGACAGGAACACAATGCCACCCATTAGCAGAGAGGTGGCCTAAACTCATAAAAAGTCTGCAGACACCCCAAAACACACCACCAGACGTGGACCTGCCCACCAGAAAGACAAGATCCAGCCTCATCCACCAGAACACAGGCACTAGTCCCCTCCACCAGGAAGCCTACACAGCCCACTAAACCAACCTTAGCCACTGGGGACAGACACCAAAAACAACGGGAACTACGAACCTGCAGCTTGCAAAAAGGAGACCCCAAACACAGTAACATAAGCAAAATGAGAAGACAGAAAAACACACAGAAGGAGAAGGAGCAAGATAAAAACCCACCAGACCTAACAAATGAAGAGGTAATAGGCACTCTACCTGAAAAAGAATTCAGAATAATGATGGTAAAGATGATCCAAGATTCTATTTCCAAGATCCAAAATCTTGGAAATAGAATAGACAAAATGCAAGAAACAGTTAACAAGGACCTAGAAGAACTAAAGATGAATCAAGCATCGATTAAAAACACAATAAATGAAATAAAAAATACTCTAGATAGGATCAATAGCAGAATAACTGAGGCAGAAGAACGGATAAGTGAGGTGGAAGATAAAATAGTGGAAATAACTGCTGCAGAGCAAAATAAAGAAAAAAGAATGAAAAGAACAGAGGACAGTCTCAGAGACCTCTGGGACAACATTAAATGCACCAACATTCGAATTATAGGGGTTCCAGAAGAAGAAGAGAAAAAGAAAGGGACTGAGAAAATATTTGAAGAGATTATAGTTGAAAACTTCCCTAATATGGGAAAGGAAATAGTTAATCAAGTCCAGGAGGCACAGAGAGTCCCATACAGAATAAATCCAAGGAGAAATACGCCAAGACACATATTAATCAAACTGTCAAAAATTAAACACAAAGAAATCATATTAAAAGCAGCAAGGGAAAAACAACAAATAACACACAAGGGAATCCCCATCAGGATAACAGCTGATCTCTCAGCAGAAACTCTACAAGCCAGAAGGGAGTGGCAGGACATACTTAAAGTGATGAAGGAGAAAAACCTGCAACCAAGATTACTCTACCCAGCAAGGATCTCATTCAGATTTGATGGAGAAATTAAAACGTTTACAGACAAGCAAAAGCTGAGAGAGTTCAGCACCACCAAACCAGCTTTACAACAAATGCTAAAGGAACTTCTCTAGGCAAGAAACACAACAGAAGTAAAAGACCTACAATAACGAACCCAAAACAATTAAGAAAATGGGAACAGGAACATACATATCGATAATTACCTTAAATGTAAATGGACTAAATGCTCCCACCAAAAGACACAGATTGGCTGAATGGATACAAAAACAAGACCCATATATATGCTGTCTACAAGAGACCCACTTCAGACCTAGAGACACATACAGACTGAAAGTAAGGGGATGGAAAAAGATATTCCATGCAAATGGAAACCAAAAGAAAGCTGGAGTAGCAATTCTCATATCAGACAAAATAGACTTTAAAATAAAGACTACTAGAAGAGACAAAGAAGGACACTACATAATGATCAAGGGATCGATCCAAGAAGAAGATATAACAATTGTAAATATTTATGCACCCAACATAGGAGCACCTCAATACATAAGGCAAATACTAACAGCCATAAAAGGAGAAATCGACAGTAACACACACATAGTAGGGGACTTTAACACCCCACTTTCACCAATGGACAGATCATCCAAAATGAAAATAAATAAGGAAACACAAGCTTTAAATGATACATTAAACAAGATGGACTTAATTGATATTTATAGGACATTCCATCCAAAAACAACAGAATACACATTTTTCTCAAGTGCTCATGGAACATTCTCCAGGATAGATCATATCTTGGGTCACAAATCAAGCCTTGGTAAATTTAAGAAAACTGAAATTGTATCAGGTATCTTTTCCGACCACAATGCTATGAGACTAGATATCAATTACAGGAAAAGAGCTGTAAAAAATACAAACACATGGAGGCTAAACAATACACTACTTAATAACGAAGTGATCACTGAAGAAATCAAAGAGGAAATTAAAAAATACCTAGAAACAAATGACAATGGAGACACGACGACCCAAAACCTATGGGATGCAGCAAAAGCAGTTCTAAGAGGGAAGTTTATAGCAATACAATCCCACCTTAAGAAACAGGAAACATCTCGAATAAACAACCTAACCTTGCACCTAAAGCAATTAGAGAAAGAAGAACAAAAACATCCCAAAGTTAGCAGAAGGAAAGAAATCATAAAAATCAGATCAGAAATAAATGAAAAAGAAATGAAGGAAACGATAGCAAAGATCAATAAAACTAAAAGCTGGTTCTTTGAGAAGATAAACAAAATTGATAAACCATTAGCCAGACTCATCAAGAAAAAAAGGGAGAAGACTCAAATCAATAGAATTAGAAATGAAAAAGGAGAAGTAACAACTGACACTGCAGAAATACAAAAGATCATGAGAGATTACTATAAGCAAATCTATGCCAATAAAATGGACAACCTGGAAGAAATGGACAAATTCTTAGAAATGCACAACCTGCCAAGACTGAATCAGGAAGAAATAGAAAATATGAACAGACCAATCACAAGCACTGAAATTGAAACTGTGATAAAAAATCTTCCAACAAACAAAAGCCCAGGACCAGATGGCTTCACAGGCGAATTCTATCAAGCATTTAGAGAAGAGCTAACACCTATCCTTCTGAAACTCTTCCAAAATATAGCATAGGGAGGAACACTCCCAAACTCATTCTACGAGGCCACCATCACCTTGATACCAAAACCAGGCAAGGATGTCACAAAGAAAGAAAACTACAGGCCAATATCACTGATGAACATAGATGCAAAAATCCTCAACAAAATACTAGCAAACAGAATCCAACAGCACATTAAAAGGATCATACACCATGATCAAGTGGGGTTTATTCCAGGAATGCAAGGATTCTTCAATATACACAAATCAATCAACGTGATACACCATATTAACAAATTGAAGGAGAAAAACCATATGATCATCTCAATAGATGCAGAGAAAGCTTTTGACAAAATTCAACACCCATTTATGATAAAAACCCTGCAGAAAGTAGGCATAGAGGGAACTTTCCTCAACATAATAAAGGCCATCTATGACAAACCCACAGCCAGCATAGTCCTCAATGGTGAAAAACTGAAACCATTTCCACTAAGATCAGGAACAAGACAAGGTTGCCCACTCTCACCACTCTTATTCAACCTAGTTTTGGAAGTTTTAGCCACAGCAATCAGAGAAGAAAAGGAAATAAAAGGAATCCAAATCGGAAAAGAAGAAGTAAAGCTGTCACTGTTTGCAGATGACATGATACTATACATAGAGAATCCTAAAGATGCTACCAGAAAACTACTAGAGTTAATCAATGAATTTGGTCAAGTTGCAGGATACAAAATTAATGCACAGAAATCTCTGGCATTCCTATATACTAATGATGAAAAATCTGAAAGTGAAATCAAGGAAACACTCCCATTTACCATTGCAACAAAAAGAATAAAATATCTAGGAATAAACCTACCTAAGGAGACAAAAGACCTGTATGCAGAAAATTATAAGACACTGATGAAAGAAATTAAAGATGATACAAATAGATGGAGAGATGTACCATGTTCTTGGATTGGAAGAATCAACATTGTGAAAATGACTCTACTACCCAAGGCAATCTACAGATTCAATGCAATCCCTATCAAACTACCACTGGCATTTTTCACAGAACTAGAACAAAAAATTTCACAATTTGTATGGAAACACAAAAGACCCCGAATAGCCAAAGCAATCTTGAGAACGAAAAATGGAGCTGGAGGAATCAGGCTCCCTGACTTCAGACTATACTACAAAGCTACAGTCATCAAGACAGTATGGTACTGGCACAAAAACAGAAAGATAGATCAATGGAACAGGATAGAAAGCCCAGAGTTAAACCCACGGACATATGGTCACCTTATCTTTGATAAAGGAGGCAGGAATGTACAGTGGAGAAAGGACAGTCTCTTCAATAAGTGGTGCTGGGAAAACTGGATAGGGACATGTAAAAGTATGAGATTCGATCACTCCCTAACACCATACACAAAAATAAGCTCAAAATGGATTAAAGACCTAAATGTAAGGCCAGACACTATCAAACTCTTAGAGGAAAACATAGGCAGAACACTCTATGACATAAATCACAGCAAGATCCTTTTGTACCCACCTCCTAGAGAAATGGAAATAAAGACAAAAATAAACACATGGGACCTAATGAAACTTAAAAGCTTTTGCACAGCAAAGGAAACCATAAACAAGACCAAAAGACAACCCTCAGAATGGGAGAAAATATTTGCAAATGAAGCAACTGACAAAGGATTAATCTCCAAAATTTATAAGCAGCTCATGCAGCTCAATAACAAAAAAACAAACAACCCAATCCAAAAATGGGCAGAAGACCTAAACAGACATTTCTCCACAGAAGATATACAGACTGCCAACAAACACATGAAAGGATGCTCAACATCTTTACTCATTAGAGAAATGCAAATCAAAACTACAATGAGATATCATCTCACACCAGTCAGAATGGCCATCATCAAAAAATCTAGAAACAATAAATGCTGGAGAGGGTGTGGAAAAAAGGGAACACTCTTGCACTGCTGGTGGGAATGTGAATTGGTACAGCCGCTATGGAGAACGGTATGGAGATTCCTTAAAAATCTACAAATAGAACTACCATATGACCCAGCAATCCCACTACTGGGCATATACCCTGAGAAAACCATAATTCAAAAAGAGACATGTACCAAAATGTTCATAGCAGCCCTATTTACAGTAGCCCGGAGATGGAAACAACCTAAGTGTCCATCATCGGATGAATGGATAAAGAAGATGTGGCACATATATACAATGGAATATTACTCAGCCATAAAAAGAAACGAAATTGAGCTATTTGTAATGAGGTGGATGGACCTAGAGCCTGTCATACAGAGTGAAGTAAGTCAGAAAGAGAAAGACAAATACTGTATGCTGACACATATATATGGAATTTAAGAAAAAAAAATGTCATGAAGAACATAGGGGTAAGACAGGAATAAAGACACAGACCTACTAGAGAATGGACTTGAGGATATGGGGAGGGGGAAGGGTAAGCTGTGACAAAGTGAAAGAGCGGCATGGACATATATACACTACCAAACGTAAGGTAGATAGCTAGTGGGAAGCAGCCGCATAGCACAGGGAGATCAGCTCGGTGCTTTGTGACTGCCTGGAGGGGTGGGATAGGGAGGGTGGGAGGGAGACGCAAAAGGGAGGGGATATGGGAACATATGTATATGTATAACTGATTAAATTTGTTATAAGGCAAAAAATTTAAAAAAAAGCACTATAGAAAAAAAAAAAGAATATAAAAATGAAATTAGCTAGTTCCCAAGATGCATGGTCAGTATAAACAATCAATTGTATTTATATATATTAGCAGTGAATATTTAGAATATAAAATGAAAGAACCATTTATAGCATAAAGTACATATGGATATAACAAATATGTATAGACTGTATACAGAGTCTGTATGTAGACTCTGTATGCAGTGTTTTGTATTGCAAAACACTGATGATAAGTAGCAAAGATATAAATAAATGGAAAGATTAACCATTCTCATAAATTGGAAGAATCAATTTTGTTAAGACATCAATTCTCCCCAATTTGATCTACAGTTTTATTGCAATCCAAATTAAAATACTCATAATATTTTTTTGTAGATATTATCAAAATTCTAAAATTTATGTGGGAAAGGAAAGGAAATAGGATAGCCAAAACAATTTTGGAAAAAAAAATACAAAGTAGAGGGCACACTACAAACAAAATTCATGACTTACTAATCAAGAGTGTGATATTAGCAAAAGGATAAACACATAGATCCATGGAAAAGAATAAGGTGTCCAGAAATAATCCTGTACAAATATAGTCAACTAATATTTGACAAAAATGAAAAAGCATTTCAAAAAAGAGAGGATCACCTTTCCAACAAATGGTGCTTGAAAAACTGAACACCTAGAAAAACATGAACCTTAGCACATACCTCATCTTTTATTCAAAAATTGACCATAGACCTAAATGTAAAAAAGTAAAACTCTCAAAATTCTAGGAAAAAAAAAAAGGGAGAAAATCTTCTACACCTTGAGTTAGGCAAAGATTATTTTAAAATATGACACCAAGTGTTCAATCCATCAGGGGAAAGATGATCCACTGGACTTTATCAAAATTACGAACCTCTTCTTTGTGAAAGACACTGTTAAGAGAATGAAAAGACAAGCCATGAACTGGGAGAAAATATTTGCAAATCACAATTCTGACAAAGGACTTGTATACACAATATATAAAGAACTCTCAAGCTCAACAAAAAGAAAACAACCTAATTTTTTAAAATGAACAAAAGATTTGAACAGTTAACCCAGAAAATATCCACATGAAAAATAAGCATATTTAAAAACGCTCAGTATCACTAATCATTATGAAAACGTAAATTAAAACCACAATGTTATATTAATATACATTCATCAGAAAGGCAAACAAGGGAGACTTCCCTGGTGGTCCAGTGGTTAAGAATCCACCTTCCAATGCAGGGGATGCAGGTTTGATCCCTAGTTGGGGAACTAAGATCCCACATGCTATAGGGCAACTAAGCACACACACCGCAACTACTAAGCCCGTGCACTCTAGAGCCCATGTGCCACAACTAGACAGCCCACGTGCTGCAACTACTGAGCCCATGTGCTCTAGAGCCTGAGTGCCACAACTAGAGAGAAGCCCACATGCTGCAAAGAAGAGTCCGTGTGCCACAATGAAAGATTCCACATGCCGCAATGAAGATCCTGCATGCCACAACTAAGACCTGATGCAGCCAAATAAATAAATATTTTTAAATAAAGAAAGGCAAACAAAAACCCTGACTACATCAAGTTCTGAGAGGATATGGGGAAACTCTTCTATATTGCTGGTGGGAATGTAAAATGTATAACCACTTTGGAACAAAAGCAGCTTGACTGTTTCCTATAAAGTTCAGTATATATTTACCATATGAACCACCAATCCCAATCCTAGCATTTACCCAAGAGAAATGAAAACTTATGTTCACACATAAACCTGTACAAGAATATTTATACCAGCTGTGTTCATAATTGTCAAAAACTGGAAATCACCCAGATGGTCTTCCACCAGTGAGTAGATAAATAAAATGTGGTTCATACATACAATAGAATACTACTGAGAAATAAAAGAAGAATTTTTGATTCATGTAACAGCATATATGAATCTTAAATAAAGTTTGCTAAATGAAAGAAGCCAGAAACAAAAGGTTGTATGATTCAATTTATATGATTTTCTGGAAAAGACAAAATAATAAGAATAGGAAACAGATCAGTAGGACTGGGCATGGAGGGTAAATTTGACTATAAAAGGACAGAAGGAGAGAATTTTTGAGGTGATAGAAGTGTTCAACATCATTATGGTGTGGGTAGATACACAGTTCTCTGAATATGTCCAAACCTATGAAAATGTACACAACAGAGAATAAATTCTTCCTTGTGTACAGTATTGATACTATGTATAAAATAGATAACTAATGAGAACCTACTGTATAGTATAGGGAACTCTACTCAGTGCTCTGTGGTGACCTAAATGGGAAGGAAATCCAGAAAAGAGGGAATATATGTATATATATAGCTGATTCACTTTGCTGAACAGTAGAAACTAACACAACACTGTAAAGCAACTATACTCCAGTAATTTTTTTTTTAATTTTTAAAAACATAAAAATAACCAGGTACAAAGGGAACACAAATTAGAATGCAAATTGTAATAAATGAATTTAAGTGAATTACAAATAAATAGCATAACCCTGGTGAAAGGGATGGGGAAAGAAAAAACTAACCTAAATTAACTTTTTTAAAAATATTTATTTATTTTTGGCTGTGTTGGGTCTTCATTGCTGCACATGGGCTTTCTCTAGCTGCGTCGTGTGGGTGCTACTCTTTGCTGAGGTGCGCGGACTTCTCATTGCAGTGGCTTCTCTTGTTTCGGAGCCCGGGCTCTAGGCACGTGGGCTTCAGTAGGTGTGGCACGTGGGCTCAGTAGTTGTGGTGCACAGGCTCAGTATTTGGGGTGCATGGGCTTAGTTGCTCTGTGGCATGTGGGATCTTCCCAGACTAGGGATCAAACCCGTGTCCCCTGCACTGGCAGGTGGATTCTTAACCACAGTGCCCCCAGGGAAGTCCTTAACCTAAATTAACTTTGAAAAATAGTGTTTTCACAGGATACTGTTAAGACTAAAGACAAAAGAACCATACACAAAAATTGTACTATAGCTGGTAAATTTATTTCTTACAGGGGTATATGTCAACAATTAAAAAAAAACTTTCTGTGTATACTAGAGTTGAAAAGTCAATAAATATAGATAATAAGAGCCATGTTTCTCACTACTGGAGAAATGTTACAAATAAGGAAAGGGAGAAGGCTAGAATGAATTCTGCAGTGTTGGATTGGAATCAGAAATATCAGAATAAACTCAGTTTTTACTTTATACCAAGAGATATATAAAGTAATAAATAATGTGTATAGTAAGGTATATCAACATCATGTTCACTGTGACATGTTGCACTGAGAAAGGCACAACATCATTTCTGTGGTGTTCCTGACAAAAATGGACAACCTAACCTAAGCATAGGAAATATTAAACAAACCTAAATTGAGGGAAACTTGATTAAATAACTATTCTTCAAAAGTGTTCTGGTCATGGAAGATATAAAAAGATTGGAAAGTACCACAGAATGAAGAAGACTAGGGAGAAATACAGCTAAATGCAATGTGAGATTCTGGATTGGATCCTGTAACAGTAAAGGACAAGTCATGGGAATAATGGTGACATCAGAATAAAGTCTGTAGTTTAATTAATAGCATTGTACCAATGTTAACTTCTTCATTTTCATACTATGATTATGTGAAATGTTAAAGGTACAAGGGAACTCTCAGTACTATTTTTGAAACTTCTTCATGAATCTGAAATTAGTTGGAAATAATTTTTTTTTTAACTGGTAAGGAAATGACCCTGGGTAGCCTAGGCCATGTATCTAGAATGGAGACACAGCATCTTTAGTCACAGCAGCCAGATTTATAGCTAGGTACACAACCTTGACCATGAAAACTGAGGGTCAAGTTAAAGATGGATATCAAAGTATCAACAGCTAATTCTGTGGCCCAGGTAACCAAAGCATGGCATATGGAATGAGGGACGATTGTGTCACGATTTAGTTCAGAAACACAAAACATGGAAACACAGGTCTCCTGTGTCACTCTGGTCTCCTGACTTCAGTAAGTAGTGCCGATGCTTCCCTGAACGGTCTCACAACACCATCCTGACAAACCCTGTATCGAGCACAGGCCAGTAAGTTTGTCACTACTCTCTTGGTCAGTGGTCTCTTCCCTTAACCCTTTCTGCATGGAATAACTTTACCAAAATGACACTTATATCTCATATCTCTCTACTGTTCCAAAGACCAGAATAATTTCCTGACACCTATTCCACTGCAAGTGATGGATTCATAATGAAATGTATAAATTCTTTTTCCTAGCTTACCATACATCTTATAACTTTATTCTTTTGAATATGCAAACGAGGTCTAATTATACCAACTGTTTTACTTCTCCCTTCATAAGTCATTAATCTCTGCATCCAAGCGACTCCTTCTCTTATTCACTGACTCCAATCCTATCAGCCTTAAAAGCCACACTCATCTCATTTCATGCAAAAGGCAGAATTAGCTGACTTCCCGGGTCCCTTTAGATTCTGTCTGTACTGATCTGATGCAAACTATATCACCTACTTCACTTACATTGTGTTATTTATGTAATTTCATTCCATCTAATTGTTTCTTGTGTGTACTCATCTCCACAACTAATATATTATGGAAATAAATTTTTAATGGATTATAGCTACATATAAAATTCATCCCATATGGCAAAAGATATTTGCTTTGGAGTCTAAAAAGCTATAACAAACACAATACAAATTTTCTGTAAAGTATTTCCCACCACTAATTAAATTTTTCATTTTCTATATCACACAAGTTATGAAAATTCATGACAGAAAAAAAATTTTTAATCATCCTTAGTCCTACCAAAGAAAGATAAACATTGTTAGCACGTAGATATATAGTCAAGACTTTTTCTTACTCATATGCATAAATATTTCTTCATATACAAATATTTGTAACTTGTTTTTTTCATTAACAATATATTGCTAACATCATTCAAAACCTATAAATATGTGCTTATACATTCATTTTCAATTACTACATGGTATTTTATTGTATGGATTACCATTATGAATTCACCCAAACCCATATTATTGAACATTTAACCTCTGTCCAGTTCTTCTGCAGTACTAACAATGCTATAAGGCATATCTCTATTAATACATCCTTCATCAGTGGTCTGAGTATTTCCACAGAAGAATTTACTAAAAGTGGAATTACTAAACCAAAAATAACATGCATTGAAAGGTTCATATTACATAGCACCAATTTCTCTTCAGGAAAATTTGTGCCGATTTACATTTTATTAACTGTATGTATGAGTGTTCGTTGTCACCACATTTTCACTGATAATGAATGTTATTCTTTTTAAGACATCTCATTAGCATTTTATGTCATAGTTTGGTCCACTAGTACATTTCTCAAAGTCATTAGTAAGATTAAAATTTGATTTCTAGTCACTACCAACTACCCACCCACGCCTTCAACTTAGACTTGTAAGGATATTTTTTAGAGATAATTTTACACAGATCCCCTTCTCTCCATCTCCATTGCTACCTCACTGTTCCAAGCCACCATCTCCTAAGCCATTGGGGCAACTCTTTTAAAAGCCTCCTAAGGGGCCTTGCTTTATATTCCTACCTACCTGTCCATCCACTAGACAGCAGCCACAGAAATCCTTCTACAATATATGGCACACATCAGGTCATAGCACTGTACTTCCTGAGGCAAACCTTCCAAGGCTTCCCAGATCAGCAACAAAAAATTTAAATGTCCTTCTTAGAGGCTATAAAATCTTACTTGTTGACCATAGATCTCTGACTCAGGGGTGAATCCAAACTTTGAGGAACCTAAAGTTTACGGAATTTGATGGGCCCAATTCAAGAAAAATAATACAAAATTAGATTCAAGGTCTTTCAAGAACGGATGCAAATGTGGGGCCCTGAAGCTTACACTTTGCTACCTTTGTAGTAAATTTGCATCTGTCTTGACCTCATATCTTGTGACGCTCTCTCCTTCACTCTTCTTCAGCCACACTGGACCTCTGATTCTTCTTAGCACTTGCATTGTTATTGCAGCTACCTGAAATGCTGTTCCTCCAAATCTGCTTCCTTCCTGTTATTCAGATCTCAACACTACTGTCATGTCTTCAGGGAGGTCTTTCCTGACAGGCAATAAAATACAGCTTTGTACCACCACCGCTAGTGCCTCTCCCCCCGGGACCTGCTTCATTACAATATTCTATTTTGCTTTTTATAGTCCTTTATCAGTATCTGAAAGTATCTTGTTTGTTTATTCATTAATTTGTGGACTATGTCTCCCCTCACTAGATCCCAAGAGAGCAAAGATTGTGTTAATACTCTTGCTTTTGTGATCTTCAGTGCCTCAAAAATGTGAGACACATTGTACTTGCTCAATAAATATTTGTAAACTGAGTAAAAGAATGGATGTGTGTATGGATGGATGGATTAATTGCATTCTAGACATGTAGGTATCTCCCTCAGATCTGGTACTATTTCTACTATATATCTTTCAGAAATTTCTCAAAATACCTAGCCTGTTGATGGCAGCTTTAGCTCTTCATCCCCACTGATATAATCTATGTGGGTATTTTTTCCATTTCTTATTGATTGTATTAGGAATTTAGGAAAGGTGAGAATTAAATGTGGGAATGCAAATGACTATTGGAAACTAGAAAATTCTTGTCCAATTTTAAAGTTTTCCATTTTTAACTTTAAGAAGTTAGATTGTAGGCATGATGCAAACAATCTATAAACAACTTTTAACGGCAAATTTATTAAGACAGTTATAATTCAACAAAATTAACATCTATCATGATATAGTACTTATTCCCATCATCTAATTCTTTTAAAACTAGTCCTTACTTTCCCTCAGAGAATATATTTTTGTCAAATAATTTGCATTTATAAGTACACTCCTATTAAAATAATGACAGATTAAATAAACTGTTTCACCTAGGTTAGTGCACATCTCTAAACAGTGCTTAAAATCAAATTTAAGGACAGCAGGACCAAATTTAAGGACCAAAGGTTTAGGACAGCAGGAGATCAAAATTGTATTTGCCAAAATGCTCACTGACCTATATTCCTGCTCCTTGTTAATATTCCCTGTTTATTCGTGAGTTATTACATGGATCAATCACCTTCCTCATTCTACAACTCCAGAAATGTGATTTATCATTTACAAACTCAGATTTTCAAACTTCTTTATCTGTCTATAAAGGTGATTTCTGCAAAAGGTACATCTATATCTCCTTCCTGACATTGAGCAGTAAATGTTCTACCAATGACAAGGCCTCATTCTGGTTGACAGAGGACACCATTAACCTTTTCATCTCTGGCAGCCATTTTTAACTTCATAAGACCTAAAATTGATGCATCTGTATAATGTAGATACCCTAAATATTAATCACTTTTTTAAAAAGTTCATTTACCGTTAGTTTCTATTTATGCCGAGTTCTAAATTGTTTGCTATATTGTTGGTTCCCAGAAGGCTTCCTGGCATAAGCAGGAGACCAAGAGTAAAATTTTATTGGCCTTTTCTCATTTTTTCTCAAAGGGTAGAGATAGCCCCAAATGTCATATATCTCTGCTATAAAGTCTCAGACTCATAAAGTTAACATCATCATGAAGCACACACCACATCTTTATATATGAAGATTTTTCTGATATGCCATCGAATATTTTCTAACCTCTTTGTATCTGTAGTTTTCTGTATTTTAAAATCACCCATGGAGTTTTCTTTGTTAATAGTGATTTCTCAGGTTTAACTCCAGACTCAATGAATCAGAATCTCCAGGTGGGGCTACAGTCATTCATATATTTAAAAGCTCCCCAGTAATTCAAATTAGCCAGGATTAAGAACAATTATTAGTATATAAGTATTTACAAACAACTCCTCCAACTTCAACACACTACTTCAGTGAAGAGTATGGGGAGTTTTGATCACAACTCACTTCCTCACCATTCAACTAACTAAATAGCTTGAAAATACTGCTGTGGGTTCATTTTATCCCCTGATTTTCCTTGTTCTCTTACCTTTCAGTGTTTTGCCCACCACTCACTAAGCTGCAAATCCCTAGGAATTTCTCCTTTATACTGGGACATTGAGAGCTTTCACCTTCACTGTTGCTAGGCTACCCTGTCTCCCTGTGGGTATGTCAGAATTTACCCCAATCTACAGCCTAGGTAATAAGTGTTTAATTGCAGAAAACATGTATGAAAACTATGTGCCTCTTTGGTGTATCCATAGTGCTGGATACCTGGCAGAAACACAGTAAAAATATTAAAAACAAATCCTTACTCCAATCTGTAGACCCTAAATTTTAGGAAACGTTTGATTGACAAATAAGTTAATAAGATAAGATGATGGCTTTGTAAGTTTTCTCTATTCATTCATTTTCAAAGGTTTGTGCAAGTTGCTGGAACATATTTAAATAGAACTTATTCTAAATAATCAATGTTTATACAAAGATAGTTTGCACTACAGCTCTATTTGATTTAAAAATAATTACCTCAACTATTCAAACAGAAGGTATTATGCCACAATGTTAACAGTTTCCAAGTTAAAGCGTGAATATCTAGCTCCTGACCAAAATAACACAGTAGGAGCAACTTTGAGTTGGAAATGACAGTGGATTCCTCCTCTAAGTTAAATATTCTGAAAATCACTGACACCTTTATCCAAGGTTAACACCACGGTTTTTAGGCATCGATGCTTGTTCCATTTCTCACTTAAATCTGTATCCTGACTGATGGCATTCTGTTTTTAGGCATCGATGCTTGTTCCATTTCTCACTTAAATCTGTATCCTGACTGATGGCATTCTGTGATAAATGAATTCATTATTCAAGAGCTGAAAGAGGAGTCATAACTTAGAAATTGAAGAGGAAAAACATGGAAAGCCCATATTGCTTGAGCTGTCCCAGTTTCAGCATGGCTACATTAGCAGAATTTATAGGATTAATTTGAGATTTACTTTACTTGAATGCCATGATTAATGCTAAATGTAAACATCAAGTTACCACAAGTGAATTTAATTCTACATCAGTAAAGACATATGTTTTAATTAAAATAATGATCTGAGATAATTCAGTGTTTACTACTAGATGGTGACCTTATTCTCCTTGGATTTTTCATTTAACTGAGGAGACAGGAGAAACTGAGAGAAGACCAAACAGGCTTTTTTGCACACTAGTACTTCTAGCCTGTTTTCCTCCTAAGAACATAAAATATCTCCCTTTTAATTCCTCTCCATCAGCAGTTTGGTAGATATGCTTCTTTCTCAGGGGATTCAATGCTCTGTGGACAGAGAACTGGAATCTCTAACCAGACATGTAAACTTAGGATAATCACTTAAATTCTCTGTCTGTTTTGCATCTGTATAAAGGCATATTTATTTGGAAACTCTTCCATTTCTACACCCGAAGGATAATACAAGAATTATATGACATTCTAAGGGTGAAAGCTCCTGGAAAAGCTAACAAGCAGTACAAAAACAAGGTAGAGTTTATGGCATTTTTATTCTTGCAGTCTTCCTAAATGCATGCACTACCTCTTTGCTAGCCGTCAAAGTACTTCGAATTTGTTTCTTTCCAAAACATGAGATCACATATCCATCCACCTAAATCAGAGTTTCTCAATCTTGGCACTATTTATATTTAGGGCCATGTTTAGTTGTAGGGACTGTTCTGTTTAGCAGCATCTCTGGCCTCTACCTACTAGGTGCCGGTAGCACCCTTCTCATCGTGATGATGAAGAATGTCTCCAGATGTTGTCAAACATCACTTGGGGGTGGGGGAAGCAAACCACCCCCGGTTGAGAACCACTGACTTACATCTTAATTTATACATGTGCACATAAAAATTATTTTCTTAAAAGTACATCATACTTTATAAGATATGCTTAAGTATGCCAAGTAATAAATTATATATGTATATACATAAACATTCATGAAAAAAATCAGTGATGATGCTGTCAAATCCATTATTAGCCCACTAGATGTTATTAAAATATGACTTAAAGGGTAAGAGGCATGTGAAACCAAGCAATTTGAAAAGTTACACAAAAAAACTATCAAGGTAAGAGCAAAATATTAGAAATTCATAACAATTGAATATTTGAATATGATCAGATACCATGTCATCAAAGCTTAAATGGCAAATGAGAAACAGATAATTAGGTCAACTTAAGATTAAGCTTTTTCCTAAATTGCTAAAGCAAAAACTGTAATGTCATCAGATGACACCAATCAATTGTGTGTGTTTGGGATGATCAAGGCTTAATTATATACAATGAAGAATGAGAACAATGGCCCAGACTCTTAATATTCTGTGAATTTCACAGTCAGCTCTTGAAGTCTCCATTATTTAATGACGCTCTGTTAGGACTAAAATACAAGAAAAAAATATATAATTTCCTCACATTTTATGGTTTTTATTACTATTGTTTTGGCAGCTCAAGTATACCAGCCATCTGGTTCTTCTGCAGAAGCATAATAATGGTAGTAGTGTGGTCCACTGTGAAAACCATCATGAACTGAAAGCAATGATAAGTTCCCCCTCCCCGCTAGAGCTAGAGATCAGGGAGGGAGTAAGAGAGAGAGAGAGAGAGACTCACTTCAAAGTCAGGCAAAAGCAAAGCAATACAAGGAGGTAAGAAGATTGATGCTACATTTTCTACTATGTAATCAGTTACCACACTCATTCTTAAGTCTTACTTATTATCTTATTTCTTTAAAATAAAAGCTCTATTTTACCAGCAATGATAGTTTATAAATGTCCTCTTATTTCTCCCTCATACATTTGAAAAAGCCACTAAAAACAGCTAGGTAAGTCTGACTCCTACTTAACTCTCTTTTGTTTCATGTGATTAAAAAATCAGGATATTACATCTAACATTAGATATAATTTTTCTCCCTGCTCTATAGCTGTAAAATGAATGACTGACCCAATCATTGGTTCTGAACTGAGTAAAGATTAAATAACTTTTATTGAGTAGGCACTATGGAGCAGACATTTTGCTAAGTATCTCCAGATATTATCTTGTTTAATCTTACTGCCAGATTAGGCAAAGCTGGTCATTATATGGGAAGTAAGCTTGAATATGGGGGATCTTTTTGCCAGAGAATATTAACTTAATTGTGGTACTCAAGACAGAATAAAGGGGGGAGAAATGGGAGAGAAACAGAGGGAATAGAAAACAATCTGGGAAGCTAAAACAATCACCCAATCATCTAGGCATGAACTAAAACCTAGAATGAGAAAGTGGGAAATTAAAAAAAATATAGAAAGGACATGTGTGAGAGACATAATAATAGAGGAATAGGAGTTGGTAATGGAGGAAGTTGGGGAAGAGCAGTGAAATAAGCCAGGCATCAGCCATTTACTACAAAGCCAGACTATCTAATGTCAGCTGATGACTCAGAGAGCTTGACAATTCAAGAATACCTCTGCTATAAAGTCACTAGTGCAATTTTAGTTGCATTAACTATTCTAGACCTTCTTTACTATGCTGAAGTCATTGTCCATACTCTTATCACTTGTTACCTTCTTTCATTTAAAAAAAATCATCAGGCACAAATACCCTCCCAGTTGTCAAAGTTCCAATAATTAAGAGTCCTATAGATTTTTAGAGAGACAATGATGAAGTGGAGGAAATCAGAGTAACAGCCAGCCCTAGAAGGTACACATATGCTTTGACTCCCTGATCCCTAAATTTTGGATTATGCCAAATGTAGTGGAGAAGCAAGAAAAAGAGAAAGAGGCCAGGAGGGGCAAAAAAAATGGTCATACATGCTCTGGCTTAAAGGTCAGCACAAACTGAGAGGCAACTTTCACCAAGTATTGCTGCAGCCTCCAACTCCACTCAATTTTATCTGGCCTTCTCTCCAGCTCCCAGGTAACAGATTCTCCAGTACAGATGTGCTTTCCTTTTGATTGTTCACCTGGGGCATCCAACTAGACATGTAACTCTCGAATGAAACCACTGACAAGTTGATCCTCATACAACATCTTCCTTTCTCCCCAAAGCTGGATTATGTCTCTACCTGTTCACACATTCTCCCTTCATCTCCTATATCACAGAATGTCTCCACCTCAAAATTTAACCCTTCAACCTCTAGCCTTCTTCAAGACTTTGCTTCTTCAATTATTCCTTCTTTCACCTGAATCTTCAGTTCTTCCTGCCTTCAATCTTCCTTCTTTGTTATTTCCATTTCCTCAGTCTCTAATGACATGCATTGATTTCCTTTTATCTAAAAGAAAAGAAATGTTTATTTCATCTAACCCTTCTCTTTAGTTCTTATAACAACATAACCTCTCACGGTAGTGTTCCACATGCAATGACCTCATGGCTTCTCCGTGCCCCCTTACTTCTCATTAGTTTAGCTGCTTTCTTCCTCTTTCTCTCTACTGAAATTGAATTCTGTAAATTTATCAAAGACCTATTTCTTCTTTCCCAGAGTAGCACCTTCAGTTTGATTTTTCCCTATTTCTAGTCTATTCCACTCTCTAATCTTTAAATGTGGGGTTTTCTTTAGCAACTTGTTTCACATCCAGTCCATCTCTAAGACCTCTCAGCTCTTTCTTTGCAAACCTCTATTATTAATCACTCCCTTATCAGTCCATCCACCATCATGGTAGTCTAAACCATGCCAACTGCAATAGCCACCTAAGTATACTAGGGAACTCTTGAATAATCTCATGTAGAAATACAGGAAGTGGTCTTGGCCATTTGTATCTTATTATCATCTACCTACGTGTAAAAGCAGGTGGCCTTGAAAAACTGTTACTAGAAAAGCATGGTACACCTAAAATCAGATAGTTTCATTTCCCTTGAGATAATTTATATGTTATAACCATGGAAATATATGATATCACAAGATGTTCTATAGTATTTTTTTTGCATAATGTCATTATGATTAGCAGTATCTCTGTTAAAAAATATGGAATGCCCCCCTCTTATTTGTCCAAATGATAAAAGAAAAGTTGTCATTGTACACTATCCTTGTTGTCAACTTGGTCAATTTCCTTTTTCTTCTGGGCTGGCCTGTTCTTCCACCACCTTTGGCATGATCCAAAATTGAGAAAATGAGGATAAAAATGGCAAGTAGGAGACTTCAGAAGGAAGACAGGTAGTGCAAGTTTTGAGAGACTAATGGGGAAAGCATAATGGAAGAAAAGGATGCCTGAAATAAAAGAAAAGGCATTGAGGGCTTCCCTGGTGGTGCAGTGGTTAAGAATCCACCTGCCAATGCAGGGGACACGGGTTTGAGACCTGGTCTGGGAAGATCCCACATGCCACAGAGCAACTAAGCCCATGCATCACAGCTACTGAGCCTGAGCTCTAGAGCCCATGTGCCACAACTACTGAAGCCCTCATGCCTAGAGCCCGTGCTTGGCAACAAGAGAGCCCACCACAATGAGAAGCTCACACACTGCAAAGAAGAGTAGCCCCCGCTCACCCCAACTAGAGAAAGCCTGCGTGCAACAATGAAGACCCAACACAGCCAAAATAAATAAATAAATTTATAACAAAAAACCCAAAAAGTAGACTAAACACACTCCAGTATTAAAAAAAAAAAACAAAAGAAAAGAAAAGAAAAGAAAAGAAAGAAAGAAAAAGAAAGAAAGAAAGAAAGAAAGAAAGAAAGAAAGAAAGAAAGAAAGAAAAGGCATTGAAAATCAGTTTGCCTACTTCATAATTTTCCCAAAGTCCCAAGGAGTAGCCAAAGATGTGGCTCAGGGGCCTTACTGTAAATGCACTCCATAAAACTAAAACAAGAGCAAAACTAAATCTCTGAACTAAGGCACCAGTAATGGGCACTAGTCTTCCTCTTGGATGCCCATTACTATTCAGAACATGCACTGAAGGTTTGTCATCTTGACCTATGTCCATTCCTTCCCAGCAGGTCTGTACCTTGACCAGAATGGAAAGAAGTTGGTAGTCACTTCAGTTATCTAGAGCAACCTCCCTGACAGTGTCTCTGACAGGACACTGTAAATTTTTCACCCAGTGTATTACTTATAGATATTTTATATTGATCAGGATAGACTAACTGCTGTATAAACAACCCTAAAAATCTCAGTTTAATTAATTTAAACTCAGGTTTCATTTCTGTTCATATCACAGTTAAAGGCTGGATGGTAGGGTGTGAAGTGGAGAAAATTCTGGTCTACATAAAGAATTGGAGATCCAGGCTCCTTATACCTGTGGTTCCATCCTCCTCTAGGTGCAAGGAATCCTCTCTATTTAGCTTCCAAATGGGAAAAGAAGATCACTCTGGAGGTTTTTACAGGCCATCCTTCAAAGGAATGATATCAATTCTGTATATATTATATTAGCCTAACACCAGCCTCATAAGAAAGGAGGTTAGAAAATGTAGTCTAGTAGTGTGCTCAGGAAGAAAAGGCCTTGGATATTGGTGAACACAATCAGCATCTAATACATTATTAATCCATAATAAGATGCCGTTTTAACCAAAAAGAAAGTATTAACACTAATATTAATGTCATTAATTTTTATTAAGGTTGTTTCTAGAATTGTGGATACCCACCCAGATTCTTTATAGGAACTGAATGCATTAGGGCCTTTCTAACACCCTAAAGCATGGTCAAGCCCTCCTAAACCTTGAACTGCCTGTACATGTCCATAAACAGGTCATAATTACACAAGTGCATTGTGATATGCACACAACACGTCTAGTCATTATTAAAAAATGATGGACAAGCCAGTATTATCCTAATATCAAAATCAGATGAAGCTATAACAAAGACAGAAAGTTATAGACTGATATCTCTTATGAATATAGATACTAAAACCTTCAAAAAATACTAGCAAACCAAATCCAGCACCATAGAGAAAGAATTATACACCATGACTAAGTGGGATTTATCCCAAGAATGTAAGGTTGGTTTCACATCTGAAAATAAATTAATGTAATACACCATATCAATAGAAGAAAGCAAAAATAGCACATGATCATCTCAACTAACCCAGAGAAAGCATTTGATAAAATCCAACAAATTTCATGATGAAGACACTCAACAAAGCAGGAAAATAAGGAAATTTCCTCAACCCAGTAAAGTGCAACTATGAAAAAATCCACAGTAAACATCATACTTAATGATAAAAGTCTGAATGTTTTCCCCATAAGATTGGAAAAAAGACAGGATATCTGGTCTCACCATTTTCATGCAACCTTGTACTGAAGTTTCCAGCCAGGGAATTGGTCAAGAAAATGAAATAAGGCATCCAGATGAGAAAAGAAAAAGAAGTAAAACTATCTTTATTTGCAGATGGCATGATGTTGTATATGGAAAATCCTAAGAAATTCACTAAAATCTATTAGAATAAAGTAGTTTAGCAAGACTGCAGAATAAAAGATCAATATACAAAAATCTAGTGTGTGTCTATACACTAACAATGAACAATTTAAAAATAAACTATAGAAAGCAATTATATTTATAATAGCATTGAAAAAAAGAAAATGCCTAGGAACGAATTTAACAAAATATGAACAAAATTTACACTGTAAAAACTATGAAACATTATTAAAATTAACTAAAACAAACATATAAATGGAAAGCCTTTCCATGTTTATGAATCAGATGATTTAATATTGTTTAAATGATGATGATACTTCTCAAATTGATGGACAGATCCAATGCAATCCCTATTAAAATCTCAGTTACTGTTCTTTCTGAAATTGACAAACAGCTCTTAGAATTCATATGGAAAATCAATGGACACAGAATAGTTGAAACAATCTTGGAAAAAGAGAACAAAGTTGAAGGACTCATTTTTTTTATTTCAAAACTTACTACATAGTTACAGTAATCAAGACTTATGATACTGACATAAGCATAGACATATAGATCAGTGGGAAAAAATTGAGAGTCCAGAAATAATCCCTTACATTCATGTTCAATTGATCTTCATCAAGGGCACTAAAAATAATTCAATGAGGAAAACCAGTTATTTTTTTCAACAAATGGTACTGGAAGTGCAAAAATCTGAAGTTGAGCACCTTGTTTACACCATACACAGCAGTTAACTGGAAATGGATTAACTACCTAAATATGCAAGCTAAAATTATAAAACCCTTAGAAGAAAACATAGGAGTAAATCTTTGCAAATTTCTGAGGCAACAAAAGAAAAAATAGATATACTGGACTTCATCAAAATTAAAAATGTTTTCGTTGCAAATGATAACATAAAGAAAGTGTATACAGGGCTTCCCTGGTGGCGCAGTGGTTGAGAGTCTGCCTACCGATGCAGGGGACACGGTTTTGTGCCCCGGTCCGGGAGGATCCCACATGCCGCGGAGCGGCTAGGCCCGTGAGCCATGGCCGCTGAGCCTGCGCGTCCGGAGCCTGTGCTCCTCAGTGGGAGAGGCCACAACAGTGAGAGGCCCGCGTACTGCAAAAAAAAAAAAAAGAAAGTGTATACAGATGGCCAAAAAAGCACATGAAAAGATGCTCAACATCACTAATTATTAGAGAAATGCAAATCAAAGCTACAATGAGGTATCACTTCACACCAGTCAGAATAGCCATCATCAAAATATCTACAAACAATAAACGCTGGAGAGGGTGTGGAGAAAAGGGAGCCTTCCTCCACTGTTGGTGGGAATGTAAACTGGTACAGCCACTATGGAGAACAGTATGGAGGTTCTTTAAAAAAATAAAAATAGAGCTACCATTTGATCCAGCAATCCCACTCCTGGCATGTACCTGGAGAAAACCATAATTCAAAAAGATGCATGCACCCCAATGTTCATTGCAGTACTGCTTACAATAGCTAGGACATGGAAGCAACATAAATGTCCATCAGCAGAGGAATGGATAAAGAAGATGTGGTACATATATAAAATGGGATATTACTCAGACATAAAAAGAATGAAATAATGCCATTTGCAGCAACATGGATGGACCTAGAGATTGTCATACTGACTGAAGTAAGTCAGACAGAGAAAGACAAATATCATATGATATCGCTTGTATGTGAAATCTAAAAAAAAAGGCACAAATGAACTTATCTACAAAACAGAAATAGAGTTACAGATATAGAAAATAAACTTATGGTTACCAGGGGGTAAGTGGGGGGAGGGATAAATTGTAAGATTGAGATTTAAAATAAATAAATAAATGGCAGTGTTGGTTCCAGGACCTAAAAAAATAAAAGAATAAAAAAATAAAATAAAATAAAATTTGGATCATTCTTTAAAAAGAAAGAGTATAAAGGCAATAGAATTGAAGAAAATATTTGCAAATCATATATCCAAAAAGAGTTTAGCATCCAGAAAATATAAACAGCTCTTACTACTCAGGATAAAAAGACCATCTAAGTTTAAAAATGAGAAACGACTTTGAATAGATATCTCTCTGGATAAGATATACAAATGACTAATAAGCACATGAAAAGATGTTCAGCATCTTTAGTTATAAGTGAAATGCAAATCAAAACCACGAGGTACAAATTCCAACCTACTAGGATGGCTATCACAAGACAGATAATAACAAGTATTGGAAAGGAGAAATGGGAAGAGACCCTTTTACATTGTTGGTGGAATGTAAAAATATGCAGTTAGTTTGGAAAATATTTTGGAAGTTCCTCAAAGTGTAAGACATGGAGTTATCATATTATCCAGCAGTTCCATTCCTAGGTTTATACACAATATTATGAAGACATGCCCACACAGAAATTTGTACATGAATGTTCATAGCAGCATTATTCATAATAGCCAAAAAATAGAAACAACCCACATGTTCATTAATGGATGGATAGATAAATAAAATGTAGTATGTCCATGAAATGGATTATTTGGCAATAAAAAGAAATAAAATATTGATACATACTACAACATGGATAGATCTTTACAACATTCTGCTGAGTAAAAGAAGCCACACGGTATATGATTGCATTTATATGAAATGCCCAGAATAGGCAAATTCATAAAGATAGAAAGTAGATTAGTTGTTGCCTAGGGCTCGGGGTTTAGTGCGAAATAGGGAGCGTCTGCTGGTGGATACAGAGTTTATTTGGGGGAAGAGTGATGAAAATGTGCTAAAATGAATTGTGCTGATGGCTGCACACCTCTGTGAGTGTACCGAAAACCTTCAAATTGTAAACTTTAAATGTGTGAATGCAAAGATGTGAATTTTATCCCAACAGAACGGTTTTCAAAATAAAACTATACAACATAGCAAGAAGCAAGCAAGTATAGTAGGAAGTTAAACTCAGGTAACTTGGTGTGTCAAAGACAGGTTTTCTTCACCATGTAGGGTACATGCCAAAATTCTGGGGCTAGAGGACTGTATGAGGCTTGATAAGATCCTCTTCAGCACTTCCCATGACCTGGTTGGTCCTTATCCTGAACAGGTTGAATACTCAAACTTTCAACCTAAATTAGTCTGCTGTCAGGACCTGGGAGAATCCTAGAATTTGAGAACACAAATCCCCAAATCTGCCATTTCCTAGCATCACCTGTTGGAAATATATCCTTTGTACTTTTCACAGTAAATTGTCTAAGATTTAAGATTTACTTGTTCGAGCGCTCATTTCCTACCAAGCTAAAACCTCACACCTTCAATAACTCTTTCAAAGCAACCATTTCAATATAATCTTATCAGAAAGCCCTTCCCTCAACACTGTACAAAATAAATAGCAAGAACCTTTCTCTCCACCTTGGCACTCTCTATATATCTTACTCTAGGTTTTGGGGGGCTTTTTTTGTTTTTCCCCATAATACTGATCACCACCTGATATATTACATATACATGTGGTTTTGTTGTTCATTCTCTCTCTGCTCCTCTAGAACATAAACTTCTTCAGGTCTGTAACTGTATTAGTTAGCTTTTCACTATGACAAATTACTCCCCAAATTTAGTGTCTTAAAGTAACAACCATCTATTTAGTCCACAAGTGTGTGCCTTGACAATTTGGAATGAATGAAGCTGGGAGGTTTCTCTGAGGTCAGTTGTGCTCACTCTTGTATCTGCAGTCAGCTGCTGAGTTAGTTGAGATCTGTCTGGTCCACCATGACTACTCTCTGCTCCAGGTGGCCTCTCAGTCTCCAACAAGGGAGCACAGGCTTGTTCACATGGTGCTTGGGCAGAGTTCTGTGGGAGCATATGAAGAGTGCAAGGCCTAATGAGTTCTGTACACAGATCGTAATCACATTAATTTTGACCTGTTTTATTGGTCAAAGAAAGTCACGAGGCCAGCTCAGATTTAAGCAGTGAGAAAGCCTCCATAACTTGATGGGAGAAACTGAATACCGCATTGCAAAAAAGGTGGACACGTGGAGGGGAACAACTATGGCCATTTTTGTAAACAATCTACCAGAGAGACTTCATCTGATTTTCATTTTGCTGTATCCCAAGCTCCTAGAACAGTGCCTAGCCCATAGGTGCTCCAGAAATATTAGTTAAATGAATGAATGAATGAATCACCTGCCTACCGCTCCAGAACAAGAGGCTGTTCCATAAATCACCCCTTCACTGTTGCAACTCTTTAAAATATAGTATACGCTTTCAAGACACTACATTGTGAATATTTGCAATTAGAATCCTGTTTCTACTGTTCTTTTAAAATTAAAACCAGCTTTCAAAGTTTGCTTTCTCTCTTTTTAGTTCTTGCAAAGTCAGACTGATTGCTACCAGAGACCACGAAGCACACCATATTTCATAGAATGCTTCTCCTCCAACTACTTTGGAGAAGTTTCAAAACACTTTCTCATCAGTCTCCACAGCCAGCCAGCCAAGTAACAAGATAGGTGAATCCCACTGTCTCCTCTTTCCTTTCCCCCTTTCTTCTCTTCCCAGCCAACCCACTTCCTTTTCTTTCTTCAAAGATGAAACCAGCTGAGACACAACAGAAGGACCACTCGCCAGTGCAAGACAGCTCTTTGAAATTCTGGCCTGGCGAACTTTCTGAAAGGCTGAGCAATTCTGCATGGTTACAGACAGGCAGCTTGGATATACCTGAGTTAGGACTGGATATGGAATTGTCTGTGGACCCAACTCATTTCCCCATCCTTGCCATAGCCACATAAGCAAAGTGATTTGGAAAGTGGAATTCACTGGATATTTTAGCCTCATGGATCTAGATTTTCTAGTAATATCTAGTTTAAGGATCAAACAGGTCTGCTGTGCTTCTTGATAAGTGGATTTGAAGAGCAAACTGTATTGCTCTGCTCTTCAATTGGTCAGCTGGACAGACCCAGTCTTCTGGGCTTCAAATATCATTTTTGGCACACTGCTTAACATGGTGTGTTTGGGATACTCTCCTTGAAAGGCTGCTGTAGTCCCTTGGAATTGTGCTCCTCCAAAAACAAAGCACACATTCTACTTTTTGAAAACACATCAGTAATCAGGGAATTGATCCGACCATTGCTCTATGAGGTGGTATTCTTCACATAATCACCCAAACGACAGATTGTTCAAATGCTGTGCCATGCATATCACTACCTTTATCAGCAGATCCCTTCCATCTGGGCTGGGAATTCTTTTAGCAGAGAACAAAGCCTTTTCATATTTATAGATTAAGCTGAAAAAACAAAGACCCATAGGAGAAGCAACTCTGGACTTTCCCGTTTCTGTCGTTCGCCCAAATCTCCTTGGCTCAAAACAGCATCGGCATTTTCAGCTCCCTCTCTCTTCACATCCAGGCACCAACTCTTTCCAGTTCTCTCTCTGAGAAATGTCAAATTTCTCAAACTGACAAATGTCAGTCTTACCAGCATCCTACATTCAGGCATTTATTGTTTCACACCTGCGCCATTGAAATGACCCCCAAACAATACACTTCTGCTTTCATTATTAGTGGTTCCCCAGTAACTAAAACTATAGTTCTTGTTTTTAACCTGGTATTATAATGCTTCCATATATGATCTCTAGCACATTTTTATGTATGTACCAATTATTATGTGAATCTTCTGCTTTGGCTAAAATGGTCTAATTAGTATTTCCAGAAGGATCTGCTATTTCAAATTTAAATCGCATATTATTTGTGAAAATCACTGGGCAAAATCACAAACATTACATAAATGTGAATTGTTGTACCTACCCCGGTCACCCTGTTGTCACTGTTTAATGATTTAATGAGTTTCTCCTTATTCCTATGCTCTGCCCCTTACTCTGCTCAGAATATTCTTCCTCTATCTAGCTACCTTAATCCCCATTCCTTTGGTTCTAGACTCATCTTCTCTCTCTATTCCCAGACCTTTCATGTTGTTATAACACATGGGAAGTTTTGAGCCTGCATCTTTCTCTAGCATTACCACCTTCATAATCAACCCAGACTGATACATGTAGGAATACAGGTAAAATTTTCATCTCAGGTCCTCCACTTGACAGAAAGAGGGAATCAGGCTGTATTTGGCACCTCATGAAGAATGTCTGGCCTTTTATATCACTCCTCATGTACTCAGAGGTCAATCTTGGATGCTCTACACAGCTTTCCCTACCTAATCTTCCCTACCCACGCCCAGCCCACAGTGATCTTGTCCTCTGAATTCTTATAGAGCCAAATTCCTGTGATTTGTCCTGTTTAGATGATACATATATTCTGCTGTGTTTACTTAACCTTAGTAGTTTATTCTTGAATACCCAAGTAGGTTGGAAACTCCTTCAATATGTCAACAGCAGCTTATATTACTTTATAGTCCCATATTTCAACATTATCCAATAGAGCCTGACATGTGATAGCTGCTAATTGGTTATCTGGGCTTGTTAGTCACACTGGAAGTAACTGATAAAAATTCTCTATCTCTTAATTGGGGTGTTGATAAAGGTTCAGGAAGCCCTGTAGAAAACAGAAAGCCACTGTCTCCTTGGAGGAAGAGACACCACGGCAGAGAGCAGAAGCCAAGAAGGGAAATATCCAGAATCTAGAAGACAAATGTGCCAAATGCATCATTTTACTCAAGGTCAGGGATGTGTTTATGTAACACTTTTCAAATGAAAAACCCTCAATTCCTGTCTTACCTTTTCATTATTGGGAGAATATGTATGTACATACATAGCCTAAATTAGGCTTCACACAGCTTCAGAGTGCCCTCTTCTGTGGCCATAATAGCTCTGACCTTTGTTTTCCCCCTTGAGGCTTACTAGGGTTTACCCTGCTCTACAGCCCTCATTCTGACACCAGAAAACAGTGAAATTAACAAACATAACATGGGAAACAAAAGGCCTTGCTGATGATTCCAGTATGGAAAAAGAGAGCATTTGAATTAATTTTAATATAGTAAAAGATCTTACATATAAAACCCCACTATCAAATGAGACCCAGCCAGAAAGGAAGTTGCCCTTCCACTTTTAATGAGTGACAGACTCCAAAACAATGTGTTACTTCATTTGAAACCAGGGAGGCTATTTTCTTCCAGCTGGATATTGGGGGGAAGACAGAGAAGGTGGTTCATCACCGTCCACTGCTTTAAAAAGGCAGCATGAGCCCCTGGTGCTTATACCAGAGGCTGCATTTCTCTTCTATAAGTCCCCCACCCTGTCCATATTAATTAGACAGATGCTTAAATCTTCACTAGTAGGTGTCAGGGAAAATGCATGGTTTCACGGCTAAAAGATGAAATGTTACCTTCTAATTCCAGAGACAGGAATTTTTAAAAAAGAACTCACTCATCTACGATGAGTTTCTGTACTAAAACTAAATTTATTTCTCTAAGTGACAGATCCCTGATGTGTATAGCAGGATCTTCTCCTGATAACTGTATTTTTTAACTTCAGCTTTAAAATTATACAAATAAATACAAATAGACAGTGATTCTGATTAAAATAAAGATGCATGTGTTGCTGATATCAGTTTATTGTAGCATTACAATTATTAAAGTCCTTTATTGTCACAGGGAAGAGTAAAGGTCAATTTTAATGCATATATACTTTATCTTAGTGCAATACTTTAAAAGGAAAAAAAAGCATCAGGGGTTCTTTAGTGCTATGCAGCTCTTTTGCACTTATTCCTCAAATTTCTCTATTGCTTTGGCAATTATATACTCCAGTTGGATGCTCCTTCCCCATTCTTGTGTAAATCCTCCAAAGCAGGTAGAACAAATGCCCAAAAGCCATTGCCATAGTTCTGTAAAAGACACAAATAAATAGAAGTCTCAAGACTTCAAATGCTGACCAAGGCATAATTTGGATGAGTGAATTTCAGACTTGAATTATTTTATATGTAGAATTTGTTCTTAAAATTTAGAAAGACATACAGCAAAGTTTGTTTTTCCATATAGCTCTACTTAAATTATTGTGAGCAAAAAAGAAAATGAATTTTCGAATAAATAACTGATGGACTGGAGAAGTCTCCCTCATTTTATCCACCATAGTTCCTTTCAAGCATTACACATGCATAGACAATCCATCCACTAAGTTCCCATAGTTCTTATACTTTCTCTATATTAATGGGATACGATGCTTACTCTCAGTTTAGGCCTGAGAAAAGATACCAAATGGAGCTTTGTTCAGTTTGGCAAGCGATAAAATGGCTACAAGTGATAGAGCTGTCTTTTCACCTTAATTTTAACACAAGTGAACTTTTTCATTGGCAACTTTTGCAACATGGTTCTCAGAACAGCCCAAGTAATCATTCAAAAGGTACACATGAAGGGAGAGGGGAGTAAGAATGAATAATGTTGTGTAATTATTGGAAAACGAATCTAACTATAACAAACCTCTTGACTCCGGTCACGTGGATGGAAATTTACATTCAAATGGAGCACCGAAAAACTTCCCTTCTGGGGCAGTAAAGATAACCAGTTTTTCAGCAGGAGTGGCAAGGCTGAAAGAATACTTTTAAGGGGAAGAAAGCTTGGAGTGCTCCACGTATTCAAATGGCAAGTGGCCGGTTTCCCGGCAAACCTGTGTTGCAGGGTAGTCAGGTCAAGGAGCAAATGTACAAGAGTCTCCGGGACTCCGCAGAGACAGCACGCCTAGCTAGCTCTTTAGGGCCTCATTATTTAGGGTAAGCGCCTGTGAGGTCACACATAGTGCTAAACCTATCGGGGACCCATTCTATTGAAAGCCCAAATTTCCCTTTTGGGAACCAAAGTCATGGTTAACTAAGTGTCCTGGACGTCCTGCAGAACAAATCCTGTGTAGTGTTAGGATGTGCTAAACAGACCTATCTCCCTCTCCGAAAAGGGCGAGGGGTGGAATTAGGCGGAAAAGAATCTGCTTCTTTTGGATAAACTTGCTCTTTCAGTTTCCAAGGGGAGTGCCAGCTAGAGCTCGGGCCCACCTGGAAAACGCCACCCCGTGGGACTTGCTGGTCTTTCTGGTCTCTAGAGCTTGGCTGGACCTAGAAGCGCCGGCTTCCGCAAACCTTAGCTGTTGTTTACCCTCTCTTCAGCGGGTCCTGGGGCATAGGCGGAGGGATGGCTCCAGTCGGGATTAGTTTTCAGCGCGCGCTGAGCGCACGCCAGACCTCAGAGAGGGCGGAAGGCTCGGGGATTCCCGGCACGTGGCAACCCCGCCCCCGCCCCCCACCCCCACCCCTCGTGCCCCAGCGCGCGCAGCGTGGTCGGCGGGCGCCTCCCACAGTAGGTAAGTGGCGATGCCAGCCAGTTCAGACTCGCCAGCAACCTGTAATAACAGGTTCCCAATGACTGTCAGTTTCTTTGGCGAGTGCCGACACCAAGGCAGGCAAGGATAAATTCGTTCTGCCTCTCTCTGCCCCACTGGTCCAGCCTTGTACTTACAGGTCCACCCTAAGAGACAACTTCCAGCCACTTGTTTTGAATCCAAGAAAACAAAGCACGGGGCTGTTCCCGGGAGAGTTACTCTGGGAGTCTGCACCAGGAGGCGGAGGTTCCCGGGGACACCTTAGGCACCGGGAAAAGCAGACCCTCCCAGATTTCCCGACTAGCAATTTAGTGCCTAGGGACTGGCGAGGGCATAAAGGGAAGATGGAAAAGGAAATAAGGGATGAGACCGCAAAAACAGTGAACGTTTCTAGGGCAAGAAGGCGGGCGGGGATGGGGTTGCTGGGGAATGAAGCAAAGTCCTGAACCTTAAGTTCAAGTTGTAGCAGTCAGGCGATCAGGTGGGAGCCTTTAGTGGGCGCGGCGGCTGGGTGTACAGTTTTTTCTTCTGTGACGATTTTTTTTGCCTTGAACGGGTAAGGCTTAAACTTCCGCCGCGAAGATTTGGGGGCAGAAGAGGGAGGAAGCAATTGCTGGAACCAAAACTGATTCCCAGACCAAAGTTTGAGCCAAGGTCGCCTCTCACAGACTCTAGGAGTTTCCCAGACTCTCTTGCCCCGCGGCTGTAGCCTCTTTGCCCGGGGCTCCCTCCTTCCCCGCTGGGAATAGAGGGCTGGGGGAGGGGGAGGGGGTCTGGAAGCAGCGCGCGGAGCAGCTGTGAATGTTAGAGGAACAGTAGCAAAGGTTTTGATTCCAGAGGGCTAGGGGAGGCAGGCTGGGTGGGGTGGGCCTACGCGCCAGCTACTCCCCCATCATCATCGGCGGCAGAACTTGCACTTGATGATCTTCTTAAATGCGTTTTGGAAGTCCTTGTTGAAGTAGGCGTAAATGACAGGGTTGAGCAGAGAGTTGGAGTAGCCCAGCCAGTTGATTATGGCGCCCAGCAGGGTGGGCATGTGGCAGCTGCTTTCGCAGAAGGGCAGGACCAGGGCCACGATGAAGAAGGGCAACCAGCAGAGGATGAAGGTGCCCATGATGATGCCCAGCGTCTTCACCGTCTTCCTCTCGCGGGCCAGGGCCATCTTACGCTTGGCCTCGGCGTTGCGCTCATTTTTCTTCTCGAAGGAGGCAGGGACGCAGGGGACAGCACCGGCCTCGCTGGGCAGCGGCAGGTGCTCTTTGGAGTTGCCCACCCGGTGCACTTCGATCACCTCCAGGGCGGCTCCTTCTTCGCCCTGCCTCACGGCTCCATTGGCGCACTGAGCCCCTGTTGGCTTGTTCTCCATGCCCTGCCTCCAGTCTTTGTTACCCGGCTCACCATTTACGCTCTTTCTGGGCTGCGGGGCTGGCGATGCACCAAGGCGGTTGTTGGCTACCTTCTTCTCCTCCTTCTTGACAGTCTTGCGGATGCGGAATCGCGCGGCTCGGAAGATGCGCCCGTAGAGAACCAGCATGAGCAGCAGCGGGATGTAGAAGGCGCCAAAGGTGGAGTAAATAGTGTAGCCATGGTCCTTGCTGATGGTGCACGCGTCGGGGTCCGAGCGGTCTTCCGGGGTACGCCAGCCCAGCATGGGCGGGATGGAGATGAGGAAGCCAATAAACCAGGTGAGCGAGATGAGTGCAGCTGCGCGCCGGGGCGTCCTCTTGTTCACGTAGTCGACGGGGTCTGTGATGGCCCAGTACCTGTCCAGCGCTATAGCGCACAGGTGCAGGATGGACGAGGTGCAGCACAGCACGTCGAGGGCGATGAACAGGTCACAGGTGACCTGTCCCAGAGTCCACTTGTTGAGTACCTGGTACAACGCGGCCATGGGCAGCACCAGCACCGACACCATGAGGTCTGTGACGGCCAGCGAGCCTATAAGATAGTTCGCCACGTTCTGCAGGGAGCGCTCCAAGGCGATGGCGGCCACCACGCACGCATTGCCCAGCACCGCGCAGAAGATGAGCGTACCCAGCAGCAGAGAGGTGATCACTTGGTAGCTGAAGGTCACGTCGGAGATGACAGTAGTGTTGGCGCGTGTCCCGAAGGGACCCTGGGACGACGTGGTGTTGTTGCCCTGTAGGGGGCTGAGCACATCCATGCCTGCGCGCCCGGCAGGGGAGGGGGAGGGGAGAAAGAGCTGCGCCAGGATCCCCCTCGCCCCTCCCCCTGGGGTCTTCCGCCCCTCTTTCCTGGGGAGTTTCAACGGGGGAGGGGATGCAGGGACTCAAGCAGGAAGTTCTTACTGCTCAGGCGAAGGCATCTCCGAGGAGCAGCTAGCTTCTAGGCGCTCCCTGGGCTCTCGTAGTCCAGCGCGCTCAGAGACTCCAGCTGGGAAACGAATTGGCTGGAGAACAGCTCCGGGATCTCCGGGCGGCGGAAAGGTGGCTGGAACATTTGTCTCTCGCTGTCCATTTTATTTTGCCACTGCCTAACTGGCTGCCAGACCCGGAGTCTCCCCACCAGAAAAGAATCTCCAATCTTAGAAGTATCTGGAATAGAGAAACACCGTCCTCCAGAGCCACTCTGTAACCCTCCTCTCCTTGCTTCTCTCCCTCCCTGTCTCCCACTCTCTCCTCTACTCTCTTCTCTTTCTCTTAAGCCTCCTCTCTCTTTCCCTTTCTTTCTCCCACTAGTTTTCCCTTTCAGTCTCCCTCTCCCTTCTCACTTCCCTTTATCTCCCCGGTGTTGCTCCGACAGCCAGTCTCCCTCTCTCCTACGCTAACCCTCCCCTCCCCACACTTCCCCAACCCTGAGTGCCTCTTCCCCCTGGTTCCCCGCCCTCCTCTCCCTCTAGCTCAGCCTCTTTGCGTTCAAATCCCTTTTTGTCGACCGAGACTCAGAACTAGCTTACACACACCCGATCCGCCGGTCAGACCAACATTACAACAAATAACTCCGCCTCCCACCCGGCCAAACTCGAGGGAAAACAAATCTAACCACGTAAACTGCTTCATATTTCTGTCAAATTCTTAAGTAGAGTCAGCATCACAGAGTGGCAATAGGAAATGAGAAAAGGAGACACACGGAGCCTGAATGGGGAGGTGGACAGTCCTGGGTCAGTCTGTAAATTATTACTAATTCATGGAAAGAAAAGGGAATGTATCTTAGCTTTTTAAAAATCAACCCCGTTTATCATCGCACAGTCCAGCCTGTCTCCTTTGGGGAGGATATTGCCTCTGCCTTTTTTTAACCTTGAGGAATTGGGGGAGAAAGTAATTATAAAGAACCGGTCAAAGGATAGGTAAACAGCTGCATCTCAAAGTGAAGAAAAAAAATCAATTCGGTATGTATTCTACACACACACACACACACCTACCTTTCCATCTCCATTGCGTTTTTAATTTCAGTGAATATGGCCATTTCCCACAGCTCCGCAGCAAGTAAATTTAGGGAAGGGAATTTTGTTGTCTTTGTGTTATAAATGAGGTCGGGCATTTTTATGGCCTTTTGCTTTTCTAACCAGAGTTTGCAGGCCTCTAGGGAGAACTTGGTGGAATCCCTGATCGCTGGCAGCAGAGTTTCTCGTGGGCTCCGAAACTGGGTTCAGCACCTGGGACAGCTCTAGGCAATGAGGGCTGTGTCGCCACCTTCCGGCAAATGCTTTAGAGCGCCATCTATAAACCCTTGTCTTGCAGAAAATAAGCAGGTATTGAGGAAATCCCACAACTTCAAGAAAGAAAACGATGGTTATTAAAAGAAAAGTAACTTTGAGTTTTCTATTTTTTTCTCTTCTTTTCTTCAAAAATTTCTTTTAGTGTCATCTTTTGCTCTTTATCCTCTATATAAAGTCTATATTTTCTAGCTCTTTTTGAAAGCCTGCAGCATTTGTCATTCACAAGTTCTATCTAGAAATACAATTTTAATAGACCTAGGCAAACACCTTCACTTGTGTTGCTTTTGTGCTAACAAAGGCTGAACTTTGGAACTCATACATTTGCACACATTCACCAATGGGGGAAAAAACAATATTGGATTTTCCAAATGGGGATGACTAAACATAGAAGATAAAGAGACTGCTATGGGTGGGTTCTAAGCTTTTCCTTTACCAAGAAAACCAAATTTAATCCCATTTGCACCTAGATAAAGAATGGGATTTCTAATCCACTAGAATAGCATATAACAAACTTCACTTATACATTCTGATTACATGACTGAAGTAAAGGAAAAATACAGAACGCAATCCCAAAAGTAGATGACTCTAGATAACAAGCACAGAGTCACTGCAGATAGTCTTAATATTGTGTTCAAATTTGAGCTTTAAATTCTCCAAGACCAAACAAAAGAGTAGTCATGAAAGTCAAAGAAAATCTATTTGGGCTGATGCATGCTGTAGAACAATGTGTTTGGAGATCAATTGTTTTACAACACAGTGCTGGGCACAGTTCCCACTCAATCATTTCAGCATGCCACAACAATGAACCTGACATTTATAATGATTCATGGCATTGAAAAGAAAGAGATAAGTATACATGTCGATACTGGCTACACTCTGAAGAAATCTTCTAAAAATTTGTGAAGGTACTCATTCTCCCTTTTAAAATCTCCTCACAAATACACAACCAAGTAACTGTTAAAATACAGTTGCAGTTCCAAAAATTTTAATAGGAAAATAATTTAAGTCTGGATTCTCCAAAGATAAAACTTTGGAAATACAGATGATAACATAAACAAAGTGTAAAATAAAAGAAATTTGAATTTTTAAAATATTTACATGTCAAGTACAAACGAATATGAATTTTGTCAAATTTAGCACATATAAACATAGTGTAAGTCAGTAGATATGTCAGTCAGCAACTGTGCATTCATTATTATTAAACCCAAATTGTTTACTAACTGACAAGTTTATTTTTCCTTTTTTAGAAAGTTAAAATGCTGTAAATCTGGTGTTAATATTTACAAAATCTGGCATTTGCTATTCTGCTTTAATATTCTATGACACTGCTTTTTTTTTATTCAAGTTGAAAAATACTCTCAAGTAGCTCATGTTTTTCTTAGAAATAATGTACATAATATTTCATTTCAATAAGAATATATAGGCACTCTTACTAATAGAAGTATAAAAGGATATGCAGCACTATGGTTCTACAACCTTCAAGTGAATAGATAATCATGTAAAACTTTTTATTAAACTAATAATATTGTGATATATATTAAAAACACAATGATGTTACATTTCTTCATGTTCACATTTTGCCAGTTCTTCTATGTTTAACCCTTAATGATACAGAATCCTGGATATGCCAGAAGAAAATGGTGCAAACTGAAGATCCTGGATAAAGAGTTAGGCTCTTGTTCTTCAAGGCCTCTGAAATTATCCTAAAGAAAAACTAACCTTAAAGCGAATATTACTGATGACATCATTTGAAAACAAAGCTTCCAGTCATTCTGCTTTTATTTCTTGTTTGAATTTACTAGATGCAAGTATAAACTTGTCAGTATGGATCTGGGGTATGATGCATCATCCATCATGTGAAATTTCTCTAAAATAGGTTATGGGAGATAAAGATTTTTAACATCTTTACAGGAAATTTGATACAAGCCAAGCATTTCAATGTAGTTCTTTGACCAGGGACATAAGATTAAAAAGATGTTAGGCTGAAGTTTTGCTGTGCACCTGACTGTCTTATCATTGCTGAAAGCTCAGTAATGGTTGGGTCTTCTCAATAATTGATACGTTCATCCATAATCCCAAATTATGGCTGATTTTTGTATTAATGAAGAAATAACCTACATAACAAAGAATTGAAATTTTGCTTAAGAGATTACAGAAGTAATTTTTTAAAACTCCTATTTTAAAAAGGTTTTATATTTTTAAGTAATTAAAACTAGGATAGATTATTTTTTTAATTAAAAGTATTCTGAATTTTATTCACCCCAATCTTCAAATACTAAAGCAACAAGGCAATTGTAGATTTTCCAGAACTGTGAATTTTCTACTGGAATTTGTTAGGGAAAGAAAAATACTTCAAGGAGAAATTTTTGCTTAGATAATTTAGGAAGTGTAGTCTTCTGATTATCAGCAAGAATTAACTGGTCCTTAATAAGAAATGCAACCAAAATGCAAGAGAAAAAATTCTCCTTTAAAACTGAGCACAGTTTTTTTGTGTATCTAATTCTCACCATCCACCTTCCTCAGATGGTATCGTTACTTACCTGCTATTTCTACATGACAGACACTTCTCCGAGACCCAGAACCACACTAAATTTTCAGTGGCAAAACAGAAATGATAGATGCCTCAGTCTCTGCTCCTGGAACTGTAAGGTTGATTTTGTTCATTTAACACACATGTTGAAAACACAGCATGTAGAGAGTGAAAAAAAACCCCACAGTAACACGTATTCACTAGATGTGTGACCTTGGGCAAATTAATTAACGCTCTTGTTTCCTCAATAGTAAAATGGGTGTAAAATAGACTTGTGAAGATTAAGTGATTTAATACACTTTGCTGGCCCATAAAATAAAAAACATGCAGTAAAGCTCAAGCAATAATGGTAGTAATAGTGATGCAAAGTAATAATATCAATTCTCTCTACTGATAATTGTTGAGAAGTGCAGAGAAAGAGAATTAGGTAGCCTTAGTGAAAGAGCAAGTGCTTGAAAAAAAAAGTTAAGGCCCTTTCAGGTGAGGATTTATTTGAAAACAATTTGCACAGGGATGTGTTACCAAGCTAAACTTGGGTCTGCTATCCCCCTACATGCAGCAAATACAATCTACTGATACCAGGTTGTGGTGAAGGAAAATAGAGCATTTATTGCAAGGTGCCCAACATGGGGCTGAGCAAGGAGACCAGCACCTCCTGCTCAAAAGACCCGAAATCCCCGATGGCTTTCAGGGAAGGGTTTTTAAAGACAGTGTGAGGGAGAGGTTTGCAGGGTGCCTGATCAGTTGGTAGACATTCTTCTGATTGGTTGGTGGTGAGGTAACTGGATGGTATTTCTGGAGTCAAGATCATCAACCTTCTGGTTCTAACCGGTCTGGGGTCTATGTGCTGGTGGTCAGTAGTTAACTTCTCCCACCTGGTGGGAATTTTAATATCTGCAAAACAACTCAAGGATATGCCCCTCAGGATATTATCTATAGCCCTTACAGAGGAGCTAAATGTCCTGACTTTGTTTTATGGCTAAACGATTATTATTTTATGTTGCTTGACTGTTTTCCTTTGTTTCTGCATTTTCTCACTTCTGTGATTAAATCTGGTCACTGGAATTTGGGAAGGCCTAAGGCACTAAAGTGTTTCTACAAACAAGAGGCAGGGGACATGGCAGGGTCTGTCCCCTACTCAGTTTCAGATGTGACATTCTCCCTATTCTTTAAATTATTTGGTAAGCTTCCAATTCTTTAGAAAATTCTGAGTATGAGACAAGTGAAGAAAGATGTGGCCTCTGCATTCTGGAACCTCTTGACTTAAATCAGAAGTTATTGGGAATTCTCTGGTGGTCCAGTGGTTAGGACTCTGTGCTTTCACTGCCAAGGGCCCAGGTTCAATCCCTGGTGGGTGAACTAAAATCCCAAAAGCCATGCAGTGAGGCAAAAAAAAAAAAAAAAAAAAAAAAAGTTATTGGGCGTGGTGATGAATATGTCAACAAAAGTTCAATCATCACTGAGGAAAAGAAGTCTGCTCTTCTCTGGGAGCTCAACTGTTTGTTCAAAAATATAAGTCAATAATTGAAATTCATAGACCCCAATAAAATGTTAAAGTACAGCAAAACCCAAAAGGCAGTATTTTTGTTGTAGGAAATCATCAGATTAGAGTGACAGGTGTTAATAAATGTGCTTTCCTGAGTACACTTCCTCTATACTGCTCTCTTTCTGACAATATTTTCATAGCTCACTTCTGAAAGGATAAGAGCATAGCTGAGATGAGAAAATTGTTTGGAATATTAGCTCAATATTTCCTGTTAGTCTAAGGATAGTTGGAAATTAAATTCAGTTTAATAATTATTTGAAACAAGATTTAATTACTGCATTTAATCTAACAATATTGGGGGTAAATCCCACATTTTACTTTGTTTTGACAAATAACCTTTTTTGTTATAAAGCTAAAACCAATACCCAATACATTATTTTAATCTTGTTTTAAAACATGCTACTTATATAAAAACAACAATTGTGGTTACAAAATATGAGTCTATAACTGAGCCATCTGGCCTGTTGAAACAGTAGTTTGTTAGTTGGGAGTAGTGGCTCAGGGCCACAGTTCTGGATTCAAATACTTATGCTGCCATTTACCAGCCTTGAATTTTTTCTTAATTTTTTCCATTTTTTACATTATATGAGTTACCAAAAATATAAAGAATGATATAGTATAAATAATAAATACCTATATACTTAAGAAAAATTTATGAAAAAGAAGAGTATGATTCCATAAAGTTCTCTTTACTCTTGAATTTAGTGTTTATCATTCCCATGAATGACTTTATACTTTTACACCATATGTACATGTCACTAGGCAATATACAAATGGTATCATTCTCTATGTATTCTTCTGCAACTTCCTTTTTTTGCTCGACATTATCTTTGTGAAATTCATCTGCATTGATACAAGTACCTCTAGTTCATTTATTTTCACTACACTGTAGATTTATATTTTATGAATAAAGCCACAAATTATTTATCCATTCTCCGATTAGTGAACGTTTAAGTCTTTTCCAAACATTTGCTTTTATAAATAAAACTACTGTGAGCATTAATGTGTATATCACTTTTTTTTAATCCATGTAATTTAGAGTAAACTGGATTACAGTGTAGTGATTTTCAAACAAAGTATATGGGGATCTTGTTTAAAATGCAGATTTTGACACCGTAGGTATGGAGTGAAGCCTAAGACTCTGCATGTCTGCCAAGTTACCAGGTGACACTGATATTCCAGATTCATAGACCATACTTAGAGTAGCAAGGATCTAAGCATCCAGAAGTGGAATTACTGGATCCTTTGATATGCCCAGATTCAACTTCAGTAGGTATAGCCTAATTCTTCTCCAAACTGGTTGTGTAAAATCTCATAACCACTTTTGTAGGTTGAATTGTGTCACCCAAAATGATAAAGGACTCAGTGTCTATGACTGTGACCTTATTTGGAAATAAGATCTTTGCAGATGTAACTAAGTTAAAAAGACATCATAAAGGATTAGGGTGGGCCCAGATCAAATGACTAATGTTCTTATAAATGGAAGGAAATTTGGGCAGACACACAGGGAAGAGCACCATCTGACTACAGAGACAGAAATTGGAGTTATGCTGTCATAATCCAAGTAATGCCAAGGACTGTTGGCAATCACCAGAAGCTTAGACAAACAATGGAATCTCCCCCAGAGCTGTCAGAGAGTTAGTATCAGGCCAACAATTTCATTTCAGATGTTTAGCTTCCAGAATTCTGAGACAATACATTTCTGTTGCTTTAAGCCACCCAGGTTGTGGTACTTTGTTATGGTGTCCTGAGGAAACTAACACAATCACTAAAAATGTGTAAGTTCCCATTGCTTCATCAAGGTTGAGTGTTGTTTCACGTTTCTTCACTGTGAGTTATTTGATCTTATATTTGCTTACTTTTAAACTGGGTTCTTTGGGATTTTTTTAAACTTACTAATTTTTAAAGTCCATTATCTATTAGGGGTATTCATCTTTTATCATTTGTATTATTGGAAATATTTTCTTTCAATCTTTGGCTCAATTTTTAAAAGTGTCTTTTGATGAATTTACATTTTTCAGTTTAATGTAAATAAATATTTCTTTGTTCTATGCATTTTCTGTCTTGTGTAAGAAATCTTTTTCTACTTTGAGGTTATAAAGATACCAGCCAACATTTTTTTGAATTTCATATTTAGTTGGTGAATTCACCCTAAATTTGGCTTTTGAGTGTATTGTGTGAGGTAGGAATGCAGGTTATTTTTTACCATAAGAATGAAAAAATTACCTAGTACTATTCATTTAATAGTCCATCCTTTCTCCCCCTGATATACAGTCTCTTCTGTCATCCATCTTGTTTTCATATACTGGTGAGTTTACTTTTGAGTTCTCTATTCTCTTCCATTGATCTGTTTGTCTATTTTTGTTCCAAAAATACAGTGTCTTAATTTTTACAATAAATTTGATATATGCTAGATCATCCTTTTTACTTTATTCTTTCTTAGAAGTTTCTTGGCAGTACTTGGCCTTTTACTGTTACATATTAAATTTGAATCAACTTTTCCATCTCACCACCATATGTATACTTAAAATTGTGGAATTTTATTGGAACTGTATTGAAATTATGTGATAGTTTCAAAAGAACAGACATCTTTATGTTATTGGATCTTTTTATCCAGGAATATGATGTAACTTTTCATTTATTTAGTCCTTCCTTTCCTATCGATAAAGTTTTTAATTTTCTCCATTAATGACATGAACAGCTTGTGGTAGATTTTTTTACCCTAGGTACCTTATTTTGTTGTTATTGTAGTTCTGCTTTTATACATGGTAGCTAATGTGAATGGTATATTTTTAAATTGCATTTTCAATTTTTGTAGGTATGTAAGAATGTGATTATTTGATTGGTTTTACTTCTGTGTACTTGATTAATTTTAATAATCTGTAGATTTTCTTTGCTTTTCTATGTTGACAACTAAATTATCTGCAAATACTATAACAAAACTTTCTTTCTAAGCTTTTTGCACTTAATTACCTTTTTGTTTCCTAATGAACTGGCTAGGACTGCAGTTTAATATGTCAGAGATGCAGGAATAGAGGGTATACTCATCTCATTCATGTATTAGAGAGAATACTTCTAATGCTACGCCACATAGTATATTTCTGAAAGGGATGCTTAGTCAGCTTAAAGAAGTTATATTTCCTATTCTATTCCTTTCTTATACTTGGTTTTAGAATTAAGTTACTAATTCTGTGTTACTAATACTTTGTTTTAGGTTTTGCATCTAAATCCTTGAGTGAGATTTGTCTATAAGTTTCCTTTCTTATACTGTCCTACTCTGACATCAGTACCAAAATTTATACCAACCTTATAAAAAATGAAGTGTGGAGTATTCCCTCATTTTACTATTCTCTGGGATAGCTTTTATAAGACCTCAATTATCTGTTTTTTGACTATTTGGTAAAACTTATCTGTAAGACATTTGGACTTGGTTTTTCTTGATAGGTATGTTTTTAATTCTTGATGTCATTTATTTAGTGGCTATATAATAATTCAGAATTAATACTTCTAGGATCAATGTTAAGTTATAGTTTTCTTTTAAAAGTTTTCCATTTTTACTAAGTTGTTTAAATTATCTTTCCTGTATCTACAGTGAATCTCTTGTTTTGATCCTTATTAATTACTTGTGTGAGTCTTTTCCCTTTTATTCTTAATCAGTCAAAACAGTGTTTATTTATTCTAGTCAATTCTATTTTATAGTTTCCATAGTGATTTCCAAATTCTGTAATTTGGAAGCACTCTTCTAAATGGCAATTAAGTGAAGATGTTCTTAGTAATCTTTTGTTATTGGTTTGTAGCTTAATTTCATTGTCAAAGAATGTGAAGTAAAATACATCAATTCTTTTAAAATTTGAGATTGATTTTATTGCCTAATACATGATCAGTTGTCAGAAATTTTGCAAGACGTGTCATCTCATCATGATATGCATAGTTCTACTCATATCTTTTTGATCAAGCTGGTTAATTGTGTTGTTCAAAGCTTCTATATCCTTACTAATTTTTGTCTGCTTAATCTGTCAACTTCAACCCTTATCAGAAGTTGATAGATCAAGCAGACAAAAATTAGTAAGGAGATAGGATAGGATAGAGTAACCTCTCACAAAGACAGGAGATTTGTCAACTTCTGATTGTAGTTCCATCAATATTTGCTTTGTATACTTTCAGGACATAATCATAGGTACATACATAATTACAATTAGTATATATTCCTGCTGACTTAGTTACCTTCCTTATCCCTACTACTTTTTGTTGCCTTAAAGTCTATTTTGTCTATACAAGTTCTTTTCTGTATTTGCCTAGTATATCTCATTCCATATATTAATTTTCATCTCTTCTGTGTCTTCAAAGTTTTAAGTGAGTCCCTTGTAAAAATATTATAGTTCTTTTCTTTCCAATTCTGAAAATCTTAGTGTTTTAGTAGGTGAGTTTAGTCTTAATTTTACTATGACTATTTTATGTTTTCATATACATCCTGTCTCATCTAAGCTTCTCTTATACCCATTCCTTCTATTCTGCTGACTGAGTTTCAAAATTAATTTTCTTCCTCTATTGTAGAAAGTTCTGTATTCTAGTCATGACCTTCCTTAATATTTTAACATGAATAAACAACTTAAGTATTATTTATGTTTTTCACTACCTCTAAGCACATATGAGTACCTTTAAACACTTTAATTCAGATCATCCCTATCCAAGGTACAGTTGTGAAGTAATTAGTTTTATCAAGATTTCTTAATTAGATATGATTATTGTTATACAGTCAATATTTGCTTATGTTTGCTCATTTGACCAATCTCTGTTTATGAGAATCCTGAGAATCTTGGTTCAATGGACATTATCCCAGGAATATTTGTGTTTCCTCCTGTTATATACAACAGTAGACTTATCCTATGTGAGGACATCATTTATGACTAGGTATTATCAAAGGAGCATTTATCCCTGTGTAGGATTCAAGCCAGGCAGACACATTGTTTTTATTGAAGCTCTTTGACTATTCTAGCTTTCTATAGCTGTTTCCATTCCCACCCCTCCTCCCCCACCACCACACCATCTTTTATATGCCTTAGGAGTTGTTCTGTTTCATTGAAGAGACATTAAAACTTCAGGATTTATGTACCATTGATCAGCAAATGTCTCTAAGGTATCTATAACTTCAGTGCTAGATTATTACTCTGGCTTTTGTTCCTGTCCTTTTCAGATACTGAAGATTCTCCTTAATTTTTGAGAGCTCAGCTATGCCTGTTAGTTGTAACTTATCTATCATCCTTTAGTATTTTGCAGTGAGAAAAAATTTTGAATACAGAGTCTGCAAGATTTACCAAAAGAAGATAGAAAAATTTCTATTTTATTAAGTTTCATTTGGATTAAATAAGAAAATGAAACTAAAGAACTTATCAGAGTTCCTTATATCTTATGTGTTCACTCAATGTTAGTAAAATGAAAATTTTAATTAATTTTCCAAAATATTTTCTGTCTTGGGCTTTCTTCATCTTTTCCATTTATGTAAAATATACCTGTCCTCCAGAAAGAAAAGAAATGTAAATTCTTATGCATAAATAGTAACTAGAATTTTTATGTTTTATATTTTGTATTTTAACAGATAAACATACATAAATTATTTAATGTAAAATAAGTATGGGGGAATTATACTAAATCACAGTGTTTGAGTTTATAGTCAATTACTTTAAAATTCTATGGAAAAGAACTTCTTTAAACTAAACTAAAATTAGTCAAAAATTGCTGTTAATGTTTTATCAAATGTAACTTCTTACTTGAAATTATCCAAGAAATAACATTTTGAAAAGTTGTTTAGAGCTTATTGTTAGCAGTGTTTATTATTTTATTATTATTATTATTTTTTTTTTTTTTTTTTGCGGTATGCGGACCTCTCACTGTTGTGGCCTCTCCCATTGTGGAGCACAGGCTCCGGACGCACAGGCTCAGCGGCCATGGATCACGGGCCTAGCCACTCCGCGGCATGTGGGATATTCCCGGACCGGGACACGAACCCGTGTCCCCTGCATCAGCAAGCAGACTCTCAACCACTGCGCCACCAGGGAAGCCCAGCAGTGTTTATTTTTAAAGTGAATGATATCTATCTTCTAAAATTATTAAATTCTTAGTTTCCAATTCCACCTTGAAAACTAAAAACAAATAGCATTTTTTAAGCATGAGCCAACCAGCACATCTTTCAGTAATTTTTATTGTGAATGAGAAGGTATTTATCCCAGACCCATCACTTAATGGGAAACAAAACAAAAACAAACAAAACAATGATTCTCTAAAGACATAAATGTTTAAAATATCTACTTCTGTTAGAGAGATGTAGATGAGAAGATGAGTGTGCTGTAGTATCTGACTGTTACTAAATGTAGTGTTGATATAATTTTACTGTCGAACACAATAATATCAATCTTTTTCTGTAAGAAACCTAAAATTGAAATTTGCCTCCAGACTAAGTATCTCTTTGTTTTGGTTTATTTTTGGATTTTGCAGCTTTTCCAAATTGGGAAACACAGCTGGGCTTATTAATATACAGAGGCATTTTAATTGAAGAAGATGAGTATCATCATGTGCAGTTCTGGATCTCTTCCTCTGGACTTCATAGCCAACTGCTCCATCTTCAGTAGAAAGAAATGGAATCAAATGCAAGTATTCGGGATTAAATATTTTGGCTTCTACCTCATGACTTGCATAATATAATAACAGTGGTAGCCAACTTGATTGAGTGTTTACTATATGCCCAACTCTATACTAGCCCTTTCCATGCAATGTTTTATTTAATCTTCACAACAGCCTAAGCCTGTTTTTTTTTTTCAAATAAACAAATGGAGGCCTAGAAAGGCCTTCTGCTTGGTTGTTTCTAAAACACTTGAATACAATGAGAAAACAGAATTTTCTACCCTGGAGAAATACTTCCTACTTGCAGCTACATGACCTTAGCAACAGTTGTTGCTTATTTATTCAAGTTCACCAACTGATGAGAAGGTACTGCTTAGAAGTAGGTGAGCAGAGAAAGAGGACAACATAAGTGTCCTAGGTAGAAAGCCCAACCCTGCCCTGGAAATATGCCTTGAGGGCTGCCTGGATCATTCTTGGTCATCCATCATGTTTTTAAAAAGCAGCCTCTGGTCTCCCTTGGAGGATCCTGGCTACTATCTGGATTAACTGCCTGATCACTTCCTCAACATCCCCTTTCTGACTCTCTGTCGATTTATATAGCAGATTTCAAAATGGTAAGGGACTGCAGAACTCACCAAACCCAAGCTTAACCAATTTGCAGAAAAGGAAACTGAGGGTCTTCATAGTTAAGTTATTTTCCATAGATCACATAATGGATGACTCATATTAGCCTGACTGCATCAGTTAAAAGACCCCTAACATTATTATCCAGGTTTCAAACTTAACTGCTACTGGCTCCTGTTGAAGATTTCTAAAACTTGGAACAGACCAAAGAAATTGAAGTTTGTGTTCAATTATCTCTATCTTCCTTCCTTCCTTCATCTCTTCATTCATTCACACAACAAGCACATATTGTATGTCTGCTATGAGCCAGGCAGTACACCACCCACTGAGACTATAAAACTAGAAAGATAGAGTGTTTGTCTTTGCCTTAACTCATGTTAAGCATGAGTGAAGCATGTTCCCTGGCCACACTAAATGAAGCCTCATCCAGGAATAGAGAGTATCCAGGCCTAGTCACACTTTTCCAAATAACCTGCTATGTTTATTGAGTACTTACCATTTTTTTCTAGGCTTTTTGTACATAATGATTAATAGGACCTACATGTATTCCTGAACTCAGTCACTTTATACTGAAACTAGTAGAAACAAACTATAAACAGGTGAAGAAACAAACAAATAAATGAGATAATTGCAGGAACTGATAATGTTATGAGTAAGATAAAATTGAGTAAGGATGGTGGAATGGCTGAAGTGGTCTATGCTTGTGGGGTTGGTGAGGTGAGCTGCTCTGAAGAATTGACATTTAAGTTGAGACTCAAATAATACAAAGGGGACAGCCATTCAAAGATCTCATTGGTGGCATATTGCAATAATGTATTGATCATCTCAGCCTATGAGCCAGCAGGGCAGAGCCTGGGGCAGCAAAGGCCCTGACCAGTCATCTCTAGCGGTCAATAGCCTCCTCTCTTTACTCCAGTGTGTTGTAAAAATGTTACCATTTTCTGTATGTTGCATGATATGAAGAGCATTGGGAAGCATTATTCTAGTTGAAGAGAAAATTCAAGTAGAAGAAAAGCAAAGGAGATTGAGCATGGTGTGCTGGGTAACTAAAAGAATAGAGTGCACAAAAGGAAAAATGAAGGGGGAATGAGGTCAGAGAGTGGGCAGGAGCCTTGGTATGGATGTAAGGATGAAAAGTGGACGGATATAAAAGTTATATTTGTCTATTTCTAAAAGGAATTAGATACATTAATATGTTAAAGTGCATACTAAATAGGATAATTAAAATACATATTAAAAAGAAATGTTGAAAATAATACAAAGAGTGGAGAAAGAAAATTTTATCTGGAGCCTAGTGTGAACACTAGAATGAACTAAAATTCAAATTACCTAAAATTAACACTGAGTGTTAATACTAGTAGCTGAAGTCTAAAGTAAAACATCTTGGACCATGTAATTTTCTTTGTCTCGTTACAGGAAACATGAACTTGCTTTAGGAGATAATAGACTTTTTCTTGATACCCAAAAGAAAGAAATGTATTGCAAGGTTCATTACCAAGTAGTTCAGAAAATTAGGTATTCCCTGCCATTTTGCATCAGTTTAGGAATATTTCTAAATGTCATTTCATGAAAACTAAAACCTAAAGTTTCATCTTAGTGAAGGCATTTCATCAGAACCTGAGTAGTTGATAGATATAGATATCTCCACGTTCATTGTTTTCTGGTGATGAAACCTGATTAAGTTTGAGTCAGCTTGCCTTCTAGACCTCTCCATACTCCCATGCCTCCACATCATTGCTTACAGTTCCCTCAACCTGACATATTCATTCCCATCTTTTGTACCAAAGGAATTCCTACCTCCAGTGAAAACAACACTCAATCCCAAGCCCTTAGTAACTACATAGTAGTTATCTAGCTTGAAGTTCATCTAGGCAGCTTTTAAAATAGACAAGAACTACCCCAAACCAATTGAATCAGAATTTCTAGAGAGAAGGGCCCAGGTGTTGACACTTTTTAAGCTCTCCAGGTGATTCTCGTGAGTTAATAGGGTTAGGAATTGCTGAGCTAGGTTAGCCCTCCCTCCTACTTAAAGTGGGCTGTAAATAGAATGTGGAGTTTCACCCTTGCTGCTTGGGTCAGATGGGTTTCTCTTGCAAGACAGGAAAAAATAACTGACCAGCTACAACAGAATGTGCCACAAACACCAAAGTCTTTGTGACCACCTACCATGGAAGGTAAGTGAGCAATTACCTCCTTGACCTTGTATTTAGTGAGAAAAGCTCCATAGAAAATCTGCTTTGGTTCTGGCTTTGCTCAAAAGCTGTACAGGAATAGATATTTCAGTGAGTCCTTTTCACCTTCTCATTGAGAGAAGAGGAGAAAGTATTATAGAAAGATTTTAGAAGGGAACAAATTAAAGTGACTCTTGAACCTGAGTGTTTATAAAAGTCACTTGAAGAGCTTGTTAAAAATGCAGACGCCCCCTCCACCCAAGCCCCCAAACACTGCTGATTCTGATGGAGTAGTTCTGGGGTTGGTCCTAGGGCTCTGTATGTTTAACAAGCCCCCTAAATGATTCTGAGGCCACCAGTCCACAGGCCAATGGGAAATAGGACTTTACAAAAAGCTACCCCATTTTACTGATGTATAAATATTCCTTCCTGACTCTCACAAAAACTCAAGGGCACTTTGACCACTATTGAAAGGAAAGAGAATTAAGAAAATCTAAGTTTGCAGGCAAAATTTAAAGACCACAGCAGAGTCATGCCAACTGAAGTAAGAGGACAAGAGAGAGAAAAGAAGCTCAGGCAGCAAATGGAGACAGCTGGGGAGTGAGGGCGCCGGCGTTAGAAAAATACTCAGGTGGGGAGGCCAGATCTGTGTTGGAGAAAAGAAATGTGCTGTTAACTGTAGCAGATTCTCTGTGGTGAGCAGGCTGGAGGGTAATGTCCCAGCTGCTCTCCTGGAAGTCAGATGTAATAATCCTGCACTTCTTAAATGCAAACTCTTCTAATCAAGCTGTGAAAAATATACTAACTTTGGTCTGCTATTGTTGGCTGAAGGCTAATTTGGTCATATCCTGGGGCTTCAATTCTCACATCCCTATCAGAAAGAAACTGCTTCAAGTTTAGGAAATGTGAGCCTCAGGAAGTTCACTTAGAAACACACATCAGCCTCTCTGTGAGGCAGAGAAAACAGGGGGAGAAACCAGCAGCCCCGCTCCTCTAGCAAAGCCACAAGATAGATCGTAGGTTTCCAGCACCCGTTCTCTCCGTTGGAGTCAGCAAAAAGTAACAATACAAAGTGTAATAAACCATAGCATGCCAAATACATAATAAGTATTTATTTCTTCGTTCATTGCCTCATTTGTTTATCCATCATTTATTCTTTCATTCCAAAAATTTTTAAACATTACATTTGTTCCTTTATAAGCAGAATCTGAGACAAAGAATTAGGTGCAAGTAATGTCTTTGGGAGGTAATACCAAGGAACAGAAATGAGAAAATGGAAAGAGAGGGAAAGGAAAAGGAAAGCCAATGAATGTAATGGCATATTACAGAGGACATCACTGTGGGCAATGGAAACTCAGTTCTGCTGGGACTGTTTTCTGGAATTGTCCTCTAAAGGATGGTAGGTTGAAACAATTATCTGAGGGTTTCAGTCTCCCATGCTGCAACGTTAGTCTATGGTGTTAAATTCCACTCTTCTAAGCTCCACATTCCTGAAGGTTAAGGAAGCCCCACCCTTTACCCCTTCCAATGTCCCAAGGTCATGGAGGAATCAGGGCAAAGAGCAAGGTGAGAGGCTGTCAGCTTAAGTGAGTTGAAGCTTGCACAGACTTCTTTTCACTGCCCTCTGGAAGCTAAACTCACAGGAGAAGCCAAGAGGAAGTTAGTTGGAACTTGGTATGTGTCTATTGCGATATGTCAGGCTCTGCTATGCTGCAAAGATGAATAAATCATGTTCTCTGCCTTCTACGTGTTCTTGGCCTTGTAAGGGAGAGAAACATAAAGAAAACTCATTCAATATGAAAATTCTGTAGTAATGATAGTCAAAAAGCTTTACCAGAAAAAGAGGAAGAAATTAGTTGGTAGAGGAGAGATTTGGAGAAAGGAAGGAAGCCATAGAGAAAGGAAAAATGGAGGGCTTCACATAAATGTATGCTGAACTTTGAAGGATGAATCATCTTTGTGAGCAAGGGAACGATAAAAGAAATGTGGGTTCATTGATAAGAACAAGGTACATTCTGGAAATGGTGTTGAGTACAGTGTGGTGAACATGGTGCTTTTGTGAAAGAAGCTAGGGGATGAAGCTAAAGATCTTTTATCCTGAAGGCAGTGGGAGGGCTATTGAAGTTTAAGCAGGTGAGTGACTCAGGGGAGTTATCTCCATTCTTGATGAGCATGCAGAAGTGATCGCATCACACTAATTCCCAGAGATCTGTTTTCTCATCAAACATTTATGAAGCACACATTAAGTACCAGGGACCACACCAGGTGTTGAGCACACACAGGTGAGTAAGATGTTCTTGCCTTCAAGTGGTTCAGTGCTTAGTGGTGGGAGTGAGAGGACCTTTGCAACACAGTGCAATCAATGCCATTGTACATCTCAGAGCAGGGAGCTTTGCGAGCACAGGAGAAGGTGCCCTCCATCCAGGCTTTTGGCGTCCCTGAAGACATCCTGGGCAATTAGTGGTGTTCATTTTTCAAAAGCTAGAGGGCTGCAAGAATTCCAAGGAAGCCTGACTAAGGAGGCAGTGTCTCTGGAAAAAAAGCAACATGAAACAAATGATGGTAATATGTGGGGGATAGTACGGGCAAAGGATGTTTGTGGTCAAGAATACTTTCCTCTTTCCCCTGCTTGCCAGGTTCTGCCTCATCTTCGCCCCTGGCTGGCTTACTCAGCCTTTTGTTTTCAGTTGGAGCATCACTTCTTCCTGGAAGCCTTCCTTGACCACTCAGGTCTAAGAGATACAAACTAAATGTCCAAACAACTTCACAAATTATGTATCTTTTCTTAGTTGTCTAAAAAAGAAATATGCATGTAAACAAACAGAACTCTTCAACTTTCTAATTGTGGTAAGGACAGTAAGATGGCTTTTCTCTATGTGCTGAATAGGATTCTGGTCTTGCCACAGTGAATCAGTTGCTGAAATAGGGAGGAACACCAAAGTAATATAATTTCTATTTGGAATCCGCAGGATCTCTCTCTCTCTCTCTCTCTCTCTCTCTCTCTCTCTCTCTCTCTCTCTCTCTCTCTGTCTCCCTCTCTTTCTCTCTCTCTCTGTCAGAAGTCCAAAGTAGTTTTCAAATCAAAGGCATGATTTTCATTGTCCACACCTCTTCATTTTAGGCTCTGCCCCTCAGATCAATCTACTACTCCCTGCCAGGGGGTTGGTGCCCAAGGCAGCAAAATACTCTCAGTCCTACCTAGAACAAGGTCTGAGACTCCACGCCCAGGCCCTCTAACACAGCTACTGTCCCCATGAGCTTCTCTTACTCTGCTCCATTTCCAGAGAAGCTGGCTTCCTAGAGATCAGACTCAGTTTGAATGATTTGAAACATCTGGCCTAGCCACCACCTCTGCACAAATAAATAGCTCAATCAGGAACTACAGTTCTGTTTGTTTCTAATAACAATAGTAATAACTAACAGAGTAAATACCACACACCAAGCACTAAGCATTTTACACGAATTAATTATTTTTCTACTTTCAACATCTTTATGAGGTAGGTAATTATTTTTTAGTTAATTGGGCCTCTCACTGTTGTGGCCTCTCCCGTTGTGGAGCACAGGCTCCGGGCGCGCAGGCTCAGCGGCCATGGCTCACGGGCCCAGCTGCTCCACGGCACGTGGGATCCTCCCGGACTGGGGCATGAACCCGCGTCCCCTGCATAGGCAGGTGGACTCTCAACCACTGCGCCACCAGGGAGGCCCTGAGGTAGGTAATATTTTTATACCCATTTTAAAGAGAAGAAAACTGAAGCATTAAGTAACTGACCAAGGTCACAAATCTAATAAGCAGTGGAACAATACTTGAGACCCAAGAAGCGTGTCTGGAGGCAATACTCTTAATCTCTCTGCCCTGCTGGCTCTCAGGTTTCCATCTAAGGTCAATCCCTCTTGTCAGTTTATCTCTGACACTCTAGAAGTTACATCTACCTCATTGCAACTTCCAGATTCAAAATCACCCTTTCATCTTCTTTCTCTTCCCAGAGCTAAATCTACTTCCTTTGAGACTTTTTCTCAGGAATATATTTCCATCCATCTGGAAGTGTTACTGATTAATGTATTTCTAAGAACCAAGTCATAATTATACTTTTAGCTGTCCCTATGGCTATTCTCTACATCGATTCACCTCTTCACTACCCCTTGACCCAAGCCACTTGACAGTTTTCAATTGTGATCTGTATTTTAGCAATAATGCTTTCCTCCCAAGGCAGCAGCATTTCATACTTCACTGGGATCTTGAACACAGCATAATCACTGAGCTACGGGTTTTAACTGAACTGAAGTGACCAGACATCAGGCATCATTTTATTTCTCTTTCACCATCATTTGGCTGTTAGCTAACTTGTCATAGCCAGGGGCAGTGTCAAATAGCTCTCAAATTTTCTGCTTTACCTTTAAAGATAACCACTGTATCTCCTTGCACCCTTAGCCTCAAACTGATACTTTCATTTTGTACTTATGTTAAAGAGTTATCAAGGATTTTCCAACATTTAGGAAAGTTTCAGTGTTAACTGGAACTCATCGTTTTGAAGGAAAATCAGTCAATAGCTATGACAAAAGTGCATTATATTTCAAACCTCTGAATAAGGAGGGCTAACAGAAAATTATTTTTCTCTCAGTAATAACAAAAATCACTAACATTTATTGCTGCTTATTACATACCAGGTACTGCCAAGTCCTTTCCACACACTATTTTATCTTAGAGATGAGGAAACTGAGGCTGAGAGAAGTTAAGTACCTTGTTCAACCAACATCACAGCTTGTAGTTATTCCAGAGTCTCTGCCTTAACCAAGCTCAGGGGAGTCTACTAATCTCCTTCCTCCATCACTTGGGCCAGTAACTCTTCTACTTCAATATGTATTGAGTATGAGAAAATATCTTGAAAAAGAAAAGATAACCATTTTCACAAGTTTTTTAAGTGTGATCTTATCTCTGTGGAATTTCACAATTGTACTTCATAGATATTCTTGTTTCTTGTCAGCTGATGGACTTACATCTGTTTTTCAAATGTTACCAGCAGTGGTATTGAGGTCTACCACCCTTTAGCTCTATGCTACAAGCAATAGACAACTAGAACTAAAACTGGGTTAAAAGTTAAGGATACTTATCTGTTCTGTTCTCCTAACAAGAGGATGGAGGTAGCATGGGCTTTAGATCCAGGACCTTAAGGGACTTTTCTACTTTTGGTCTGCTTTTGGTTCCTTTTTTTATTAGCAATTCCTCAGAATTGCTTCCTGTAGAACCTAGGGTGAATACTTCCTTTTTCATACCCAACAGCAAAATAAAATAAAATGAAATTTAAAAAAAAGCAAAACAAAATACTTCCTCAAATATGGGCTAAAGTCTTTTCCTTTAGCCGAGTGGGCCAGCCTCAGTCATACACCCACCCTTGGGAAGAAAAACAGCATATGATCTCAATCAATCCACAAAAAAGAAAAACTCATGATAAAATCCAACACTTGTTATAAAACAATATATTCAGACTGTAATCATAGAAAGCACTTCCTTTGCCTGATAAAAATTAACCTAGCCATAATTTATAGCAATAACCAATAACTGTTCCTACTGGTGAAACTTCAGGAACATTCTCAATAAAGTCAATATTATACTAATGGCCCTAAGCCGTACAAAAAGATAAGAAAAAGAAATAGGAGGCATAGTAATTGAAAAGTTAAAGGCAAAAGCAACCTTTGCAAATAAATGTCATCTACATAGAAAGTAAAAAGCATCTATAAACCATTAGTACTAATGAGACAGTTCCAAAGAGTTATGGATTTTCATTGATGCATAAAATATAAGAGTATTCATATATACCAGTAATAACTAAGAAATGTAATAGAATATATTCACAGTAACAATAAATATAATGTGTTCATGAATAACTTTAACAAATGATATGAAAAAGCAAATTCAGACTTATATTATGGAAGAACATGAAAAATGACCTAAATGAATGAAGATACAGATATTTACATGATGTTAGATAGAAAGTCATAATATTAAAGATACCAATATTATCAAAGTTCTGGTCAGAATGGCCGTCATTAAAAAGGCTACAAATAACAAATGCTGGAGAGGGTGTGGAGAAAAGGGAACCCTCCTACACTGTTGGTAGGAATGTAAATTGGTGCAGCCAGTATGGAAAACAGTATGGAGGTTCCTTAAAAAACTGAAACTAGAGTTGCCACGTGATCCAGCAATCCCACTCCTGGGCATACATCAAGAGAAACTCTAATTTGAAAAGATACATGCACCCCAGTGTTCATAGAAACACTATTTAAAATAGCCAAGACATGGAAACAACCTAAATGACCATTGACCGATGAATGGATAAAGGAGATGTGGAATATATACACGAATACTACTCTGCCATAAAAAAGAATGAAATAATGCCATTTGCAACAACATGGATGGACCTAGAGATTATCATACTAAGTGAAGTAAGTCATAAAGAGAAAGACAAATGCCATATGATATCACTTACATGTGGATTCTAAAATATGACACAAAGGAACTTATTTATTCAGACTCACAGCCATAGAAAACAAACTTACAATTACCAAAAGGGAAAAGGGGTGGAGGAGGGATGAATTAGTAGTTTGAGATTAGCAGATACAAGCTATTAATACTGTATACAAAATGGATAAATAACAAAGTCCTTCTGTATAGCACAAGGAGCTATATTCAACATTGTATAATAAACCATAATGGCAAAGAATATGAAAATATATATGTATAACTGAATCACTTTTCTGAATCATCAGAAATTAATAAAACATTGTATATCAACTATAATTCAACCAAAAAATTATCCAAGTTAAGTTATAAATTCAGTGCAATATAATTTAAAAATCTCAGCAAACCTAGACATAAACAAAACTGATGTTGAAATTTGCATAAAATACGTGACAAAAGTCACAAATTTTTAACTTTATGGAAAGAATGTATTTGGTATATTTTTAGGTATATAAAATAAAAAAATGTTTAATATCCTAAATGTGAAAGAAATCCTGTAAGTCAGTAAGAAAAAAACAAACAAACACCTTAACACCCTGGAAAATAGGCAAAGAATATGAACAGGCAATGCACAGATTAGGAAACCTAAACGATTGACATATGAAAAGATGCTCAACTTCTTAAATGATCAAGGAAATGCAAAATTAAAACAGTAATGAGATACCATGCCATATCCATCAGATTGGATATAAAGTGTAAAGTTTGACAATGACAAATATTGGCAAGTTTCTAAGGAAACAGGGACTCATAAATCACAGATAGTGAGTATACATTTGCATAGCTGCTTTGAAGACCAACAATATTTAGCAAACATGCCAAGTCTACTTTTAGGTATACTTTGCAGATAGGTATACATGTACTCCCAGAGGCATGTACAATATTGCTAATTACAACATTAATTATAATAGCAAAAATTAAAATGGGATACACTACAACACTTTATGGCAGTTAGAATGAAATAACCAGATATAAATATAGCCACTGAACAGATCTCTAACAAATATTTAATGAAAAAATATAACTAACACAATATAATTATGAAATATTGAACACCCACATACCAAAAATATATGTTATTATTTTATAATTATTTTTTGAATTTTTGAATTTTATTTTTTATACAGCAGGTTCTTAGTAGTCATCCATTTTATACATGTCAATCCCAATCTCCCAATTCATCACACCACCACCCTCACCCTACCACTTTCCCCCCTTGGTGTCCATACATTTGTTCTGTACATCTGTGTAGCTATTTCTGCCCTGAAAACTGGTTCATCTGTAACACTTTTCTAGGTTCCACATATATGCGTTAATATTTGATATTTGTTGTTCTAACTTACTTCACCCTGTATGACAGTCTCTAGATCCATCCACATCTCTACAAATGACCCAATTTCGTTCCTTTTTATGGCTGAGTAATATTCCATTGTATATATGTACCACTTCTTCTTTATCCATTCGCCTGTCAATGGGCATTTAGGTTGCTTCCATGACCTGGCTATTATAAATAGTGCTGCAATGAATATTGGGGTGCATGTGCCTTTTTGAATTATGGTTTTCTCAGGGTATATGTCCAGTAGTGGGATTGCTGGGTCATATGGTAATTCTGTATTCAGTTTTTTAAGGGACCTTCATACTGTTCTCCATAGTGGCTGTATCAATTTGCATTCCAACCAACAGTGCAAAAGGGTTCCCTTTTCTCCACACCCTCTCCAGCGCTTGTTGTTTATACATTTTCTGATGATGCCCATTCTAACTGGTGTGAGGCGATACCTCACTGTAGTTTTGATTTCCATTTCCCTAATAATTAGTGATATTGAGGAGCTTTTCATGTACTTCTTGGCCATCTGTATGTCTTCTTTGGAGAAATGTCTATTTAGGTCTTCTGCACATTTTTTGATTGGGTTGTTTGTTTTTTTAATATTGAACTGCATGAGCTGTTTATATATTTTGGAGATTAATCCTTTGTTCATTTATTTATTGGCAAATATTTTCTCCCATTCTGAGGGTTGTCTTTTTGTCTTGTTTGTAGTTTCCTCTGCTTTGCAAAAGCTTTTAAGTTTCCTTAGGTCCCATTTGTTTATCTTTGTGTTTATTTCCATTATTCTAGGAGGTGGATCAAAAATGATCTTGCTGTGGTTTATGTCAAAGAGTGTTCTTCCTATGTTTTCCTCTAAGAGTTTTATAGTGTCCAGTCTTACATTTAGGTCTCTAATCCATTTTGAGTTTATTTTTGTGTATGGTGTTAGGGAGTGTTCTAATTTCATTCTTTTACATGTACCTTTCCAGTTTTCCCGGGACCACTTATTGAAGAGAACTTATTGAAGAGACTGTCTTTTCTGCATTGTATTCCCTTGCCTCCTTTGTCATAGATTAGTTGACCATAGGTGTGTGGGTTCATCTCTGGGCTTTCTATCCTGTTCCATTTATCTATATTTCTGTTTTTGTGCCAGTACCACATTGTCTAGATGACTGCAGCTTTGTAGTATAGCCTGAAGTCAGGGAGTCTGACTCCTCCAGCTCCATTTTCTTCACCTCAAGACTACTTCAGCTATTCGGGTTTTTTTGTGTCTCCATACAAATTTTAAGATTTTTTGTTCTAGTTCTGTAAAAAATGCCATTGGTAATTTGATAGGGATTGCATTGAATCTGTAGATTGCTTTGGGTAGTATAGTCATTTTCACAGTATTGATTCTTCCAATCCAAGAACATGGTATATCTCTCCATCTGTTTATATCATCATTAATTTCTTTCATCGGTGTCTTATAGTTTTCTGCGTACAGGTCTTTTGTCTCCTTAGGTACATTTATTCCTAGGAATTTTATTATTTTTGTTTCAATGGTAAATGGGAGTATTTCCTTAATTTCTCTTTCAGATTTTTCATCATTAGTGTATAGGAATGCAAGAGATTTCTGTGCATTAATTTTGTAGCCTGCAACTTTACCAAATTCATTGATGAGCTCTAGTAGTTTTCTTGTGGCATCTTTAGGACTCTCTATGTATAATATCATGTCATCTGCAAAGAGTGACTGTTTACTTCTTCTTTTCCAATTTGTAATCCTTTTACTTCTTTTTCTTCTCTGATTGCCATGGCTAGGACTTTCAAAACTATGTTGAATAATAGTGGCGAGAGTGGACATCCTTGTCGTGTTCCTGATCTTAGAGGAAATACTTTCGGTTTTTCGCCATTGAGAATGATGTTTGCTTTGGGTCTGTTGCATATGGCCTTTATTATGTTGAGGTAGGTTCCCTCTATGCTCACTTTCTGGAGAGTTTTTCTCATAAACTGGTGTTGAATTTTGTCAAAAGCTTTTTCTGCATCTATTGAGATGATCATATGCATTTTATTCTTCAATTTGTTAATATGGTGTATCACATTGAATGATTTGCATATATTGAAGAATCCTTGCATCACTGGGATAAATCCCACTTGATTATGGTGTATGAGCCCTTTAATGTGTGGTTGGATTCTGTTTGCTAGTATTTTGTTGAGGCTTTTTGCATCTATATTCATCATTGATATTGGTCTGTAATTTTCTTTTTTTGTAGTATCTTTGTCTGGTTTTGGTATCAATGGGATGGTGGGCTCATAGAATGAATTTGGGAGTGTTCCTTCCTCTGCAGTGTTTTGGAAGAGTTTGAGAATGATGGGTGTTAGCTCTTCTCTAAATGTTTGACAGAATTCACCTGTGAAGCCTTCTGGTTCTGGAGTTTTGTTTGTTGGAAGATTTTTAATCACAGTTTCAATTTCATTACTTGTGATTGGTCTGTTCATATTTTCTATTTTTTCCTGGTTCAGTCTTGGAACATTATACTTTTCTAAGAATTTGTCCATTTCTTCCAGGTTGTCCATTTTATTGACATAGATTTGCTTGTAGTATTCTCTTAGGATGCTTTGTATTTCTGTGGTGTCTGTTTTAACTTCTTTTTCACTTCTAATTTTATTGATTTGAGTCCTCTCCCTCTTCTTCTTGATGAGTCTGGTTAATGGTTTATCAATTTTATCTTGTCAAAGAACCAGCTTTTAGTTTTATTGATCTTTGCTATTGTTTTCCTTGTTTCAATTTCATTTATTTCTGCTCTGATTTTTATGATTTCCTTCCTTCGAGTAACTTTGGGTTTTGTTTTTTCTTCTCTCTTTTGTTCCTTTAGGTTAAAGTTAGATTGTTTATTTGAGATTTTTCTTGTTTCTTGAGGTAGGCTTGTATAGCTATAAACTTCCCTCTTAGAACCGCTTTTGCTGCATCCCATAGGTTTTGGATCATCGTGTTTTCATTGTAATTTTTTTCTAGGTATTTTTTTTATTTCATCTTTGATTTCTTCAGTGATCTCTTGGTCATTTAGTAAAGTATTGTTTGGACTCCATATGATAGTATTTTTTACATTTTTTTCCCTGTAATTGATTTCAAATCTCATAGTGTTGTAGTCAGAAAAGTTGCTTGATATGATTTCAATTTTTTAAAAATTTACTGAGGCTTGATTTTTGACCCAAGATGTGATCTATCCTGGAGAATGTCCTGTGTGCGCTTGAGAAGAAAATGTAATCTGCTGGTTTTGGATGGAATGTCCTATAAATATCAATTAAATCTATCTGGTCTTTTCTGTCATTTAAAGCTTGTGTTTCCTTATTAATTTTCTGTTTGGATTATCTGTCCATTGGTGTAAGTGACATGTTAAAGTCCCCCACTATTATTGTGTTACTGTCGATTTCCTCTTTTATAGCAGTTAGCAGTTGCCTTATGTATTGAGGTGCTCCTATGTTGGGTGCATATATATTTATAATTGTTATATCTTCTTCTTGCATTGATCCCTTGATCATTATGTAGTGTCCTTCCTTGTCTCTTGTAACGTTCTTTATTTGAAAGTCTATTTTATTTGATATGAGCATTGCTACTCCAGCTTTCTTTGATTTCCATTTTCATGGAATATCTTTTTCCATCTCCTCGCTTTCTGTATGTGTCCCTAGGTCTGATGTGGGTCTCTTATAGACAGCATATATATGGGTCTTGTTTTTGTATCCATTCAGCCAGTCTATGTCTTTTGGTGGGAGCATTTAATCTATTTACATTGAAGGTAATTATCAATATGTATGTTCCTATTACCATTTTCTTAATTGTTTGGGGTTTGTTATTATAGGTCTTTTTCTTCTCTTGTGTTTCCTGCCTAGAGAAGTGCCTTTAGCACTTGTTGTAAAGCTGGTTTGGTGGTGCTGAATTCTCTTAGGTTTTGCTTGTCTGTAAAGATTTTAATTTCTCCTTTGAATCTGAATGAGATCCTGACAGGCAGCATAATCTTGGTTTTAGTTTCTTCGTTTTCATCACTTTAAATATATCATGCCACTCCCTTATGGCTTGCAGAGTTTCTGCTGAGAAATCAGCTGTTAACCTTATGGGAGTTTCCTTGTATGTTATTTGTCATTTTTCCCTTGCTGCTTTCAATAATTTTTCTTTGTCTTTAATTTTTGTCAGTTTGATTACTGTGTGTCTCGGCATGTTTCTCCTTGGGTTTATCCTGCCTGGGACTCTCTGTGCTTCCTGGACTTGGGTGGCTATTTCCTTTCCCATGTTAGGAAAGTTTTTGACTGTCACCTCTTCAGATATTTTCTCGGGTCCTTTCTCTCTCTTTCTCCTTCTGGGACCCCTATAATGTGAATGTTGTTGCATTTAATGTTGTCCCAGAGGACTCTTAGGCTGTCTTCATTTCTTTTCATTCTTTTTTCTTTATTCTGTTCCACAGCAGTGAATTCCACCATTCTGTCTTCCAGGTCACTTTTCTGCACTTCTGCCTCAGTTTTTCTGCTATTGATTCCTTCTAGTGTATTTTTCATTTCAGTTATTGTATTGTTCGTCTCTGTTTGTTTGTTCTTTAATTTTTCTAGGTCTTTTTAAACATTTCTTGCATCTTCTTGATCTTTGCCTCCATTCTTTTTCTGAGGTCCTGGATCATCTTCATTATAATTATTCTGAATTCTTTTTCTGGAAGGTTGCCTATCTCCACATCATGTAGTTGTTTTTCTTGGGTTTTATCTTGTTCCTTCATCTGGTACATAGCCCTCTGCCTTTTCATCTTGTCTGGCTTTCTGTGACTGTGGTTTTTGTTCCACAGGCTGCAGGATTGTAGTTCTTCTTGCCTCTCCTGTCTACCCTCTGGTGGATGAGGCTATCAAAAAAGTATATTATTCATGGATAAACATATGTATTAAACATGAACTTGAAGAATATGTACCAAATTCAGGATAGTATTTGTGGGAGAAGTGTGGGAAATGGGATTAAAAAAGAATAAATGAAATCAAATTTTTAATATTGTTTCATTTATTAGGAACACCTCTGAAGCAAAAATAAAAGTTTAATATTAATTGGTTTGGGTGGTAAAATCATGAAAATCTAACTGTTAAGTTAGCTTCTGTACTTTTCTGTATCTTTAAATCTTTCCAAAAATATTTTAAAAGTACTAAATATTTTAAATACAATGATAATTATAGGCTCAAGAAAAATAAAAGGCCATAAAATGAGATGTCTGCATTTTTTACATTCTTTTCCCCCCCACAATTAAATGAGTGAATTAATTCTGTTTAAACAGTTTGAATTTAATCTCACATTGTATCTAGAAGATTGTCAACATATTTGTATCTATCATATAATGCCTTGATTCTTTCCAAAATCAATGAAAAAAAAGCACCCTTAGCTAACAAAGTGAGCAAGCTGCCTGAGAGCCATTCCTTTACAAACTATTACTTCCAAGAGCTATTATCTCTGCTTTTGTTTAATTTACCATTAAGGTTGAGTTCTATGATGCAGTAGAAACGTCCTTTTTTATTTGAAAGCTGCAGGATGGCTCAGTTTTGTTTGGTTGTTTGTTTTTCTTTTTGGAAAGCTTTTATTTAGCATATGGGAATCAAAATATATGTTTCTCAGAAAACCCTTCACAGCATCTATGTCCAAAGAAGCCATTGCCCTCTGAAATTTTACTCCCAATTTCACTTTATCCAAGATTTTTTTCCAGGAAAGACAAAGTCACTTAGATGAAATTTGAAGGTGCATTTTCTCTCTAGGAATAACACTACTTTAACTTGGTGGTACTTGCAGCCAGTCACATCCCAATAACCAGAGCAGAGCAAGTCCTTGAAATAGGATTCCTCCAGAGACAATAAAGTTTATGACCCAGCAAAGCCTGCAAAAAATACATTCAAATTCTTCTAGTGGATACAGATGCCTAACTTAATCTGTATCACTCCCCTGAATATATATTTTTTTGGAATTTTAAAATTTTGAATAATTTCAGACTTACAGAAAGTTGTAACGATAGGACAGTGAACCCCTGGACATCTTACCTACACACACAGACACATACTATTATAATTTTGCAGAGCCATTCAGCCATAAGTTGCAGATACAATGTCTTTTTAAGCCTAAATATGTCAATGTGCATTTCCTAAGAGTAAGGACATTCGTTTACATAATCACACTAAAATATCAATATTAGGAAATTAGTGATGATATAATACTATTTAATTTCTGTTTTGTCAATATTTTGCCAATTACTACAATAATGACCTATGTAAGATATATATATATATATATAGAGAGAGAGAGAGAGACAGCCAGCCAGCAGTGTTCAATTCAGGATAACACGTTCCATTTAGTTATCAAGTCTCCTTAATCTACTTTAATCTGGACAATTCCTGTCTGTCTTTGCTTTCCATTCCCCTGACATATTTTGAAAATTTTGAAAAATAAAGAGCAATTATTTCATAAAAATCTTTCTCAATTTGAGTTTGTTTTATGTTTCCTTGTGATACATTGAGGTCATGCATTTTTGGCAGGATATCAGTATTTTAACTGTTGCTTTTTCATTGTTTCCTTTCTCCTGCTTTGCTCATCCCTTTATTTTCAGCATTTCTGAATCACTTTGGTTTAGATGTGCTTCTTTTATAAAGCATATAGTTGGACCTTGCTTTGTGAGTGAAATTGTAAATAATTTTTCTTTTAATAATTGAATTTAGCCCATTCATATTTATTGATATGGTTAATATATTTGATTTCAATTCTGTCCTTTTAATTTCATGTTATAAATTCTATGTATATAGTATTTTCTGTGTATTTTCTCATAACCTCTTGAGTTCTTACATGTTTAAAAATGGGGTTTATAGTCTTGATATTTGAAGGACATCTTGGCAGGAAATAAAATCCTTAGATCATAATTCTTGAGTTTTTTGAAAATGCTCCTTCATTATTACTTTTCTCTAAGTCTCTTGCCCTTATAACTCATTAGATCTTTTTGACTGAAAACACTGGGAAGTATTTGGACTTAAGTCCAAGAGTCTTAGTAGGAGAGGCCTTATCACGCTATAGGCCTGATCATGCTATGTCAATTTTCTTAGGTACTCAGTGAGCCCTTTCAATGCACAGATTTCAAAGTTTTGTTTCTGGAAAATTGCCTTAGATTATTGTTCTAAATACTTGTTCTGTTCCATTGTTTTGTTTTTCCCCTTTGGGGACTTTAATTATTCATGTATTGGATATTCTCTGTTTTCCATTATAATTACTTTCTTCCTGGCCCTTTTTATTTCTTTTTTTAATCTCATTTTGTTTTGATTATTGTCCTCTTCATCGACATTTATTGTTTTCTTTAATTTATTCATCATTGAGCAATTTGTAATTTAGTCTCTTTTTCTTATATTTCTTTCCTTAATGGAAGAAATTAGTACACATTTTATTTATTCCTTCCTTCTTTCTATTTCTGCTCTTAGAAAAGTGAGTCAAGATAATTTTTTCATATTGGCAAATATTTATTTGAGAAGGTTTATTTTATAGAGTTATATGGCAGTTTTCTTGTTTGTGGTTGGCTTTTAGAGACAATTTTTATCAGGTGAAATGTTTGATTTTAATTCTCTGTTTTCTTCTTAGCATAAATGAAGACTGCTTGTATCTCTGCATTTAGTAACTAGGGATGAAACTTTGGGAGATTTACAAGATTCCTAGTTCTACATTACCCTCTTCTGTCAGTGTAGCAAAGCAAATGGTTTTTTAGTGTGGGTGCAAAGTGGAGAAAAATGTCTCATGATATTTTATATTTGTATTTATCTTACAAAATTCTAAATTTTCTCATCTTGTTTCTTTTTCCTCTTATTACACAACTTCCAAAGAGCTCTTTTCCCTTGACCTATTCCCTATTCCACAGAGTTTTTCCATACTTTGCTCACTGGAAATCTTGGTTGGGGAGTTGACAAATAGCTCCACTAGAAATTAGCTGTTTGTTTGTTTCTTTACTGACTGAAAGATTCTTTACATTCTATAGTGCTTTACAATTTTCAAAAATTTCACGACACATGATTTTTAATAATCCTATAATAACCCTTTTTTGTCCTCGACCACTATATTGCCCCACCACCACCACTGGCAACCACTAGTTTCTTCTCTATATCTGTGAGTCTGATTCTTTTCTGCTTTATTCATTAGTTTGTTGTATTTTTTAGATTCCACATATAAGTGCTATCATACAGTATTTTTCTTTCTTTGTCCAACTTATTTCACTTAGTATAATTCCCTCCAAGTCCATCCTTGTTGCTGCAAATGGCAAAATTTCATTTTTTATGGCTGAGTAGTATTCCATTGTATATACCACATCTTCTTTACCATTTATCTGTTGATGGATACTTAGGTTGTTTCCATACCTTGGTAATTGTAAATAATGCTGCTATGAACATTGAGGTGAATATATCTTTTTGAATTAGTGTTTTTGCTTTTTTTTGATATATACCCAGGAGTGAAATTGCTGGGTCATAGGCTATCATTCCAAAAAAACACAAATAACAAATGTTGGCAAGGATGTGAAGAGACAGAAACACTTGTACACTGTTGGTGGGAATGTAAATTGGTGCAGCCACTGTGGAAAACAGTATGGAGGTTTCTCTAAAAACTAAAAACGGAAATTGGTTTTTATTTTTCTACTTAAAGGTAAATTGCATTGTGTATTTTACTCTAACTTATAGTCTTCTGAAGAATGGGATTTGTGTGGGTTCATATTTTACCTTTGTTGATGCAGAGCTTTTACAGAGTGTATTGGAACGTTTTAGATTTACGTAGCCACCATTTCTTGACCTATCTCTCTGAAGTCTTGATTCCTTCAAATCCTCATATTGATAGCAAAAATAAGATTTTGAGATATTAACCATGCCAAATTATTTCTCAAAATATTAATTTGTATTCAGTTTTGCAGGCTTTTAACATTTTATTTTTAATCCTAACTCTAGTATGTATAATCTGACATTACTAAGATACTCAGCAGTTTTCAGTTGTCACTCTCTAGATATTCCTCTCTCTGCTCCCAACCATACCTCTCATGACCCTTCACTACGTAAACCTGAGATGTTTCTAAAACAAGAAGCTCTGCATCAGGTTCTTACCAAAAGTTTGCTATGAATGTTTGGGGGACACCCTAAAAATTCCATAGAAATCCACAAAATCTCAATCTGTAAAATAAACTAGTTCTGTACACTAAAACCCATTAAGTACAGACTCACAACTTGAGGGAAATATCATGAGATTCAAACTGCATTTTGGCTGATCCATTTTAGCTTATCTGCTTCATCCCCCATTCCCTCCTCTGTTCATTTCCCCTTTATAGCAGACAATTTTCATATCCCATCCATATTCCCTCAACATTCATCATTCCAATGCATGCCAATGGTTTCTTACTGCAATTATTCACAATTCTTTTACTGAGAGCTTTCTATGGCCATAGGAACTATAGTGCAGCTCTTTCCCAGGGCAGATCCAAAATGTCTACTCTCAATGAATGGAGAAACTCTCAATCAATGACATATGGGAGTTGGGAGTTGGTGAATAAATATTCTAGATTCCTTGAGCCAGAACAACTCTGTGGAATATTCTACACAGCATCTCAGAGGTGTGCATCAGACATTGAGCCCCACTTGGCTGAAGTGCTAAGATACACTTTCTTTGCTCACATCTCCATTGACCAACTAGTGTTTCCTGTGATCATCTCTCAAAGAAACTATTTTCACTCAAATCCTTGTCTCAGAATCTGCTTTTGGGGGAGACCATCCTAATACATATTTACATGAATCCATAAAATATTCTGTATTCTAGGCCTATTGTCTAACAGTGAAGACCAAATAGAGTTATTTTTGTCTTCTAGGATATCAAGTTCTGTGGAAAATATCTTAGTCTAGACTGTCTGGAGTTTTGGCTATTTAGCTCCAGGGACTTCAATTTGCTTGCAAGTTTCCAAAATCTTTGAAAGCCATGAGAGTAGTATTTAAATGGACTTGATTAAATTGAACTGAAGTAAACACCAGGGTAGCTTCAAATGGAAGTATATTTATGACCTAGTCTTTTGTAATTTTTGTAATAATTGCATATATACCCAGGAAACACCAGTCTCAGCTCTGACACTAAGTAGTTAGACAGTCTTGGAAAACTCATTTCACCTTTCTAAACTTCAGTTTTCTAATCATCAAAATAAAGAGTTGAAATAGATGCTCTCTAAGCAGTTTTCTGGCCATAGTGCTCCTTGATTCTATGACTCTAAATAGGTCTCTGAGATCCATCACATGCCACATATAATTTTTTTGCCTAATTATTTTTCTCAGAAATTAAGCTTATCAACCGTGTCCTTTCTCTACACCTATTAATGAATTCAGATTTAGTTCTGATTCATCCAGCTACACCTTAATTTTCACTGGCTGGTTTCTAAATTATGGTAGCTCATAGAAAACTAAAACACTTTCCCCATCATTAAACAGAGATTTTAGGTATTCTTTCCACCCAGCTACCCAGAAACATTTTGGTGTTCCATAATTTCTGAAAACAAGAAGAGATTACATAGATAAGCCATCCATTTTGATCAGTCTAAATTCATGGCCTGAATCTCCTCCAGTTACATAACAGATGTTGCATGGAGGAAAGAGCTTGTCAATGATAATTAAACTTCTTTTCTGAACTGAGAAACTGAGCTTTGAAACCAGTTTGTCTTGAGTGGAAAATATCGATCCAAGGGAGAATCTAACATAGAATGAAGGCAAAGGAATCAAAGTGTGCTAATGGAAAGAAGAGGAATTGAATTTGTAAATTTGGCAGAGTGCATTCACACTAGATCTTGAGAAGAAATAGAGGCAAACAAGAATAGAAAAAGGCAGGGTAGTGGAATGATTTGTAGTGTTTTAACCATAAGAGTGAAAAAAGCTAATAACATAGCAGAAATAAGACCAAATAAGCTAAGAGCTCAGATTAAACATCACCATACTCGTTCCACTCACAGTTGCCCTGATAATTGAAACTTCACCTTATGGCAATAGATTAAAAAGAGGAAAATTACATGAAATGTAGCAAAGAGTAATTCCTAATGAGCTCCTCCTGGAGGAAAATCTGGAGAAGAGCCTGGGGAGGAGTTGGCAATGTAGAATAAGAAGGATAAAATGAGGGGAAGAATACAACATTTGAACCTGAATTTTCAAGAAGAGAAAGATAGGGACCTTCTATTACTTCTTCTGCTGATCAAATTGGTTTTAGGTAATAAGTAACATCTTTGTTATCTACACGGTCTTAACTTGGTCTACTCATCTACTTGCTTCTTGGCAAGAAACCTCAGAAATCAGGAACCCTGGATAATAAAAGGTGAATGTTGTTCTCCGCATGGAAAGGCTCGGGGTTATCTAGGTCTACTGCCAAGGTCACTTTCTAAATTTGGCGTCATCCCAGAGGCTAGACCAGGTGAGTCAATACAGTGAGTCAACAAATGCTATTACAGTTTGAAAAGAATAAGCTAAGTATAAAATTTCTTTATCTTTAGAACTTGACACTAAAAAAATCACACTAGGATGAGGAGCAGGTCTGAAAATCAAAAGGTGAGTAGATCTCAGTCAGATTGGAATGGTTCTCCCAGTTTTCTGTGGCAGCTCATAATTCTCAGAGCTACTTGGCTACAGAGAACTACTCCAGCAGTCACGCCTGGCCCGAGTGACGCATGCAGTCCACTGAAGGGGCTTGCTGGTCAATTTGGCTGGTTATATGCAGAGACATTGCCAACATCTGCACAAGCAGAAAAGGAAAAATAAAACTAATAAGGGAAATCAGGATCTAGGTTGAAATCAGCTTTCCAATTTACCAGAAAATTTGTTCCATCTCATTTTACTTGTGCATATAAAGCCTGGAAGATGCAATCATTGAACAAGTTGATAGCTGATGAGAGTCATCTTGGCATAGTGGCTAAAACATAGATTTTAAAAAACAAACAGATCTACATTCAAATTTTGGTTCAATCACTTAACAAGCTATGGGATCATAGACAAGTTATTTAATCTCTCCAAATCTTGACTTCATTTCCAATGTATGATGAGTATAATAATGCCTCCCTTACAGGGCTTGATAAGGGAATGAGTTTAAAACACCTATAGAGTAGGGGTTCATTAACTGGTACCAGTGGTGGTAGCAAGAATGATATTCATTAATGGATGTGTTAATGTTGGTAAATATTGTTTTTATTTCTATTATTACTAGGATGCCATTTTTACATTTTTCTAATGAACATACTACCTCTTTCATGGATTTAAAGATTATTCTAATATTTTTTTTCCTACCTCAGTGGAGAGGGAAGGAAAAGGATGATACCCCAAATCAGACATTTCCTGAATTCTCAGTAAATAGTTATCTTGTTATCTTACTTTGGATATGTATTGTTAAGCATTTGAGATTGAAAGTTTCCCAAGACAAGTTCACACTCCAATACTGGTAGAATGAGAGATGATGAGAGGATATTGTGGCCATTTTACTAAGGGTCTTGATGTAAATCAAGATCTGAAACAAAGAAACACAATATAGTTTTACACTGTGATCATGCTCCAAAGAGATCCTGCTCCAAATTCTAATAACTGTTGAGTAATTAAGGGATAAGTTAACTTTTCATTTAATGACAGTGTTAGCTTCCACAGTTAAGAAAACATATAATGCCATAGCTGGTGCTTTACAACAGGCTAAAAGTGAAATGGAGGCCAGACAAAACATGCAGGGTGAGGAGCAGAAGTAGATGGCCTCAGTAGTGGCTGACAAATAGGAAACAATCCACAAAAGAATGACAGCAATTCAAGTTCCATTCCAGGAGGATAGAAAGTCAAGTGAAGCAGCCCAAAATGAAAAGAGTGGCTCATGGAGCCCTCTTGGCAATGAGAACAATGGGAACATCACTTGAGGGTCAGAATATCCAAGGGAATTTGTCTGAAAATAAGGAAAGAATTGAATCTGAGCCTGATCCTGGGATACACACTGAAACTAATGAAACTGACAAGGCCTCATCCTGCCAGAGAGAATACAGTGATGGGCTGAAAAATCAGAGCAAGCAATGGAATGCGTTACTCTGTACAAGCATTATTCAAGCACATGTGGGAGTGTTGCTCAGAGAATTGTGAAAGCGTAGAGACTTGCAGTCTCAGTCCAAGAGCAGAAAAACATGATGCACAAAGTTGTTCTGTCTCTGTTTCCAAAAAATACATGGCATAACTCGCGGCTAGCTGAACAGTCAGCAAAAACAGCTGGGATGGGGTTAGGCCAGGGCAGAGATTCACATTAAACTAAACATGACTTATTTGTGCATTCAGGTGCATCTTATACTTTTTCATTTTGATTGTTCTATAATGGTGAGAAGAAGGAAATATTTTACTCTGTAATGATATTCTAGAATCTAGAACATTAGGCTGAATAGTCTGTGTTGACTTATGAGTCTCTTTGGATGCTATTTGGACATTCATGATGGAAAAGAATATTTCAAACCCTCACTGTATAATGAGGCACAACTCACTGTCTTCCAAGTATACTAAAAAGAAAAATCATCATAGCATAACTGGGGCATGTCCGTACAAGTGTTGAGCAACTGGAAAGCTATTTGGGGGTTCAAACTAGAAAGTAAATTCTCTTTGCCTTCATAAAAATGTATCATTCCAACTCCACTGCCATTTCAGGGAGATAAAAGGAGATATAAGTTGTAAAAACTGAATTTTAACAAGCATGTTAGAATTTTCGTATCTGAATGAATGTTTGCTTCTCCAAAGCAGTTACTTTGGGAAGCTCTATGCTAATTTCAGAAGGCTACCTGGATTGAAGGTATCAATCATTTCCTCCCATTCACAGCCCTTCTCTGAGAACCTGTGTCATAAACAGTCTGGGGAGGTGCAGCCTTATTTGCACTCAGTTTCCTGGCTAAAGGGACCTGAAATGCAAAAGTCTGGCTGGAGCTGAGATATGGCAAAACAAAGCCATTCCATCTCAGAATTTACTTGCTGGGGAATCCAAACTATGACATAGGTATTTGGAACAAGATTTATTATATATGGCTAAAACTTAGCCATGTTAGTAAAAAATATTCCTGGGAAGTTTCCAAGTTGCCTTTTATCTATAGTTGGACTTAGAGCTTATATGACTTTGATTTGCAAGTTTTTACTATCATAGAACCCCAGTGGCAAAGTATAGTTCTATCTTAAGCAAAAAAAATCTATAAAGTCTTTTTTTCTTTTCAAAAAATGTGAATTTTGCACTGTATTAACATATATTCAATTGTTGTAATATTACATAATACTTTCGATACATAATAATACATATCACTATTTGAATTTCTTAACTTTTCCTCAAAATCTTCAACTAAAATCAAAAGCATCCCCATTCCCAGGAACACTTGTCCTGTGGTTTTTTCATACCTTTTCACCACTGTGTATTGCCCAGAAAAATTATTTGCAATCTCTTGGCAGTACTAAAGGAGGAAGGGCAAGGAGAATGTAAAAAATGAGAGGAAAGTAGTGAACAATATCACAGAAAGAAATCACAATTTCACCTTGTAAGACTGGGCCACATAGTCATCATTTTCTGATGTGTTCTCAAGTAAAGCTGAAACTACCTAAACTCAGACAAGGGAATGGCATGTCCTTGTTTTTTGTTTCTTCTATAGTCTCTGTATGCTGTAGGTGGAAGGAAGGGAACAGGGACAACATTGTCAATTTCAGGAAATCTCACTCTAACAATCCAAAAGCTCAAAGCTCACTGTCAGTATCAAACCAAATCAATCAGCATTGTCTTATTCTTCTATTCACTCTAGGAAGGCTACACTGGATGTGAAAGCAACCGAGATAAAACCTATAATGCAAAAAGAAAAAAATAATTCTAGAGGGAAGGCCATGTCAAGATAAAAAAGCAAAAAGTGGTGATGTTTCTGCTTTTTGCATAAACTTAACACTACATCAGAGGATACTGTAGAGAAAGTGACAACTCCTGGAGCTGTTCTTGAAAGTGGATAATTTTAAAAGCAATTTGTCAATCAACTAATTCTTAATTAATAAAACATTTGAATAATAGCTTCATGCTACTTTTCTACTGTCCAGTGTTAATCTCATTTGCAATTATTTTGAATATTTATTAAACCTTGAATCAATGTTGGGTTTTCCAGTGTCTTTCATAGCCTGTAAAAGAGGCATGAAGAAAAATTTTCCACTACAACCTATAGTGATGAGAAGATTGGGAACAATGGCAATATTCTTTAAAAGACTAAAAAAGATATTTCAAAGTAATAGAAACAGGGATACTATAACCAATTATTAATAATTTTATATTAATATTAGCAGTTATCATTTTATAATTACAACTTTGCTGATAATACTAATGAGTTGTGGTTCTGTTCATTGGTCAGGCCATCATCTTTGTCTGAAAATACTAGTTTACCTTAGTGATCTATTTGGCAATTGTATAACCTCAGGCAGGTGTTAAATCCTAAGCAATTCTGGTTCCTAGCAAAAAAAATAAATAAATAAAGCAACTCTCGAGAAGATCAGCTCCTCTGATGTCAGAAATCTACTTACGCTCTTCTAACCCATCCTAGCTGGAATGCCTCTTAGGGACCTATTGATTCAGATATCTTCTCCCCAAAGGATTCTTGGGCCTTGAAGTTCTCACAATAATGCAATCCCTCTAGAAGCATTCCTCATTTTAAGAAAATTTAGCGTAAGCTATTTCTTGTCATATATTTATGGAATTTATAAAATTCTAAGGACCACACTTGTGAGTAGAGTAGGTTCTTACCTCTCTGGTTTTAACAGGAAGGGAAGAGAAAAGGTTTTCAGAATCACCCTATGAGTTTTTAAAAGTACCCATACCATGACAACCAAAGGCAGTGAGTGATCTTTAACTGCATCAGGACATAAAACAAACAAAGAAACAACTATAAAGAATATTTTGGGGACAAGTAAGAACTTGAATATTGGCTGCATATTTGAAAATGTGATTTAACAATGTCAAATTCCTTGAGTGTGATAATGGTATTATAGTAATGTGGGGTAATATCATTCTTAGGTAATACATATTTAATTACTTTGGAAGGGAAGGTAAACTGTCATGATGTCTACAATTTACATGTCAGTGATTTTGCTTATAATTCATCGAGATAGAAATACTCCCAGGGACTTCCCTGGTGGTGCAGTGGTTAAGAATCTGCCTTTCAATGCAGGGGACACTGGTTGAGCCCTGGTCCGGGAAGATCCCACATGTTGCGGAGCAACTAAGCCCGTGCACCACAACTACTGAGCCTGCACTCTACAGCCTGTGAGCCATAACTACTCAGCCCACATGCCACAACTACTGAAGCCTGTGCACCTAGAGCCTGTGCTCCATAACAAGAGAAGCCACTGCAATGAGAAGCCCTGAGAAACCCGCACACCACAACGAAGTGTAGGCCCCACTCACCGCAACTAGAGAAAGCACATGCGTAGCAATGAAGACCCAAAGGAGCCAAAAAATAAATAAATAAATTTATTTTTTTTAAAAAGACTCCCAAGGGCTTCCCTGGTGGTGCGGTGGTTGGGAGTTCGCCTGCCTATGAGGGCGGCGCGGGTTCGTGCCCCGGTCTGGGAGGATCCCACGTGCCGCGGAGCGGCTGGGCACGTGAGCCGTGGCCGCTGGGCCTGCGCGTCCGGAGCCTGTGCTCCGCGGCGGGGGAGGTCGCGGTGGTGGGAGGCCCGCGTATCGCAGAGGGAAAAAGGGAAGAAAGGAAAAAAGAAAAAGAAAAGAAGGAAGAAAGAAAAAGAGAAAAAAAAAAAAGACTCCCAAAAGCTCAGGCATTTTGATTCTTTAAAAGAAACTGAAATCTGATACCAATAGCAACATAATCTCAGTATAGAAATTTGAGTGAAATAATTAAAATATAATTTTTTAAAATTAATTTATTTATTTTTGGCTGTGTTGGGTCTTTGTTATGGTGCACAGGTTTCTCGTTGCGGTGGCTTCTCTTGTTGTGGAGCATGGGCTCTAGGCGCATGGGCTTCAGTAGTTGTGGCACACGGGATCAGTAGTTGTGGTGCGTGGGCTTAGTTGCTCCATGGCATGTGGGATCTTCCTGGACCAGGGCTTGAACCCATGTCCCCTGCATTGGCAGGCAGCTTCTTAACCACTGTGCCACCAAGGAAGTCCCTAAAATATAATTTAATTGGCATTAGCATTTTGAATTCAAGGTAGAGGGAAAATGATGGAGAGAGAGGCCAGCCCAGGGAAAGTTGCAATAGAGTCTGCTTATGAGATGCTTAAAGTGTACCCTGGAGCTTTGATTCTGAAGAATCTAAATGACTTGTGGAAGAAAAGATAAAATCAGTGATCCCTCCTTTCATGTTAAAAGGGAAAAAGGGGTTCAAAAGGGTCTCTGAGACCCTTTAAACAATGACTAAGAATGTGAGCTTTAAGCTCACTTAAGAAACATATAGAAAATTGCAACAATTTTTCGCGACCTGTAAAACTGTTGATGTCTCCCCAAATGACCTAGTTCTCTTTTTGTTACAGTCAACTAGCTCCAAGTACTTGTAGTTCTTTGACTCATGTTATGTAAAGAAGTGTATACCTACCAAGCTTTATCAACACATACCAGGAAGAGAGAGAATTCTGTTTGTATGCCTAACAGTATGCCATGTTCTGCCCCAGATCACATTTTCTGCCCATTCCTTTCATTCATTTTGAGTAATAACAATAACTACCATTTATTGTAATTCCATCCTGTCAGTTACAGTGCAAGACACCTTATATATGTATATCTTATGAACACCTGTCCTATGAAGTAGAATTACCATCCCACATTTTATTGCTGAGGAAACAAAATTAGAGATGAAGCAACATGCCTAATTCGGCCTTAGTAAATGTTAGGGTTAAGATTCTAAACTCAGTCTGGCATCTCTGCTCTGACTGCTTCCTGTGTGAATACTTAGACTCCCATATGTTGCTACCTTCCTGATCTGCCTGTCAGGTAGCAGACATCAGTCCTGCCTGGCATCCCTCACTTGCCCTGTGCCATGGCTGCCCACCAAGTATCACTGACAGCACCCTAGAGAAGCTCCCAGCTTCTTAAAGATAGTATTCAGGAAATACAATGAATTCACTCCCCCACAGGTAGTTGCGCTCAGGTCCATGGTGGACACAAGAGGTTATGAGAATCAATGTCTTATTACTGGCTGCCCTTCTCTGTATCTAGTTCTATTAATCTGTTCTACATAATCATATCCGATATGCTTTTCTGCTTTTTTCAATACAGGAGTCTCAATCGATGATAATTATAATTCTCTAATTAGTTTCTTAATGACATTTTTGTAGCAGAGTACAGAACCCTGGGCATACTTTTCAGTAGTTAGAAATATTTTTGAAAAAAAAAACCTCAAAATGCCTTACTTGCTTTTATATATTCCTGCAGGATATGTTTAGTATTAACTGAGTCGTCAAATCAAGTGTATCCACATTTTCCACTCTCTTTAAGTTTCTTAATGTCTTCCCTCCCTTTAGCATATATTTCTTGGCCAACCTTTCACACCTAATTAGGTTCAATCACTTGTCTCTGAATAGTTAACACTACCTCTGTCACTTTGCAGTACTTAGTTTGCTTTTTTAGTTTGCTTTTTTAAATATTAGTGACCTATTCATGCATGGCCAGTGAATTGACCAATTTTTACCCAGATTTTTAGAGTTAATTGTATTAGGCATGCTTGGGGAATATGCTGAGTCTCTGCCTTTTTCTTTGGAAGTTATCCGTACTGGTGACCTCTGCTGAAGTGATGGGCTTGGGTGACCATGAATTGCCACAGGAGCCCTCTCCTGGGCCATCCCTGATTGGATCAGGAGTGGGACACTTCATCTGGTGGGAACCAATCCACAGGCCAATCTATGGCAGACCAAAGTTATGAAGAGCAAAACTAACAGGCTTAGTAGAAAAAGATAGTCCAGAAAAAACAAGAATGTTGCAGACATATGGAGTGAAGTGGAAATGATGGACTATGTGACCACAGTAAGAGAAAAATATTGCCTCATCACTTTCCTGGTTCCATGAAACTTAGCTCTACTTCTAGTAGATGGATGCTTTGTGAGTTTCTTCTGTCCTGTCTTTAGCCCTCCGTCATTCTTTATTTACAGATAATCAGAATGATTATCATCTGTATTAGGGATATATTACAGTAGTCCCGGATAGCTAGGATAGAACAAAAGTGGTTTCAAGAATCTAGATGTGGTCAGAGCCAGGAGATCAATCACTATAAGGAAAGATGTGTTTTCAGTTTAAGAATAGAAAGTGAAGCAGGGATTGGGTTCAGGGAATCAGCATGAATATAAAGGAACAGTGTGTAAAGGAGGTACTATTGTGCAAGCCACACCATGAAATATTGATTAAGAAAGGTAAGCCTCAAGCCAGAAGTTCAGGAAACACAAAAACATGAGGAAGTTCTAACTATACAGCAGATAGAGAACAATGCATGAAAGGGGTCACTAAAAAAGTTACAAATGAGACAGATGGCCCAGGAAGCTAAAATAGCAGTCAGAATAATCTTAACACCAAGGCCTGGAGTAGAGAACAGATAGAATTATAAAATAAGGACAGAAAGCACAGGTAGGTGTGAGTACCCATGCTTCAGTACATTAGGTGAGACTGGGATGGGGAGCCAGGCAGACCCTAAACTTCGAGGAAATAGCATGACTTTTCTATAAATGTCACACCTTGGATGACTCCGGCTCTAGACATAATAGGTCATTTGGTCACTGACAATGGAATTGGATCCTGGAAAATGAAGCTTAAGACAAAAATGAAAGCTCAGTCCTTATTCCGGAAGTAAGTTTCCCTTTCACGAATAGTCAGCCAGGCAGGTGAGGTACTGCGGGAAAATGTGGCAGTGGCCACAATCGGGAGTCAGATGTGGAGTGGCTAGCTTCTAGCCATCTCTTTTGTGTGGCAAACCTTAGTTATTGGTGGGAGATAACCTGGTCAAACCAAGACAGGATTCTACAGCATCAGCCACCAGTCTGGACAGGTGCAGAGAGGGAGTCCATCCTGGAAGTCTGAAGCAGCACAATCCATCAGAATTAGCATTGAGAGAACACATCTCAGTCAGTGTCGTGAACATGAACCATATACGGGAAAGGGGAAGAAAGGGAGCGATGGATCTCAGAGGCGATGTGGGAACCAAGCTGGCTCTATTTAAAGGAACACATGGCCCCTATGCTTCCAAACAACTGGTTCCAAACAACTCCGTCTCCTGTTTCTTTCAGACAGAGACACAGGAATGCAGGCAGGAGGTGACACCAAGTCTCCTCCATTCCATACCAGGGTAGGAGTGAGGGATAGGGGTTGAAATTTGGGAAGAATTGGTAGGAGCTGGTGAGACTTTTCCTGATGTGTATATTGTGAGCTAATAAGCGGAAAGAACCACAAGTTCAGAGTATGGACTTTCTCTGGGGTAAGTGGTAAGGAGACCTGATTTCTTCAATGATCTTCATGCTTAAGGATATTCTACTTCCCAAAGTACAGAACATGCTGCAAGTTTCAATACTGACATTCAGTTTTCCCAGAGGCAGTTTTGACCACCTCTCAGGTTTTACATGCAAATGAATTCAGCTGGATAGCAGACATGCAGTTATTTCAGGTGTTTTCACGCAATGCAAATTGCCCCTCTCTTAGCCAGTAAAGGGCGTTAGTCTCTCAGGCTTTTCATACTTTGTCATCTTCAGTTAATATCAAGTTCCTCCATGAAATGATGCCTCTGGTCTCTGGCTCAAATCCTTCACCAATGTTACAGACTACATTATATTCAGCCTTTCAGACTATGGTTGTATAAACCACAAAGGGGAGACCTCCTTACTTAGTGTCTTACATTCTGATAAAAATTGAGAACGTGTCTCCCTGACCTTCTTCTCTCCACATACACACACACACACTTAATGTCATCACAATTTTAGAAACATCTGTGGGCTATTATCTTTCCTGTGCTTGTTCAGATTGTGTATTGGTATCCTATATGCCATTAAATAAGGACTGATCCTGAAGGAGGTAATTTCTGATCCTGAAGGAGGTATTTTCCCCCCTTATCCACAGTTTCACTTTCCTCGGTTTCAGTTATCTGCAGTCAATCTCGGCCCAAGAGTATTAAATGGAAAATTCCAGAAATAAGCAATGCTTTTTTTATCATATAAATATTTTTAATCAAAGTATAATTGATTTACAATATTGTGCTAGTTTCAGGTGTACAGCAAAGTGATTCAGCTTTATATATATATTTTAGATTATTTTCCATTATAGGTTATTATAAGATTTTGGAAATAGTTTCCTGTGCTATACAGTAAATTCTTGTTGCTTATCTGTCTCATGTATAGTAGTTTGTATCTATTAATCCCACACTCCTCATTTATCCCTCCCCCCTCCCTTTCCCCTTTGGTAACCATAAGTTTATTTTCTATGTCTGTGAGTCTGTTTCATACATGAAATATTTTACTAATCTATAAGCTAGTGACTAAATTACATCTTCCTACAAGTTTCTCAAAAACAAAGTCTTGGAAACCATTTGAGTTGCAAAACAATTAGTTACCTAGTATTTAAGTCATTTACTTTTTCAATACCAATACCAATATTTCTTTTTTTAATTGAAGTATTGTTGATATACAACATTATATAAGTACAGGTGTACAATGTAGTAATTCACAGCTTTTAAAGGTTATATTGCATATATACTTATTATAAAATATTGGCTATATTCCCCATGTTGTATAATATATCCTTATAGTTTATTTTATACCCAATAATTTATACCCCTTAATCTCTTACCCCTATATTTCCCCTCCCCCCTTCCCTCTCTCTTCAGTAACCAGTAGTTTGTTCTCTATATCTGTGAGTCTGCTTCTTTTTTGTTTTATTCACTAGCTTGTTGTAGTTTTTAGACTCCACATGTGATATCATATAGTATTTGTCTTTCTCTGACTTAATTTACTTAGCATGATGCCCTCCAAGTTCATCCATGGTGCTGCAAATGGCAAAATTTCATTTGCTTTTATGGCTGAGTAGTATTGCATTGTGGATATATATACCACATCTTCTTTATCAATTCATCTGATTATGGACATTTAGGTTACTTCCATATCTTGGTAAATATAAATAATGCTGCTGTGAACATTGGGGTGCATGTATCTTTTCCAATTTGTGTTTTTCTTTTTTTGGGGGGATGTATACCCAGGAATGGAATTGTTGGGTCATATCGTAATTCTACTTTTAGTTTTTGGAGAAAACTTCATACTGTTTTCCACAGTGGTTGCCCCAGTTTACATTCCTACCAACAGTGTACAAGAGTTCCCTTTTTTCCACATACTCACAAACAATGTTATTTGTGTTCTTTTTGATGATAGCAATTCTGACAGGTGGGAGGTGATATCTCTTTGTGGTTAAAATTTGTATGGAAACACAAAAGACCCCAAATAGACAAAACAATCTTGAGAAAGAAGAACAGAGCCGGAGGAACTATACTCCCTAACTTCAGACTATACTACAGAGCTATAGTAATCAAAACAATATGGTATATGCATAAAAATAGACACATAAATCAATGGAACAGAATACAGAGCCCAGAAATAAACCCATGCACTTATGGCCAATTAATCTATGACAACGGAGGCAAGAATATACAGTGGAGAAAAAACTGTCTCTTTGATAAGTGGTGCTGGGAAAACAGGACAGCCACATGTAAAAGGATGAAGTTAGAACATTCTCTAACATTACACACAAAAATAAACTCAAAATAGATTAAAGACCTAAATGTAAGACCAGATACTATAAAACTCCTAGAGGAAAACATAGGGAGAACACTCTTTGACATAAATCACAGCAATATTTTTTGGATCTGTCTCCTAAAGCAAAGGAAATAAAAATAAAATAAACAAATGAGACCTAATTAATTTAAAATCTTTTGCACAGCAAAGGAAACCATCAACAAAATGAAAAGACAACCTACTGAATGAGAGAAAATATTTAGCAATGATATGACCAATAAGGGATTAATATCCAACATATATAAATGGCTCATACAACTCAATATCAAAAAAATAACCTGACTAAAAATGGGCAGAACTGAATAGACATTTTTTCCAAAGAGGAAATGCAGATGGCTAACAGACATATGAAAAGATGCTCAACGTTGCTAATCATCAGGGAAATGCAAATCAGTAATAAGCAATTCTTAACTTTTAAATTGCCCACCATTCTGAGTAGTGTGATGAAATCTCATGCTGTCCCCCTCTGTCCCACCCTGGACATGAATCATCCCTTTGTCCAGTGTATCCTGCCTGTTAGTCACTTAGTAGCCATCTCAGTTATTAAACTGACTGTCACAGTATTGCAGCATTTGTATTCAGGTAATGCTTATTTTACTTAATAATGGCCCTAAAGCACTAGAATAGAGATGCTGGTAATTTGGATATGCCAAAGAGAAGCCGTAAAGTGCTTCCTTTATGTGAAAAGGTGAAAGCTCTCAACTTAATAAGGAAAGAAAGAATATTGTATGGTGAGGTTGCTAAGGTCTATAGTAAGAATAAATCTTCTATCTGTGAAATTGTGAAGAAGGAAAAATAAATTTATGTTAGTTTTACTGTTGCACGTCAACATGCAAAAGTTACGGCCACAGTGCATAAGTGCTTAGTTAAGACAGAAAAGGCAATAAATTAAATACAATAAGATATTTTGAGAGATAGAGACCACATTCACATAACTTCTATTACTGTATATTGTTATCATTCTTCTATTTTATTATTATTGTTAATCTCTTACTGTGCTTTAATTTATAAATTAAACTGTGCCATGGATATGTAAGTATAGAAAAAATCATAGTATATACAGGGCTTGGTATATCTGTGGTTTCAGACATCCACTGGGAGTCGTGGAATGTATCCCTTGCAAATTAGGGAGGACTACTCTAGTGACTGAATAGTGACAATATCATCTATCTTTACAGAAATGTAGCATTTTAGTGCATCCATGTGAAATACACTGTTGGTAAAATTAGATAACTGCATCCATAGTTTCTAAGCTGCCCACTCTGAATGAGTTACCCTTACTTAGTGTCTTGCTCTTTTGGTCCCTTCTATTTTTGAGTGCAGAGGACAGTAGATAGAATTCCCAAACCATGGTGGTTATGGAAGCAAGACTGTTATTGCTATGGTCTCTCTTATTTAAATTTCTTCTCCTCCCTCAACCCCTTACCTACAATATCTTCCAACCCATCCTGCAGACACCAAGTAAGTTAGGACAAGTGATCTCTTCCTTCCCAGCCCAGGTTTTTAAATATACAGGGCATGTGGTGGCCCTGTGAAAAAGGTTGAAATGAATGTAAAAAACATTTTAGGAGCATAATGTAAAAGCTCACAGAAACAGGCAACATAAGTGATAGAATATGGATTCATGACCATCTAGCTTATTTACTATAGCTCCATCAAAGCCAGAGGGAGACACAGTTGTCTGTAACACCCAGAAGTCATACAGCACGCAAGCTTGGCACCCTCCTGGTAATATCATCCTTTATTTATGGTTCAAAACCCTTCCAAACTACTCCCCAAATCATTCCCCAAGATGGCATTTGTTGATCATGAACTGCTCTGTTCCTGATTAATATTAACCTTACTTGCATGTGATTTTGCTTTTTCTAATGTGCTGCATATGACATCTGGCCTCATAACCAAAGCAACCAGAAATGAGGAAAACACAGTTGAGGCAGGTTTAATCTTGTCTCCTAAGACTTTTATTACTGGGATTGCATAAAGCAAATGGTACCACCCATGCCCCCCAAGCCCTCTATACTTTTTTTTAACAATTTGCTAAGCACTGCTCTGTGCTTTTTATAAGAATTAACATTTTTTTAAAATACTATCAATCTTTAAAAAATTTTTTTCTTCCAGTTTTGTTGAGATATGTTGACATACAGCACTGTATAAATTTAAGGTGTACAGCATAATGATTTGACTTATATCATGAAATGATTACCAAAATAAGTTTAGTGAAAATCTATCATATCATATACATACAAAATTAAAGAAATAGAAAAAAATATTTTGTGTGTGTGATGAGAACTCTTTAGGTTTATTCTCTTAACAACTTTCATATATAAAATATAGCAGTGATAATTATATTTGTCATTTTGCACATTACATTCTTAATACTTATTTATCTTATAACTGGAAGTTTTTACCTTTTGATTGCCTTCATCCAACTCCCCCTCCCCCTTGCCTCTGATAACTACACATCTGATTTCTTTCTCTATGGGTTGGTTTGTAATGTCCTTCTTTCTCTCTTTTTTACAATCTTTGTTTTAAAGTCTGCTTTGTCTGATACAAGTGTTTTCTCCATTTACATGGAATAACTTTTTCCATCCCCTTACTTTCAGTCTGTGTGTGTCTTTATATCTGAAATGAATCTCTTGCAGGCAGCATATATATGGGTCTTGGTTTTTTATCCATTCAGCTCTCCATCTTTTGATTGAAGAATTTAGTCCATTTACATTTAAAGTAGTTATTGATAGGTATGTAGTTATTGACATTTTGTTCATTGTTTGGGGGTTGTTTTGTGTTTCTTTTTTTTCCTTCTATTTTGCTCTCTTCCTTTGTGATTTGATGACTATATTTAGTGTTATGTTTGGATTCCTTTCTCTTTTGTATGTGTGTATCTATATTTTTGTTTTGTGGCTACCATGAGGTTTATATATAGCAATTATTTATATATGTGATTATTTTAAGTTGCTGACCTTTTAAGTTCAAACACCTTTTAACAACCCTGAATTCTTACCCTCCATCTACGCTTACCATTTTTGACATCATATTTTACATCCTTTTGTTTTGTGAATCTCTTAACTACTCATTGTGGATATAGATGATTTTACTACTTTGGAGTTTTAACTTTCTTACTAGCTTTATAAGTGGTAGATATACTACCTTTACTGTATACTTGCTTTTACCAATGAGATTTTTCCTTTTGTAATTTTCATATTTCTTGTGGACTTTCTGCTTAGAAAAGTCCCATTAACATTTCCTGTAAAGCTGGTTTTGTGGTGCTGAACTGTTAGCTTTTGCTTGTCTGTAAAACTTTTGATCTCTCCTTCAAATTTAGGTATTTCTCTTGCATCACTTTAAATATAACATGCCACTCCCTTCTGGCCTGCAGAGTTTCTGCTGAAAAGTCAGCTGATAGCTTCCTGGGGGTTCCCTTGTATGTAACTTGTTGCTTTTCCCTTGCTGCTTCTAATATTCTCTCTTTATATTTAATTTTTTCCATTTTGATTACAATGTGTCTTGGTGTGGTCCTCTTTGGGTTGATCCTGTTAGGGACTCTCTACTCTTGGGACCTGGATGTTTGTTTCCTTTCCCAAATTAGGGAAGTTTTCAACTATTATGTCTTCAAATACATCCTCTGCCCCTTTCTGTCTCTTCTCCATCTGGGGACCCTTATTATGCAAATATTAACTCATTTGATATTGTCTCGGAAGTTTCTTAAACAGTCCTCATTTAATTTTTTTTCCTTTTTTCTGTTCAGCTTGAATGATTTCCACTACTCTGTCTTCCAGTTCACTGATCTGTTCCTCTGTATCATCTAATCTACTGTTGGTTCCTTTTACTGTATTTTTAATTTCAGTTATTGTGTTCTTCTGCTCTGAACTATTGTTTCTACTATTGGTTCTTCATATTTTCTAACTCTTTGTTAAACTTCTTACTGTGTTCATCCATTCTTAGTCCTTTGAGCATCTTTGTGATCATTACCTTGAATTCTTTATCAGATAGATTGCTTTTCTCCACTTTACTTAGTTCTTCTTCTGGGGTTTTATCTTGTTCCTTCATTTGGACCATATTCCTCTGTTGCCTCATTTTGCCTAATTCTCTGTTTTTATTTCTAATTATTTGATAGGTTAGTTATGTTTCCTGGTCTTGGAAAAGTAGCCTTATGTAGGAGACATTCTATGTTTCCTAGAAGCACACTCCCCTCTGGTCACCAGAGCTATATGCTCTAGGGGTGCCCCCATTTAGGCTTCATGGGTCCTTCTGTTGTGGAAGGTTGACTACTGTGGGAGGTCTGTTAGGTGTAACTGGGCTTCAGTCCAGTAGGTTGCCAGGTCCTGACTTGTGCCAAGGCTGTCAGCCACTGGTGGGTGGGACCAGGTAATGAAGCTGCTGGCTGCAGACCCCCAGGGGGTCCCAGGGCTAGTTCTGGCTCACTGGAGAGTAGAGCCAGGTCCCAGGGTGGCAGGTTGCAGGGCCAGGCATCCTGGATCTAGTGTCCTCATGCTGGTGGGCAGGGTCTGTTCCTGATGGCTGGCTGCAGGGTCTGGGCTATCCCAAAGCTGGTATTGGCCTGCTGGTTTGTGGTTCCTCATCCTGGGGCAGCTGGCTGAGGGACCCAAGATATCTCAGAACTGGTGCTGGTCTGCTGGTGGGCAGGTTCAAGTCCTGAAATCTCAGACTGTAGGGCTGTAGGGGTCCCAGAGTTGGTGCTAGTCCAACTGGTGGGCAAGGCTTGTTCCCAACAGAGCTAACTTTGGGGTCCATGGTGTCCAAAGCTGATATATCCCAGGGTGGCTGGCTGAGGGGCTCAAGGTTTCCCAAAGCTGGTGTTGGCCCACTGGTGGGCAGGGGTGTGTCCCAGGTTGTCCCAGTGCTGGTTCTGGCCTGCTGGCAGGTGGATTGGGTCCTGGCCTGGCAAGCTGTGGGGCTGCAGTGGTCTGGAGATTGGTGTCTGTCTGCTGGTGGCCAGGGCCAGGACCCAGCTGGTCTTCAGGCTGTGCCCACCCAATGGTGAGTGAGACTGTGTCCTGGGGCTAGTGCCAGTGCACTGGTGGGCGAGGCCAGTTTCTGGGCCTCTGGTGGGTGGGGCTGGGTCCTGGAAGGCCCATATACATAAGTCCCATTCTAGCCCTCATCTGATCATGTCCTTTTCTACCAGTCAAGGATAATGTGCGGCAAAAAGGCATAAGTCTTTGCCCTCTAGGTACACTTTCCAGATACCAAGGACACCAGAATTTCCAGCCAAAATACCTCAGCTAATTTCTAGAGTCTGTACACACACAGAATAACCATGCTTCTGTTATATACATTCCTAAACCCAATGACTAACTAGCTTTTTGAGTAGAGGTGTACCCAGAGCTTGGATTAGGGCTAATGTGAAATAATTATATGTGTGTGTGTGTGTGTGTGTGTGTGTCTGCCTCTGATTCCTGACACAGATCTCCTAAATCTCTTATAAACCGATGTGCTAAGAGAATATTTTGTTCTAATATTTAGTCTTTGACCCTGGTTTCTAGCACAGAGCTCCTAAGACCTTTGTAATTTCCTGAGTGATAGGAGCTTTTGACACCAGGCTCCTAAATTTCTAGGAATATCCTGGTTGATAGGAATATCTTTTGTCCTAATGAGATGACTTTTGGTGGGCTTCTAAATGGGGGTCTGGTCACCAGAAAGACCAAGCCATGATTAGAAGTTTGGAACTTTCATCTCCACCCTCAATTCTCCAGAGGGGAAAGAGAGGCTGGAAATGGAATTAATAATCAATCATGCCCACATGATAAAACCTCTATAAAAATCCCAATAGTACAGGGCTCAAAGTGCTTCCAGGTTGTTAAACACATCCACATGCCAGGAGGGTGACACACCCCAACTTATGGGGACAGAAGCTCCTGCACTTGGGACCTTTCCAAACCTCACACTTTGTATCTTTTCATCTGTTCCCTTTATCATATCCTTCATTATATGATAAACTGGTAAACATACCTAAGTGTTTCCCTGAGTTCTGTGAGCCATTCTAGCAAATTATTGAACCCAAGGAAGAGGAACCCTGATTTATAGCCAGTCCACCAGAAGTACAGGTGACAACCTGGGACTTGTGATTGGCACCTGAAGTGTTGGGGGGCTAGTCTTGTGGGCCTTAGCTCTTAACCTGGGATCTGATACTATCTACAGGTAGATAGTCTCAGAATTGAGTTAAATTGTAGGACACCCAGCTGGTGTTGGAGAATCACTTGATTTGTGGAAAATTCACAAATCTAGTGTCAGAAATGAAGTTTGGGTGTAGAATGAGAGTAAAAGAGAAACACAGGAGTGTTTTCCCTAGACAGCTGGGGTGTCTACTAACATGCATTTGAGGTATCACTAGGTGTGGTATAAAGTATAGCAATAAAAAGAGAAGAAGAATGGCAGATAACATCCATTTGAACTTTTGCCACTAGCCCCCCAAATGTTAAGAATGTAATCTCTTCCTTATTGCATCTGCTTTCCCACAGTGTCTTGCTAAAATGTACATGTTCCCCTGAATTCACTAAATATAGAATAACACATTCTATTTACACTGACCAGATTTAATCATTTTCCCTCTTCCAGTAAAATAACCTTCTCTTCTGACTAATACTATCCAATAATTAAGGGTAAAAAAAAAAACACATAAAGCTGCTTGATCTAGAACAACACAGATCTTAAGAACTGCATGCCCTTAGGACTACGTATTTTATAACCATATTTTTTTGAAATAGGAAATTAACTCAGCTTAAATCATTTTCTTTTCCTCTCATTATTAATTTAGGTATGGGGAGCTAACTGATGATTTTTATGATTAATTAGGATCTGTCTAGTGCTTCCTTTTGCCTCTTCCCTCAACCTGTGGAAGTGGGTTTCAACATTGTACCAGGCTAAGAAGGCTTAGAGGAATTGGAACAGTAGTGGATAGGATGCCCTTTGTATACGTTTGTTTGTGTTTTCTCCATCTTAGCTCTTATCCACAGATCTACAGAAGAAACCCACTACAAAAGAGGCATCAGATGGCTCCATCTAATGAGTTACCATTGTGCATACCATCAAAGTTGCCTATAGTATAAAGATGCCAACCCCACATTATAATGAAGCAAAAAGGTCAAACGTGTAGGGTTTGGAGACTTGTGCACATTGACCATGGGATGGTGACAAAAAAGAATTGTTATACTGTCTGGCTCTTTCTGGTTGTAAGGAAAACAATAGCATTAACACTAGTAGCCAATCCTTATTGATCAACAGGAAAGAAGTGAGGAAGGAAAGACAAGCAAATCTGTGCTTCTTACTGCTTCTAGTAAAAATAGAATTTAAATGCTCTATAATAATATAAATTTATGGTCAAATTATAAAATATAGATAAAATTATAAGGAAGAGATAAAGTGGACAGGGCAACAACATCAGGGAAAAAAAACTATGTCATATGATTTTTTTCCAAAATAAAAGAATTCTCTGTCTATAAAATTATTTTCCAAGGCTGTCATATCATCTCTAGCCATAGGGGGAGAAACAATCAGAGAAAAAATTGTAAGCAACTCATGAGACTTAGAGCAAGGCAGTGTGTTGTTCAACAGCATGGACATTATTACTGTCCACAGGAGGGTGCCCTCTGGAGTCCTGTAACAAGGTGGCCTGGCAAGAGAGCAAATGGAAGAAATAGAGTAGGTTTCTCTGTCAACAAGCTTCCTGAATGAGAATATTAAAGAAAGATAATATCAAGAATTATATTTACTAGTAACAGGTAACGTGCACCATTAATCTTGAATGTAAGAAGTAAGTTCCTTTATAATTGTGTGACTCCTCAAATGTTTATTTTCAGTAAATGGGAAATGTTACCCATGTTATGAGAAAAAGTACAAGTAGAGACAGTGTAAATAAATCCCACCGAGTCACAGGCAGGGCTACTAACTCCAAGGCCAGATCCACAATCACTCCCAAATATTCAGTGATTTGGACTAAACCAAGGTAAACCCAATGGAGCCATGTGATGGGGCTGTTTCACTTTAGGTGGGAGTTTTGTGGCCCCTGAACTCCCTAGGCAGCTTCAACCACTTAGATAACACTTCTCAAGGCTTCAGCGGCACTCTCAGTTTATGGGATAGAGGAATTAGGTTGTTACATATCACAAAGCTTATGGTAACTAAATGATCAACTTAATTCAAATTAGTTCAGTTGTGAGCAAGATCCTGAATACCAAAGATAGCCTGAAATACTGGGGAAAAAATTCTGAAATGGAAATACATTGAGTTACAAAGAGGATTCTAATGTGTCACCACTGCAATCTTATTTAACAACTTCATTAGAGAACCATAAGCAAGAATAAAAATTAAGGTTATAAAAAGTGCAGAGGATAAGGTACAATTGAAGTCACTAAATTACAAAAAGAGCATAATGAGAAGTTCCAGAAAGGAAGACTTCAGAAGCAAGAACAAAAATTAGATTCAACTGGGTATGATATAAAAACATGAGTTTAAGAGAAAGTAAATTTTCGATACAAGCCCAAAATCTTTAAATAGGAGTCTGAACAGTCCTAGCAGGAGAACCAGAGATTAATTTGCAACGTGATACATGGTACCCTCACCCAGTATTATCTGGGTTGCTGAAGGGGAAGTGACCTGTTCTGTCCAGTAGAAGAGCCAATTAATTCACGAGGCTGTGACACTTCCATTCTGTCTGTCTGAATTTGTGCCTCCCTCCTTCCTGTAACTGCCAGCCAGCTGGCTCCAGTTACCATTATCCTTGTCCTAGAGACAGGATCCCTTAAGACTGGCCCTCTCAACCTTGAGAGGAGATCAATGGCAGCTGAGACTGTGAACTTGGGATGCATGCAAACACAAGAAGATCCATCTCTTGTGCTTTCCTTGAAGCTGGTTCTGTGAGTATGTTGGTTTTGCTTGTTTGCTCTGCTCCATCAGGACTGCAATTAAACAAACAAACAAACAAACATACTTGAGATATGGTGCTTTAATCCAAAGTAAGGCGGTTTCAATGGTAGAATTCCAGATGCTGTGACAGATTCATGGGAGTAATATATTTGGGTAAGGGAGAATAACTTGCATTCCTAGAAACTTCCCCAGAAATAATTGTCTTCCTTGCTTATGCAGAAGCCTGCTACCTAGATGCTAGAACAGAATGGTAAGCAATTGTCAAGTTGGAATATTAAAGCTTTGTTCTGTTTGTCTTTCTATGTTGCCTGTTCTACTCAGTTAGAAGCTATACATCATTAGTCATGACTATCTACTCTCCATGCAAAACTCAGTGCCTAAAATAATCCTCATCCACACTTCCTACCAAACTGCCATTTGCATTTCAACAAGATTAGCAAAGGAAACTGTGAGGGAACAAGGACAAGAGATGGAAGATTTTGGAGCCTGTGAACCTGTCCTCCAGAGGGACCTCACTGGGAAGCTTTGTATGCTCCATGGATATCACAAAGGCCAGGTTTCCCAAGGAGGCCCCAAGAGGGGGACAGGGTTACAGTAAAAGGAGTTGAAAAGGAACTGTTGTCAAGCTTGACCTCCCCTACATCTGTGTTTGGAGGAGTTCACACCCTTGAGATCTCAGGTTCCCCCAGCTTCCTAAGAGCCAACCTTGTCTTCTAGTTATTTTCAGTCATAGAAGACAGATATTTCAGGACTTAACAGTTTACACATTGTCATGTTCTCTGTGCCCAGTCTGCCTACCTGAGTTGATAACCTCAGCTCATAACTTGAAGGCTGTTAGAGGAAGGTTATCAGAAGGCAGGAGAAGAACTGAAATTGTTGCCTCAAAGAATAATAAATAATGCAGTTAGACTGCAGGTGGGACCAAGCTCCTAGGCTTCATTAGTATTGTCAGTTTCCTCAGAAAAATACAGTTCTTTAGGGTTTTAGCTTTTAATAGTTTAATATACTTTCAAAACACAAACAATGGAATATTGCTAGTAAGGTAGAGAAAAGGCAGGAAATAAGACAGTTACAGGGAAAGCAGATAACAGCAATTATCATTTAAAGCAGCCAAACAGCATTGTGAAACTGTTAGTGTTGACTGGGGCAATATGAACTCAAGCATGAAAAAAAGAACAAAGTAAAATGCACCCATTTCTTCAGTGGTAGCATGACACTTTATTTGGCACTGGTGCACACAATTTCTCATCAAGTAACAGTCCTGTTAGAGATATTAGTAGCCCAAATGACCATGAAGTCCTAATTTCTATCATTTCTGCCTTCTATCCTCTTTGTGCCTTGCTGTGAATGAAGTACATGCTCACCACAGCTTTTTGCCTGGTAGAAAATGGGTCAATAGTACCATCTCAAGTTTCTGATTGAGTTTTGCAAAGTCTCAAAATCCTGGGGTCAGCTCAATTTCCACTGCTAGGGAAACAAGACAGATTCTATAACTTGTCCAAAATGGGTTGTCCTCACTGAGGCCAGGATCAGTGTGTCCTTTATGTGTAGATGTCAATGATTCTGTACATAGTGTGATGGGAAGAACCCTAAAAAGTCAATTCTACCTCCCCAACCAACCCTCCACGTTACCTCAGATTCCCACCATGAGAGGGACCCATTTCAGTAATTACTCTGCTCCTCCAGCATACGACCCAAGAAAGGTGACATATTACATCTGTTAGGTGAGCATTATTGAGTTTACAGTATGGGAGAGTCAGTCACCCAGGAGAACCCCAGTGGAAAGGGATACAGCTCTCATGTCTAGACTAAGTTAGCTACCGTATCTGTAACTCAGTTTCCTTATCTGGAAAGAAGGGATCCTTTTATTTATTTGCTTGTTTGTTTGTTTGTTTAAATTTTATTGGAGTGTAATTGACTTACAATGTTGTGTTAGTTTCAGGTGTACTGCAAAGTAATTCAGTTATACATATACATAAATTCATTTTCAGATTCTTTTCTCATGTGGGTTATCACATAATATTGAGTAGAGTTCCCTGTGCTATACAGTAGGTCCTTGTTAGTTATCTATCCTATATATAGTAATGTATGTATGTTAATCCCAAGCTCCCTAATTTATCCCTCTGCCACCACATTTCCCCTTTGTTAACCATAAGTTTGTTTTCAATAACTGTTTCTGTTTTGTAAATAAGTACATTTGTATCATTTTTAAAATTAGATTCCACATATGAACAATATCATATATTTGTCTTCCTCTGACTTACTTATTATGATGATCTCTAGGCCCATCCATGTTGCTACAAATTGCATTATTTCATTCTTTTTTATTATTCCATTCCATTGTATATATGTACCAAGTAACATTCCATTGTATATATGTACTACATCTTCTTTATCCATTCCTCTGTCAATGGACATTTAGGTTGCTTCCATGGATTAACTATTGTAAATAGTGCTGCAATGAACATTGGGTGCATGTATCTTTTTGAATTATGGTATCCTCCGGATATATGCCCAGGAGTGGGATTGCTGGATCATATTTATTTTTAGCTTTTTAAGAAACTTCCATACTGTTCTCCATAGTGGTTGTACCAATTTATATTCCCACCAACAATGTAGGAGGGTTCCCTTCTCTCCACACCCTCTCCAGCATTTATTGTTTGTAGATATTTTGATGATGGCCATTCTGACTGGTGTGAGGTGATACCTCATTGTAATTTTGATTTGCATTTTTCTGATAATTAGTGATGTTGAGCATCTTTTCATGTGCTTTTTGGCCATCTGTCTTCTTTGGAGAAATGTCTATTTAGATCTTCTGCCCATTTTTTGATTGGGTTGCTTGTTTTTTTGACTTAGAGTTGCAAGAGCTTTTTGTATATTTTGGAGATTAATCCCTTGTTGGTCACTTCGTTTGCAAATTTTTTCTCCCATTCTGTGGGTTGTCTTTTCATTTTTTTTAATGGTTTCCTTTGCTGTGCAGATGCTTTTAAGTTTAATTTGGTCTCATTGGTTTATTTTTCTTTTTCTTTTCATTACTCTAGGAGGTTGATCAAAGAAGATATTGCTGTGATGTATGTCAAAGTGTGTTCTCCCTATGTTTTTCTCTAAGAGTTTTTATAGTATCTGGGCTTACATTTAGGTTTTTTTATTCATTTTGAGTTTATTTTTGTGTATGGTATTAGGGAATGGCCTAATTTCATTCTTTTACATGTAACTGTCTTTACATGTACCAGTTTTCCCAGCACCACTTATTGAAGAGACTGTCTTTTCTCCATTGTATAGTCTTGCTTTCGTTATCGTGGATTAATTGACCATAGGTGCATGTGCTTATTTCTGGGCTTTCTATCCTTTTCCGTTGATCTGTATTTCTGTTTTTGTGCCAGTACCATGCTGTTTTGATTACTGTAGCTTTGTAGTATAGTCTGAAGTCAGGGAGCCTGATTCCTCTAACTCCATTTTTCTTTCTCAGGATTGCTTTGGCTATTTGGGGTCTTTTGTGTTGCCATGCAAATCAAAAATTTTTTGCTCTAGTTCTGTGAAAAATGCTATTGGTAATTTGATAGGGATTGCATTGAATCTGTAGATTGCCTTGTGTAGTATATTCATTTTCACAGTATTGATTCTTCCAATCCAAGAAAGAAGGGATCCTTTTAGAATGACAGATTTGGCACCATTTTAAAACACTTTAAAACCTAATACTATTAAAAACAAATAAACTATTGCTATTTTTCTTCTATACTTTGGTTTTCTCTTCTTAATTCCAGTACTCTCTCAGTTTCTCAAACTTTTGAGAGCATCAGAATCACCTGGAAGGGTTGTTAAAATACATATTCTTGGGCCCCAACTCCAGGATTTCTGATATAGTAGATCTGAGGTGGAATCTGAGAATCTGCATTGCTAACAAATTTGCAGGAGAAGCTGATGCTGCTGGTCCAGGGACCAGACTTTGAGAACCATTGCTCTAAAAGGTAAGAATTGATTTCCTGGGCCATACTTCACAGTGAAGCACTGAAAAAGAAATTGTCAAATTCCCAATTATCCTAGACATTTGCATCCTAATTCTTTCAAAATTACTCTATAAACTTTTAAATCTGCACTTGCACATCAGCAAAGGTCAGGGTAATTTATCAGCAGAAACGGTACTCAGTCAAAAATCTATACCAGGGAGCCTGGGCCACAGAGCTGACTAGAGGTTATCATATGTATTGATTTTAAAAGAGTAGTCTTCTAAGCAATGATTGTTGTGAAAGAGGCCCAAAGTTTAATTTATAATGTTCTGAAATATCCCATCATATATATAACAGACAGTCCCCAAAACAGGTTCATTATTCACCCATGCATTCGCACATTCCTTCCTCAAAAACTTTTTGAACACCTACTTTATGCCAAATATTATGACAGAAACTAGGGGAAATTCAAAATCTTTACCTCAAGGATCTTTCAACTTAATATGAGAGAAAAGACAAATAATTATGAAACAAAGTTGACACAATAATTAACATTTATTTAAATACTAAAGTAAGTATATAAAGCATTTTCACATTTTATCTCCTGTGATCCTCCATGGATACCTATGAGATAAGTACTATTCCTGACTTTTTACGAAATTAGGAACTCAAGGCTCCAAAACAATAAGTGGCTTTTTCCATTGTAACTCAACTGCTAAGGTAGAGCCAATGTGAAACCAAGGCCTTAAGATCCTAAACATATACCCTTTGCCTGGCACTGCAGTGCAGTTCAGACCCTAAAGGATGCATCACAAGGGTGCCAAAGAACTGAAGATGAGAAGGGCTTCTTCCCAGCAGTCTCAGCTTATGGGGGAAATCCAAGTTAACAATTATGGGAAATGGTAGAAGAAAACAGCCTTGGCCAGAAAAGAAAAGGCTGAAACACTCCTTTTCAAAGTTCCTTGAACCATGTTTCTTGACCAAATATTGCATAAAGTTGTTGCTTGCAAATTCCCTATGTGTTTTAGCCCATAAAATTCATTCAACTGTGTCACCAACTTTTTTGGCCAATTATATTATTTTCAGCATAATAGGCAGAGAAAAACACAGTTTAAATCCACTTTCATCAGAGAATTCTATATAGGAGCTGTACCTTCCTGAATAGTATAAAGTTCATTTAATAGTGCACGCCCCCTCCTTTTCTGGCCTTCTAGTCATTTTCCTATTGAAAAAAATATTGCACCTGTTTTCCCCTTGGACTGCATTATCTCATTCCCTCAAAAAGAAAACAAGCATTGGCCTTAAGTGACCCCACACCACTCTGCCTTTCATTGGAAGGCAAGGCCTCTCTGAAGTTCCTGAAAAAAATGAACCTGATTCTCTCCTATGCATGAAGCAGAACAAAAACAAGCATCCTTCTGAGTGCCAGGGAGAGTTCTTAGATTAGGAAGAAACCTGAGGAAAAAGGCCATTCAGCTGACTTTCATGCTGTTGGGATAACTTTCTGCAACCATCAGGCAGGAAACCAGGAGTTCTCCTCAAAGGATTACAACTCTGGAACCCAGGCCTTTGCAAACCTGTCTAGTAGAGTAGCCATCCCTCGTCAATTCGAGTCCTTTATTTAAATCCAAAAAATTATAATATTATAGGATGTTGCAATATCAGAGAGTTGATACAGAGATAATCAATTATGTATTTGTCCAGTAACAAACTAATTAAGCAAATAAAACTGGCTGCTGTTGTTATCCTCATTTTAGAGCTGAGTAAAAAGATTTAGGGGGGTTAAGTTACATGTTGAAATGATTGATTTAGGAGTTAAACGCAGACTAGAGACATTTTGGTTAAGGAGGAAGAAGAGGAAGAGTAGGGGAGTGCTGAGACAGCAGAGCAAGGGCTCTTTTGGAAGGCTCAGTGGTGTCATGTGATCTTTTCCGAACACTTTCAATGTATTAACATGCTGAAGTGTGAGAAAGAGTTCGAAACACTAAAATTGCCTTTTTTTCTGAACACCTCTAGTAAATTAATATGAATTAACTTTGTATTGTTTATGCATTAAAATGAGGTAGGACCTCTCAGATTCAGCTTTCATTGTTTCTCTCAGACCCTTAGCCAGTTCACCATTGTCTCTCTCAGACCCTTAGCCAGTTCATCTTCCAAGCAACTCCTTAGCTGGAGTTGCTTGGAAGATGCAGGCTCCAGAGGATCAGAAACTGGAACAAACAGAGCAAATGCCAACGGACTTTATTTCTCTTTTCTCTTTTAAGTCATTCTAAAGGAGGAATTTGGACATATCATTCAATAAATTGAGATCTGTATAGCAGTTTATACAGAACTATTAAAGATGGTGTCTCATTAAAAGAACAGGTGAAACGCATATTATAAGTGAAAACAGCACTCAAACCAAAGATAAATGTGTGTACAATAAAGTAGAAATGGATGGATTCATCAGTTTTATGTTTTCTAAGGAACTTCTTGTATTAAACACTGTTGGTTTCTCAGCTCTGTAAAGCAGGGATAGCAACTGAGATTTTTTTTTTTTTTCGGTACGCGGGCCTCTCACTGTTGTGGTCTCTCTCCTTGCGGAGCACAGGGAAAGCCCCTGAGAAGATTTTTGAGCACATCTCTCCTTCTGTGCATTAGTTAACCATTGCTGCCTAACCAATCATCCCAAAACTTAGGTGCATAAGATAACAATATTAATTTCTTTCATAGTTTCTGTAAGTCAGGAATTTGGGAGCAGCTTGACTGAGTGGTTTTGGCTTGGGGACTCTCATAAGGTTACTGTTAGCTGGTGGCTTGGACTGGGGTCTTCCAAGATTTCTTCATTTGCATGTCTGGGGCCTGAGCTAGGAAGAGCTGAGCAGGGTCTGGAAGAACTAGGGCTTCTTTGGTATCTCTCTCTATCTCTTTGTGGTGCTACCTCATGTCTCTCTAGGATGGTGGCTTCAAGGTAGCCAGGATTCTTACATAGCCTCTTGGGGATCCAAAGGTGTGTATCCTGAGTCATATCACATTCTATATGAAAATCTCAGAAGTCACACAGGGAACCTTCCTCCACATTCTATTTGTCAAGGAGGAAAAGGGAACAGACTAACCTCTCAGAAAAGTTGTAACATTGCATTGGAAGAAGAACCTGTGAGATTTTCCATCTTTGTAAAATGCACACCACATAATGATTCTTGGAATTGTACGTGGACTCAGCTGAAGTTTACAAATCAAATCACATCTGTAGTTTTTTTTTTTAATTGAAGTACAGTTGCTTTACAATTTGTGTTCGTTTCAGATGTTCAGCATAGTGATTCAGTATTTTTGCAGATTTTATTCCATTATAGTTGTAAGAAAATGGGTATAATTCCCTGTGCTATAAAGTAAATTCTTGTTGCTTATTTATTTTATATATTGATATATTAGTTTATAACTGTTAATCCTATACCCTTAATTTGTCCCTCCCCTTTTCCATCTCCCCTTTGGTAACCACAAGTTTTTTATGTCTATGAGTCTGTTTCTGCTTTGTATATACATTCATCTGTATTATGTTTTAGGTTCCACATATAAGTGATATCATATAGTATTTGTCTTTCTCTGTCTGACCTATTTCACTAAGCGTAACTCCTCTAGTTCTGTTTGTCTGTCTATCTCACATCTTCTTGACCCAATTATCTGCTGATGGGCACTTGGGTTACTTACTTGTCTTGACTATTATAAATAATGTTGCTATGAACATTGGGGTGTATGTATCTTTTCAAAGTAATATTTTCATTTTTTCTGAATATATTACCAGGAATGGGATTGCTAGATCATATGGTAGTTCTACTTTTAGGTTTTTGTTTGTTTGTTTGTTTGTTTTTTCGGTACACGGGCCTCTCACTGTTGTGGCCTCTCCCGTTGTGGAGCACAGGCTCTGGACGCGCAGGCTCAGTGGCCATGGCTCACGGGCTCAGCCGCTCCGTGGCATGTGGGATCTTCCCGGACCGGGGCACGAACCCATGTCCCCTGCATCGGCAGGCGGACTCTCAACAACTGCACCACCAGGGAATCCATATTTTTAGTTTTTTAAGGACCCTCCATACTGTTTTCCATAATAGCTGCATTAATTTACATTCCCACCAACAGAGTACAAGGGTTCCCTTTTCTGCACATCACCTCCAACATTTGTTATTTAAAGACTTTTTGATGATAGCCATTCTGACAGGTGTGAGGTGATACATCATTGTGGTTTTGATTTGCATTTCTCTAATAATTAGCAATATTGAGCATCCTTTCATGTGCCTCTTAGCCATCTGTATGTCTTCTTTAGAAAATGTCTGTTCAAGTCTTCTGCCCATTTTTTGATTGGATTATTTGGGGGTTTTTTTGGTTGTTGTTATTAAGTTGTATGAACTGTTTATACATTTTGGATATTAAACCCTTGTCTGTCACATCATTTGCAAATATTTCCTCCCATTCTGTGAGTTGTCTTTTTGTTTTCTTGATGGTTTCTTTTGCTGTGCAAAATCTTTTAAGTTTAATTAGGTCCCATTTGTTTATGTTTTTTTGTTTGTGTCTTTTGCCTTGGGGAACTGATCCAAGAAAGTATTGTTATGATTTATGTCAAAGAGTGTTTCACTTATGTTCTCTTCTAAGAGTTTTATGGTTCCTCATCTTACATTTAGGTCTTTAAACCATTTTGATTTTATTTTTTATATGGTGTGAGGGAATGTTCCAATTTTATTTTTTTAGATGTGGCTGTCCAGTTTTCCCAGCCCCATTTATTGAAAAGAGTTTTTTCTCCATTGTATATTCTTATATGCTTTGTCATAGATTAACTGACCATAGGTGCATGGGTTTATTTCTGAACTCTCTATTCTTGTCCATTAATCTATGTGTCTGTTTTTGTGCCAATACCATGCTGTTTTGATCACCTTAACTTTGTGGTAGAGTCTGAAGTCCAGGAGGGTTATACCTCCAGCTTTGTTCTTTTTCCTCAGGATTGCTTTGGCAGTTCTGGGTATTTTGTGGTTCCATACAAATTTTAGGATTAGTTTTTCTAGTTCTGTGAAAAATGTCATGGATATTTTGATAAGGATCACATTAAATCTGTAGATTGCTTTGAGTAGTATGGCCATTTTAATAACATTAATTCTTCCAATCCAAGAGCCCGAAATAACTTTCCATTTCTTTGAATCATCTATAATTCCTTCATCAGTGTTTTACAGTTTTCAATATATAGGTCTTTCACTTCCTCGGTTAACTTTATTCCTAGGTGTTTTTTATGTGAGTTTAAATGGGATTTTTTTTTTACTTTCTCTTTCTGATATTTCATTATTAATGTGTAGAAATGCAACAGATTTCTGTATATTAATCTTGTATCCTGCAACCTTGCTGAATTCATTTGTTAATTCTAGTAGATTTTGTATGGAGACTTCAGGGCTCTCTATATAGAGTATCATATCATCTGCAAATTGTGACAGTTTGACCTTTTCTCTTTGTATTTGGATATGGTTTATGTTTTTCCTTGTCTGATTGCTGTGGCCAAGACTGCCAACACTGTGTTAAATAGAAGTGATGAGAATAGGCATCCTTGCCTTGTACCTGCATTTAGTGGGAAGGCTTTCAGTTTTTCACTGTTGACTACTATGTTGGTGTGAGTTTGTCGTATATAGTCTTAATATGTTGATATATATTCCATCTATACCCACTTTGATAAGAGTTTTTTATCATGACTTGATGTTGAATTTTGTGAAATGCTTTTTTCTGTATCTATTGAGATGATCATGTGGTTTTTGTTTTTCCTTTTGTTGATGTGGTATATCACACTGATTGATTTGCATATGTTGACCCATTCTTTGGACCCTGGAATAAATTCAACTTGATCATGATGTGTGCTCCTTTTTATATATTGTTGGATTCATTTTGCTAATAGTTTGTTGTGGATTTTTGCCTCTATATTCATCAAAGATATTGGCCTGTAATTTTCTTCTTTTTATAGTATCTTTGTCTGGTTTTGGTATCAAGGTAATGATGGCCTCATAGAATGATTTTGGGAGTATTCCCTCTTCTTCAATTTTTTGGAATAGTTTGAGAAGTATTGATATAAATTCTTCTTTATATGTTTGATAGAATTCCCCAGTGAAGCCATCTGGTCCTGGACTTTTGTTTGCAGGGAGTTTTATTATTATTATTATTACAGATTCTATTTCACTTCTAGTGATTGGTCTTTTCAAACTGTCTGTTTCTTCTAGACTTAATCTTAGCATGCCAAATGTTTCTAGAAATTTGCCCATTTCTTCTAGATTGTCCCATTTGTTGGCATATAACTGTTCATAGTATTCTCATGTGTTTTTTTTTTTTTTTTTTTTTTTTTTTTTTTTTTTTTCTGTACGCGGGCCTCTCACTGCCGCGGCCTCATGCCAAATGTTTCTAGAAATTTGCCCATTTCTTCTAGATTGTCCCATTTGTTGGCATATAACTGTTCATAGTATTCTCATTTTTTTTTTTTTTTTTTTTTTTTTTTTTTTTTTTGCTGTATGCGGGCCTCTCACTGCCGCGGCCTCTCCCGCTGCGGAGCACAGGCTCCGGACACACAGGCTCCGCGGCCATGGCTCGCGGGCCCAGCCGCCCCGCGGCACGTGGGATTCTCCGGGACCGGGGCACGAACCCGTGTCCCCCGCATCGGCAGGCGGACCCCCAACCACTGCACCACCACGGAAGCCCTCATTATTTTTTGTATCTCTGTGGTATTGGTTATTTCTCTCCTCTTTCATTTCTTATTTTGTTTAGCTGGGTTCTCTTTTTTCTCCTTGGTGACCTTGGCTAAAGTTTTATCAATTTTGCTTATCTTTTCAAAGAAACAGTTTGGTTTCATTTATCTTTTCTATTGATTTTTAAACTGTATTTTATTTATTTCCTCTCTCATCTTTATTATTTCCTTCCTTCTGCTGACTTTGGGCTTTGTTCTTCTTTTTTCTAATGGTTTTAGGTGGTCAGTTAGGTTGTTCATTTGAGGTTTTTCTTGTTTCTTGAGGAAGAGCTGCATTGCTATAAACTTCCCTCTTAGAACTGCTTTTGCTGCCTCTCATAGATTTTGCAAAGTTGTATTTCTATTTTCATTTGTCTGGAGGTAGTTTTCTATTCCCTCTTTGATTTCCTCATTGACCCATTGGTTTTTTAGTAGCATGTTGTTTAGTTTCCACATATTTGTTTTTTTCCCCATTTTTCTTTCTGTGGTTGATTTCTAGTTTCAGACTGTTGTGGTCCAAAAAAATTCTTGATATAATTTCTGTCCTCTTAAATTTGTTGAGGCTTGTTTTGAAACCTAATATATGGTCTAGCCTAGAGAACATTCCATGTGCACTTGAGAGGAACATGCATCCTGCTTTTTTTTGATGTAGTGTCCTATAGATATCAATTAAGTCCAACTGGACTATTGTGTCATTTAAGACCTCTTTTGCCTTATTGAGTTTCTCTATAGATGATTTGCCCATTAATGTCAATAGAGTTTAAAGTCTCCTACTATTATTGTATTATTGTCAATTTCTCTCTTTATGTCTGTTAGAATTTTCTCTATATGTTTAGGTGTTCCTGCATTGGGTGCATATATGTTAAAGAGTGTAATATATTCTTACACTGATCCCATTATCATTACATAATACTCTTCATTGTCTTTTGTTATAGCCTTTGTTTTAAAGTCTATTTTGTCTGATATGAGTATTGCTACCCCTGCTTTCTAGTCATTTTGATTTGCATGAAATATCTTTTTCCATCCCCTTACTTTCAGTCTGTGAGTGTGTTTAATCCTGAAGTGAGTCTCTTGTAGGCAGCATATTGTAGGTCCTTGTTTTTTTGTTCTTTTGTTTTGTTTTGTTTTGTTTTTTTATCCAGTCAGCCGCCCTCTGTCTTGATCAGAGCATTTAGTCCATTGCCATTTAATTATTGATAATTGTGTAATAATTGCCATTTTATTACTTGTTTTCTGTTTTTTCAATACTTCTTCTTTCTTCATTTCTTCTTCTTTTTGTTTTTCCCATTGTGGTTTGATGATTTTCATTAATATTGATAGTATGCTTATGTTTCTTTCTTTTGGTTTTTTGTGTACCTATTGCATGTTTTTGCTTTGTGGTTACCATGGAGTTTGTATATTGTTGTCCCATAACTATATCTACTTGGTTTAAACTGGTAATCTTTCAAGTTCAAAAACATTCTAAAAGATTTACATTTTTTTTACTCCCCTCTGCTACATTTTGTGCTTTTGATGTCATACCTTACATCTTCATGCTTATTCTTTTACTATTTATTGTAGTTATAGTTGAGTTTACATTTTTTGTTTGTTTGTTTTTAATCTACATACTGGCTTCTTTAAGTGACCTTCAATCCTTACTATATATTTACCTTTCCTATTAGGATTTTCTCTTTCCCATAGTTTCTTCCTTCTTTTTTATTTAAAGACCCTTCAACATTTCTTTTAGGATATATTTATTTTTGTTAAATTCTCTTAAATACTTTTTCCTTATCTGAGAAATTATTTATCTGTCCTTCTATTCTAGGTGATGATCTTGCTGGGTAAAGTATCCTAGGTTGCAGATTTTCCCTTTTAGGACTTTGAATATATCATGCCACCTTCTCCTGACCTGCAAAGTTTCTGCAGAGAAATCAGCTCATAATGTTATGGGGGTTACCTTGTATATGATTCTCTCTCTCTCTTTTTCTCTTGCTGCCTTTAGAATCCTCTCTTTATCTTTAACTTTTGTCATTTTAATTATGATATGTGTTGATGTGTATCTCCTTGGGTTCATCTTATTTGGGACCCTCTGTGCTTCCTGTACCTGGATATGAAATTTTAGAGTTATGAAATTTTCCTTCTCTAGAGTTATGAAATTTTCACCCATAATTTCTTCAAGTACATTTTTGATCCCCTTGTCTCTCTCTTCTCCTTCTGGAACCCTTATTGTGTATTTGTTGGCATATTTTATATTCTTTCAGAGATCTTGTATGTTGCTTTCTTTTTTTTTTTTTCTGTTATTCTGACTGGGTGATTTCCATTATTCTATCTTCCAGATCACCTATGCATTCTTCTGTGTCACTTATCTGGCTATTCATTGCTTCTAGAGTATTTTTTGTCTCAAAAATTGAATTATCTATTTTTGATTGGGTTATCTTTATAGTTTCCAGATCCTTGTTAAAATGATCTGTGTTTATATCAGTACTCTTTCTGAATTCAGTTAGCATATTTATTACCAAATTTTTGAACTCAGTGTCTCATAGACTATCTCTGTTTCATTTATTTTTTCAAGGGTTTTCACTTGCTCTTTCAATTGGGAGTAGTTCCTTTGCCTTTTCATTTTACTTAACTTTCTCTTTGTCTATGAATCTAGGTACAACACTTATATTTTGTGGTCTTGAAGTGGCTTTTTTATGTGGGACCATCCCTATATAGACTGTGTGCTCAGTGTGTTTGGTGTGAGGGCTGGATGTGATGTGGTTACTAGCCACAAGTTCCCTCAGGGTGTGCTGGTCACTATCACCATGATAGAGGCTGTGGTTGGTGTTAGAGGAGCTAAAACCTGCTCTAAATATGAGGTGGGACTTCCTTTATTCTCTGTGGCTGTCACTGCCCTGTCAGGGGTGGGATCTGCTCCCAAGCTGCTGGAGCATAAGCCATGAGGGTTGGGTTCAAGCAGGCTCTGTTCACTTCAGGTGTGTGATATTCCCTCTTCCCACACTGGGATTCCTGCCTCAAAGGAGGGGAGTGCTGAGGCAAGTGAGACTTGAGTGCCCATAGAGGTTCAACACCCACCTGTGCAGCCACCCTCAGTTCCACCCAGACACAGCTCAAGGTGCCATACTGTCCTCTGCTGTGGTTATCCCAGATCTATTGTAAGGTTGTGGTATGGAGTGGGCATGGCCAGAGCGTTTGCCCACTGGGACTGAGAGTCAGGGCTTGTGGTTGCAGGAATTGAAGCAGCTGTGCTGCTGTCAGAGATCTGGGCTACTTCTGTGGCACTGCCTGAGCAAGTGACAATAATGGCCACCACTGCCCCACCTGGAGCACATCCCAGGCCGCCAGGGCCACTCCTGCGTCCCTATATTGAGTCTTCTCCCAGGACCTGGTAGGCCTAGATCCAATTCAAAGCTGTGGTGTGGAGTGGACAGGTTGGAGAGTTCACATAACTGGGGGTGGGAGTCGAGGCATGTTGTTCCTGGGGGCTTGAGCAGCTGCATTGCTGCCAGAGTTCTGGGCTGCCCTTGTTTGCATAAGCACCAACAATAGCCACCACTGCCACACCTCGATCACTTCCTGGACCCTCTGGCCATCTCTGCATTGCTAGATTCTTTTCCCAGGACTTGGCTGCTCTAGATCCTGGGCCAAGCCATGGTATGGATTAAACAGGGAAAGGCTGGCTGTTCACCCAGCTCAGACTGGGGAATGTGACTAGGCAGCAGCCACTAGTGCAGAGTTCTCGCCTTCCTGTTTGTTGGCAAGCCAGCACCTGCACACTCCTCATGAGTGGAGTCTAGGCTTCTCCAGCCCTTCTGTGTGTCCCAGGAGTTCTCCCAACAAACAAGAGGGCTTGTCACTTCCACATAGGACCCCAGGGCTTGGATGCCTAGTCTCTGGCTCATTCCCTGGGGCGAGTCCACCTGTGTGGTCTTCCTTTTCCTCTTAGACCCCTTCAGTGGTACATGTCCTTATCCAATGCTTTTTTTCCAGTCCTACCCAATTACATGAGAATCTTTCTTGCAGCCTTGGTTGTACAGGAGTTCTGCCAGTTTTCAGTTAGTTTTCCATGAGAACTGTTCCATATATACATGTATTTTTTATGTATTTGTGGGGGGAGGTGAATTTCACATTCTCTTACTCCACCATCTTAATCCCCCAATACCTGTATATTTTAGTGTGCTAAGTTGGTCTGTACTTCTCATTATATTTATGGTAGTCCCAGCATCTGATACAGGGCTTTATTCAGTGTGTTCTTGGTAAGTGTCTATGGGCCTAGTCGTGATGTGTTCCAGTGGGAAAAGAACAAAGTCACAGCTGGGTTCTAGTTCGTCTCCAACATAAGTTATCATTGTGTGAACAGATTTGACCTCTCCTTGCTTTTATTAATCTGTAAAATAAAAACGATAATAACTCCCCTTTTATGTCACATAATTTCTGAGAATAATCCACGTATTCATGGACCACGTAAATTTGAGACTAAAATAGGAAACCTAAAGTGTTAACAGAACTATTTTCTCATAGAATTCAGAAACTCCAGCCCCATTCAAATTACTTTTAGTTTGGAAAATTCCAGAGGGATGATTGGCATATACTGTACTGTTTCCTTCTTTACGTTTCCTGAATGTGATGTATCAGGATTACATTATTATGCTCCAGTGGGAACACCACTAGCCATTTCCATTAGTGCGACTTATAAAGGAATGTTTTGTAATGCGTCCTAGGACTCAGCTGTGGGGCTGCGGCAAAGAGAAATCTGACTAGCAAATGCCATCCTACTTTCAAACCCACTTCTCTCCTTTAACAACAACCCCTTGTCCTGCAATCAAGCTGCTGTATATTAACCCCTCTTACTTTTGGAGGAACTTTTCAATAAGCTCTTTCCTCCTCCATGTAAATAGAAACCAGCTGGCCTGCCTCGTGCGTGCTCCAAGCAAGGCTAGACTCTCTCAATCCCTGGATTAGTTTAGGCTTTGCTGATTTCATTGTTGCCAATTCCAGCTGATCAGGCATAGTGAACTGGAATAACCTCAAGGAGAGTACAGGATCAAGAGAAAGAGTGCCTTAATCACTTGATATTATCTGCCAAAGGCACAAGAGGAAGGGAATAATAACAAGAAACCTCTGTGTTACTAAAGCTAAGCATGATCCAAGGGGAAAAGGTGCAGCAAGATTCCTAGCCTGCTCGTTAAGGCAACTGAAGATGATAAGGTGAGAGAACTGCCAAGACCATTTATATGGCAGCTAGGATCGTGGTTTTGGGATAAGAAGACCAAAATAGAAAACACTATGTTATCTATGAAAATACTAAAATTATTTACAAATAAATTACTTTTCTTAATTACAAAGTTATATGCTTATTATAAAAAACTGGAATGGAAAAATATAAAGAAAATTATAACTACCTATTACCCTATCATCCCATCCATTGTCAATATTTACATGCATTTTTTCCAGTCTTTTTCTATACATATACAGAGTGTTACTTAACGTGCATGTGTTAAACTTAAGCCACAAACAACCTAAGGCATGTTAACATTTGAAATAGTTAGGAGTCCACTCTCAGGAATGGAGCTATGACAGGGTCTTCAAATATCAATATCTGAATCTTCACTAGAAGATTCATATATTATTACAAAGAACTTTGGAATTAAATTTTCACTGGTGAAATTAGTACTATTCAAGATATGTTTTGGCTACTAAAATTATACAGGCACCTCTGTCCTTGCGTGAATGAAGTCTAAAATTCTGGTGAGCCCAGAAGGCTACCACTCTTAAAGTAACACCCATGGTCTCAAGCTCTAGTTCATCCTGATTCTGTTTCCTAATCCAACTGGGCTAGCTGATGCTGCTGACAGAATATTGTATTTTCACAAAATGAATGATTCATGTAAGGTCCTTGTCAGGGTTTCTAAAAGAACAAGAAGCAGAGGCTTCAGAGGGTTTATAGGAAGAGGATGTTTCAATGTTTTGTGCCTGATGCTAAAGTAAAAATCTATTTTGTCGGAGAAACTGATTTTCATTCTAACGGTTCATGTTCAGGGTTGTAGTGAAGGACACATGGTTCCAGATCTCTCTAACTGTCAGAGGCTTCCATTTTACCAGAGTAACCTGACAATTGTGGATAGTCAATTGGACAAATCAATTTACAAGTCAAATACTGCACAAGACTACTGGCGAATAAAATGCAATATGGAATTTATCTGTTTCTCTTTAAAACTGTTTATCAAGTGACAAATTTGGCTAAATAGGAATCCTATTCACAATATTTAGAGATACTTACCTGCTTTGCTATAGCTACTTCCAAAGCAATATCTCAGATATTCTAGAGATTTATAATTCTCAAGTACCAGTACTTCTAAGATTTTAATCATTATAATTAAAAATGTATACCAACATAAGAAAGGTCTTTTTCCCCCCTTTCTGTGCTTGCTTTGTGATCTCAAGCAAAATTGGACACCCTCCTAAGCTTCAATTTTCTCATGGTTGAAATGAGGAATCAAACTAAATGATTTCTATGTCTCATACCAGTTCTAGTCGTTTATAGATCTGTTCATTCCAGAACCATTTGTTGAAGACCTCACCCAAGTGAGCTACTACACTTGGCAAGAGGTAAAGCAGGGTGGTAGGAATATAAGACTAAAGACAAACAGATAAAATGACAAAGATTCTGACTTCAAGAAGTCTATGATGTAGTGTATGAAGTGTCATGAAAGAGATAAAACCCACATTGGGAAAACTAAAAGGTGGATTGTATTATTTTCAATTTCTCCCTTTATGTCTGGGAGTATTTGCTTTACATATTTAGGTGCTCCTGTATTGGGTGCATATATGTTAACAAGTGTAATATCCTCTCCTTGTATTCTATTGCTATAGCCTTTGTTTTAAAGTCTGTTTTGTCTGATATGGGTATTGCTACCCCTGCTTTCTTGTCATTTCTGTTTACATGAAATATCTTTTTTCATCCTCTCACTTTCAGTCTGTGTGTGTGTGTTTAGCCCTTAAGTGAGTCTCTTGCAGGCAGCATATTGAAGGGTCTTGTTTTGTTTTGTTTTTATCCAATCAGCCACCCTATGTCTTTTGATCAGGGAATTTAGTCCATTGACATTTAAAGTAATTATTGATAGATATGTACTTATTGCCATTTTATTATTTGTTTTCTGGTTGTTTTTGTAGTTCTTCTCTGTTCATTTCTTCTTTTTATTTCTTCCCTGTGGTTTGATGACTTTCTTTAGTAGTATGCTTGTGTTCCTTTCTTTTTGGTTTTTGTGTATTTATTGTAGGTTTTTTATTTGCAGTTACCATGGGGTTGATATATGTTGACCCATAATTATACTTACTTGTTTTAGTAGATTGATCCATTCTAATGGAGGCTTTCAAAGATTTTATGAAGGCAAGGACAGTTAGGTTGAAGAATCTTCAAGAAAAGTTGGGATTTTCACAGACAAAAATGGAAATAGGAAAAAATGTTTATTAAACACATGCAGCCCATAGGTGAGTGCATAGAACAAAGTAATATATTTCCTTCCCATTCAGCCCCTGGCCTTTTCTTGAAAATTCATGTAACTATTTTTATATATGAATATGGTTACAGATTTATTCATGGAACTTTTGCAAAATTTACTAAAGTCAATTGTGAAAGCCTTACAACTAAGAAAAAGAAAGAGCAGAGGTAATCATGGCCTTAGACATCTTTATATAAGTTAATTATTTTATTGATTTTTCCCTTTTGAGATAGTCACAGGTGAGACCTGGAACTGTCCATATTTCTCGGCAGACAATAACTCGATAAAAAGGGAGGAAGGGAGAGAAAATGTTGCTAGCATTTTGTGTAAAGAAAAGCATATGCTGCTCAAAAAGGAAAACCTAAAAAAATACTTTTCTTTTTTCTGGTTTACAAGAATGACCCTGTGGAATATCGAAATTCACTACATTATATTATGGGTAGAAAATGTAGAGTGCCATGGGTTATCTCTGTATGTGTGACAGTGAAATCAAGCAGATTCATTTTAAATAAACTCTTGTTAGAGCATTCCCTACACACACACACGCACACACACACACACACACATACATGAGAGCTATGTGTATGTGCCCTATTTTAAGCACTTTAAATGTATTAACTAAGTTAATCCTCCTACAACTCTATAAGGTAGTGATTATTATCACCCCCCTTTTATTGATGAGGAAATTAAAGCACCATAAGGTTAAACAATTTTCCCAAAGTTACTACTAATAAATGGGAGACCCAGGTTTCAAATCCATGGCTGTCTGGTTCTAGAATATGCTCTCAATCTCCCTACACGTGACTGCCTCTTTATATTTCCCTAATTAACAGAAACAGATGCAGAGTTCTATACCTGTTCTACCACAAGTATAAAAACAGCATCAAGCAAACCAAAGAATGAGCTGTCCTCATAATAGTTTCTTCTCCTGGGATTCAGTAGTCCTGGTGCACATAATCAAAAAATGTATTTAATATTCCATGAGACTTCAATAAAAAGCTGGGTGGCAAGCTGCAGATATGAATCTGGTAAAACCTGAATCTTATAGAAGCCATATAAATATTTCTAAACCTGAAAATGTTAATGCTAGTAAAAGGATTGAGACAAATAAGAAAGTAATTTTAAACACACCCCAGGGAAACTAAATTAAGAAAAATGAAAGCTGGCATCTAGCAAAATTATACATAGTGTTAATTTTAAAAATCTGAGATGATTAAATATAGTTTTCAGAAACTAAATCTTTACTGGAAAAAGGAAATAACAGGATTTTGGCAGTCAGAAAATAATAAAAATAACAAAAGTGTTATGGTTATGAAATCTTCTAAGAATTCAGTAGTTGAAGTAAAACTGATAAAGAAGACCTAGTATATAAGAAACTGTCAGAATGAACAAGATTTTCTGACTTGAATTATAAAATCAGAAGAGTTGGTGAGGATGTTTATTGATTCTTTCAAATCATACATAAAAAACACAGAAAGATTTATAATCTCGATAACTCAAATACTTAGAGAAAAAAGATTGAAATTTTGTGGAAGTATTAGGTAATAAAAACATAATTATAGTTCTATGATTTCCATGTAAAAATTATTTCCTGTGGTAAATAAAAAGCAGTGCTAGAGCTGGTGCTCCACAGCAAGAGAAGCCACCGCAATGAAAAGCCCATGCACCGCAACGAAGAGTAGCCCCCTTTTGCTGCAATGCACAGCAATGAAGACCCAATGCAGCCAAAAATAAATAAAATGAAAAGAAAAAAAAAAAGCAATGCTAGTACAAAAAGCATTCTTAAGGTATACTATTTCTACTTCTACTACTAAAAGCATCCACATAATAGTTGGGAAAAGGTGATTTTGACAGCAATGACTATGTATATAATTATAAGCACAGTGCTCCCAAAAGACGTTGTATTAAGACTTCTGGGCAACTGATTGATAATATCATTATACAATTATCATTTAATCTGAAATTAAAGGATAAACTATAGTAACAATGAAAGCTAGTACTGAAAAATATATATTAAGGTAGGGAAATATCACCTATATTACATACTAAAACGGGAAGACAGTAGTATGCCTAAATAAAGTGGATACTGGACAAACTTTTAAGGTATAGTGAGGCTGATGTTTAAATACAATAGTAGCAGATGGGATTGGTGTTTTGTAACCCTAAAGCAAATCTCTAATTTTTCTGCCACAATTCATGTGTTTTCAGCTAGTTACTTAAAACTCCAAACCTCATTTTAATCATCTATAAAAAGGAAATAATACCATGCAGAAAACAATTACAGGAAGATATTGAGGGCTTCCCACATATGTACTTGGCACATAGTAATGCTAAATAAATACTAGTTCTCTTCCTCTCATTCTGTTCAAAATTCTCTCCTCTGGAAAATAAAATTAATAAAATTATAGACTTCAAGGAATTTGTGATATTGTTACAATGACGATTCTTCTACTCAGGAATCAGTTCAAAAATATTAGCAACATATGTGCAAAAATGAGAAATATAAACATTTAGGGTTCAAAAAAGAAAAATCAAGGAAGGCAAAAATTCTGGTTGCCCATAAGGCTTCAGGGAGGAAATAGGACCTAAGGAGGATCCTGATGCACAGGTAGGATTAGATAAGTGGATGGGCAGGAGGAGCCTTTTCCAAACCAGTTGGAGCAACAAGGTCTGAGAATTGGCCCTGCATCTTCATGGAACAGGGAGATGACCAGTCCAGCCAACACAAATCTTAACCCGAGGGAGCGGTAGTACCAAACACCATCTCCTTGTCAGTTACTTTGCTTCAGAGGACTGTCACCACATCTCAGCCAGCCACCAAATACCCCTTTCCACACTTGCTAGCTGGAGTCCCCCCACTGTCCAAAACAAGCTTCCTGCCCTGACGAAATGTATGAACAAAAGCACCAAAATCAATTGTTCTGAATCGAGAGGTTGAGATATACTAGAATCCCTGTGGGGCAAGAAAGCATGCAGAAAGGGCCCGGTATAGGTGATTCTGATGCCCTGCACCCTATCTGAGAATATCAGGCTTAAATTAATACTAAAGAAATCGAAGAGACAAACTAACACATCAGTAGAAATCAGACACATGAATAGATCCAAACAGTAGAACATATGGAAGAGCTGCATTCAGTAATTTGTGGTTATCATAAGGAGCTGAAGAAAATCTCAGACCAAAGGCATCCATGTATGACATTAAGTCATTGATCCATAAGCCCAAAATACTGAAAATTTATTCAGGATTTTTCTGCAGAATGTGACCTATAGGGCTGAAATTACCAAGTTTCTCTTTCCAAGTGAAAAAGGGATGCATTCAATCTGTTTACATTCTAAAACGGGATTATAAATGGCAACAGACCTCTCAAAATCATGGCTTCGGTTACACAAAGATTAGTCTTATGTACAATGTGGAAATGTCAGTTGGTTCTGGATCAGAGATTCAGCAACAGCCACGCATAGTTATCAGATGAAGAATGTCAAAATGCTGATCACGACGGGTAAGTGTTTATGAAATGAGAGGTCCCTCCCCTTGCAGGCAATTGTACACAGTGTGCAAAAGTGAAAAGTAATGTTATATATAGCTCCGGTTCACTAATATGCATACCAAGTGTAATGTTTCTATCCTAAAATGAATGCAAATTGCCCTGAATACTTTTTAGACTAAAAATAGATGTAAAAAATATGGTAATGGATGTGGTTTCTTTCATTTGTAAACATATTTCTGCTGACCCAGCATTAAGTGCACATACACACACACACACACACACACACTCGAGGGCAGTCCACCCAGTGATGGGCAGTGATGGATTTATTTGCAGGCTGTCTGTGACCAATAGCACACATTTTTAATTTGGCCAAGAAACAGGGCAGAACAAATCAACCTGAGCAGAAATGGAGCATATGCCTTTGTCCCCATCAGAGGTTGTATTGTGTACTTAGGGGTCACAGTGAGACTCTACCAACTCCTTCACAACCCTGACCTCACCTCCATCCCATTGCCACCCCAGAGGCTTGGAAATAAGGGAAATAAATGCTGTAATACTAACATACAGTAGCCCTGTGTCTGGAGATGCCAAGTTACTTTTGAGGTAGAAAGGCCTCTGGGTCTGCAGGATTTATGTGCTGGAATCAAAATTTACTGACTTAGGACTGTTCTCAACCTTCCAAACAAGAGATTTTTAGTTTTCTAGATCAGCTTCCCCATAGCTTCCCCCATGTACTCACTCTATGGAAGCAGACCAGTCCTAGGCTTTTTGTATTACAGAAAAGGGAGAATGGGAAGAGATAGTCAGCGTGGAAGGCCAGGAAGAAAGAGGGAAAGGTCGTTGCTTGCTGGATGAATGCCAAGGTTCCCAGTCTCCCTTTCTTGTGGAGAATCTGGATAATGGATTCAAATATTGGAAAACATTTCTTCAAGAAATTAAGTACAGATCTGAGGATAGGGCAAAAAGTCAGATGGAAGAAAGAGGGTTTCTTTTGAGAGCCTCTGGATGAGTTTGGAAGGAAAGAGAGGTTTGGAGAAGTGTTATATGAGTTTCGGTTTGGGTCCCATTTACTGTTCTGTGGGAGATGAAGTAAAAGAAGGGAACTCATTTTTAAATCACTTCTAGTAACTGAAGATTTCTTTACAGGTGACTATATGTGTAGGATGAGCCACTTGAGGCCACAGCCTGTTTCATTCTGAGCACATTTGAGGCTGTGTGATCCACATTTACAGTGGAAGGGAGCATACTTATGTTCTAGAATTCCTGGAAGGAACCCAAAGATACATCCTAACGGGACTGCTTAGATAAGAGAGTCATCTATATATATTATCATATATATATATATGTATATATATATATATATATATATATATATATATATATATATATATATATATATATATGCCTTGAGGGCATTGGGTGAGGTTCTTCCTCACTGGAGAAAGCAATCTGCTCTACTCAGATTGCTGTCTATAGATTCCACTGCTAATCTCCTCTAAAAACATCCTCACAAAATAGATAGCTAGTGGGAAGCAACCACATAGCACAGGGAGATCAGCTGGGTGCTTTGTGACCACCTAGAGGGGTGGGTTAGGGAGGGTGGGAGGGAGAAGCAAGAGGGAGGAGATATAGGGATATATGTATACGTATAGCTGATTCACTTTGTTATAAAACAGAAACTGACACACCATTGTAAAACAATTATACTCCAATAAAGATGTTAAAAAAACAAAAAAAAATCCTCTCAGACACACCCAGAATAACGTGTAACCATATACTTGGGCACCCCATGACCCAGTTAAGTTGACAAAAGGAATTAACCCTCACAGTTGCTATCTTAGCAAGTAAAATTTTTCACTAGTTATAAATAATTATATTTCTGGTGGAAAATTAAAACATTGGGCTTCTGCTTTATATATGAATTGCTGTTAACTTGATTAATGTAAAACAGTACCTGAAAAGTAAATTTGTTTTCAGTGTGCTGATAATTATAGAAACTGAGTCTCTAAGACTTGTGTTTAGCTATTAGTGCATTCATGAGGATAATGAATGTTTCCTAGAAGATAGCCAGCTGACCTTTCTCTAGGGAGTCTGACTTCCCTGTTGTATATTTTCTTCATTAACACACATGCTAGCTTAAAATACACTATTCAAAATGAAACAAAGGATTAAACAGCTATCCAGTAAATTTCAAACAAAGGAGATAGTCACTCTGAATATTTTAAGTGCTGTAACCAAAAAGCAGTTAACTCTTTGTGTAGAAAAAAATGAAATTCAGTGTAACAAAAAGAATGCCACAAATACTTTGGATCTTGTAAACCAAATGGCTCATCTATATTATCCTAAAAGAACAATACATCCTGTTAAAATTATATCATATTTCTGTCAGAGGGGAAAATGGATAAATTATGAAATATTTGGTGCCTTGGATAAAATTTTAATATTTTTTGGTGTTGAGCTTTGACACATACTTTTTCATCTTTCGGACAAGAGATCTTCAAATTTGATGGTCAGATATAAATTATTACATACTGGATTCAGAATAATTAGAAAAGCTACTGAACTTCAATTCTCTCAGGATGAAAATACGTGGATACTGCAACCATCTTACCATCTCTTTTTGGATTCCCTTAGTTCCATCACTAGGAGTTAGAAAGCTTCCTTTTTATTTCTTATAGAGTTATACATTCATCAACCTATCCTAGAAACAGAACCACACTGACTCTGTAAACCCCTTTTTTTCTCACAAACTTGGTCTTGGGTTATGAATTCCATCCTCTCCATGTTATCCTATCTGGTCTGTGACCTAACCTTTATTCTCTGATGTCCTTATCTATCTATTATGAACTGCAGAAACCTAGGTTTTTCACTAAAGAGAGTTATTGGAAGAACTTGAGATGTCTCTGGAGCCCAGGATTATACATGGACATAAAGACTGATACCAGCTTACCACTTGGAGAACACTAAAGGGTAGAGGTTGGCTGGTTTGGCTTCTCAGTGGAAAAACAAAGACAGAGGAAAACAGTAGGAAATCTTGAACTGTGGTTATGATTTGGTATAGTAAGAATGTATGGTATATGTATACAATGGAACATTACTCAGCCATAAAAAAGAATGAAATAATGCCATTTGCAGCAACATGGATAGACCTAGAGATTGTCATACTGAGTGAAGTAAGTCAGAGAAGGACAAATATTGTATGATATCACTTATACGTGGAATGTAAAAAAATGGTACATATGAACTTATTTACAAAACAGAAATAGAGTTACAGATGTAGAAAACAATCTTATGTTTACCAAGGGGAAAGGAGGGGAGGGATAAATTTGAGATTGGGATTAATATGTACACACTATTATATATAAAATAGATAATTAATAAGGACCTACTGTATAGCACAGGGAACTGTACTCAATACTATGTAATGACATATATGGGAAAAGAGTCTAAAAAAGAGTGGATATATGTATATGTATACCTGATTCACTGTGCTATACAGCAGAAAGTAACACAACACTGTAAATCAACTATACTCCAATAAAAAAAAATATGTATGAGTTTTCTGTGGCCCAATTAGAGGCCATAGAGAGTAGCTAGGCTCAAGCTATCTTGAAATTACTCTGCCCTAGAGGGAAGCTAACCAGGGCAAGAGAGCCATAGTGTGAGAAGTTATGGAATGCATCACCAAGGGCAATCAGAGGGTTTGTTGTAAGAGTTCCAAACTGCTTATACCAAGGAACTATAGCATTTTGCAGAATAGCCAAAGAATCCATGTTTGTATCCAATTAAAGAGCCAGACTTTGGATGCCTGTCACACAGGCAGATTATAATAGCACTGGTGACATAAGACAGTTACTCTTGTCCCTCTAGTGCACTTTCCCCCTTCCCAGCACTAAAGGAGCCAGAAGAAGCAGGGAAGGAATATAAGGAAGTGTGAATAAACAAACCATACTCCCTGGGTGTGAATTTAAAGTTTTCATTTAGAATGCACAGGACCTCTTAATGCCTGAAAATGAACTGTAATTATGGAGACCATGCTCATAACAGAAAATGTCAAAAAAGCTAAGGCATCTTTCCAAGACACCACGAAGGGCAGAGTAGGGAGATTCAACAGAATACATTTGAAGGCAGTAGCTATTTAAAAATAAAGCCATTTTCTGTTTGAACCCCTTCTATTTCAGATTATTCCATTAAAAAAATGAATCTACACACACACACATTCACACACATAGAACATGGATTTTTTTTCATTTAACATAATGTAATGAATGTTTTAAGACATTAAATACCATTCTACGTCCTTTTTCTGGCTTTATAATATTCCTTTTTATAAATGTACTATAATACATTTAACTGATTCCCTATTATTAGACATTTAGATTTTTTCCTTAATTTTGATGTTATAACCAATGTTGTAATTAATAACTTTATATATATAAAGCTTTGCCCATAACCATAATTAATTTTGGGGGATAAATCTCTAGAAATAGAATTACTAGACCAATAATTATTCACGTGTTTAAAGCTTTGGATATATATTGCCAAATTTCAAAATGGATAATCTGGGCTTCCCTGGTGGCGCAGTGGTTGAGAGTCCGCCTGCCGATGCAGGGGACACGGGTTCGTGCCCCGATCCCGGAAGATCCCACATGCCGCGGAGCGGCTGGGCCCGCGAGCCATGGCCGCGGAGCCTGTGTGTCCGGAGCCTGTGCTCCGCAACGGGAGAGGCCACAGCAGTGAGAGGCCCGCGTACAGAAAAAAAAAAAAAAAAAAAAAAATGGATAATCTATTAATGAATGCATCTTAAATATTCATATCGATAACTCCTCAAAATCTTCCAGGGTTTATATGAATTTTTTTTTTACAACTTTATTGGAGTATAATTGCTTCACAATGGTGTATTAGTTTCTGCTTTATAACAAAGTGAATCAGTTATACATATACATCTGTTCCCATATCCCCTCCCTCTAGCGTCTCCCTCCCACCCTCCCTATCCCACCCCTCCAGGTGGTCACAAAGCACCGATCTTATTTCCCTGTGCTATGCGGCTGCTTCCCACTAGCTATCTACCTTATGTTTGGTAGTGTATATATGTCCATGCCTCTCTCTCGCTTTGTCACAACTTACCCTTCCTGCTCCCCATATCCTCAAGTCCATTCTCAAGTAGGTCTGTGTCTTTATTCCTGTTTTACCCCTAGGTTCTTCATGACATTTTTTTTCTTAAATTCCATATATATGTGTTAGCGTATGGTATTTGTCTTTCTCTTTCTGACTTACTTCACTCTGTATGACAGATTCTGGGTCTATCCACCTCATTACAAATAGCTCAGTTTCATTTCTTTTTGTGGCTGAGTAATATTCCATTGTATATATGTGCCACATCTTCTTTATCCATTCATCCGATGATGGACACTTAGGTTGTTTCCAGCTCCGGGCTATTGTGAATAGAGCTGCAATGAACATTTTGGTACATGTCTCTTTTTGAATTATGGTTTTCTCAGGGTATATGCCTAGTAGTGGGATTGCTGGGTCATATGGTAGTTCTATTTTTAGTTTTTTAAGGAACCTCCGTACTGTTCTCCATAGTGGCTGTACCAATTCACATTCCCACCAGCAGTGCCAGAGTGTTCCCCTTTCTCCACACCCTCTCCAGCATTTATTGTTTCTAGATTTCTTGATGATGGCCATTCTGACTGGTGTGAGATGATACCTCATTGTAGTTTTGATTTGCATTTCTCTAATGATTAATGATGTTGAGCATTCTTTCATGTGTTTGTTGGCTATATGAATTTTTATTTGCCAAAATTAAAAGTTAAAAATGGAATATTCTAGGTATGAAAAAATTATGTTGTGCATCACTCAGTTAATAGAAGATATTCAATGCTAAATTAAAACTCAAACTTTTAATAAATGGTTAAAAAATTCAAAGCAAACTACAGTCTACCATCACCTTCACAATCAAAACCCACCACATATTCATTTAACTTCTAGGCTGTCAGGTAAAATTTTTTTAAAGACAACTATGCTATGTATCTATTTCAAATGTCCTCCCCAAGAAGCCTGTAGAAAAAGGTCTTTCTTCCATGAGTAGGGGCTTTGGGGATAATAGTTAGATTCCATGAATACTTGGGTTAAAAATCAGAGCTATATCCAAATAATCAAACTTATAAGACTTCCGTACTGTCATCCTGTGCTTTCTGGGGAAAGAAAAAACAAAATTAAATGACACATGACATAGTTATACTGGCTAACTGCCAAACATATGAAGTGTTGTCATATCTTCTGAACTTAAAACAGAAGAGTTCAATAATCCTGATTACTGTTCTGTGAGTGATAGTAACAAATTATTTAAATGAATATTGTTTATAAGACGTGTATAAAGCATTTGCACATATGCCATCTCATTCGAATGTCATAACACACTTGCAAGATAGATTTTGTTATTCTCATTTTATAAGTGAGGAAACTAAAGCTCAAAAAAATTAGTTGGCTCACCCATAGACATACAGCTCTGGTATGAACATAGCCAGAGTCAAAACTGTACCTTAATTTCAAATCCGGAATCTTTCTACCATGCCACTCTGCCTCTTGGTTTATTGGTTTCTTTATTTATTTGATACTTATTGAACATCAGTATGGGCCAGGAACTACATACAGGTATAGGAGGTATAGAACTGGTGGAGATAGGTAAAATTCCTATCCTCCCACATCTTGTGAACTTTGGAGTGGGAGTGTGTCAGGAAGGCAATAATTAACCATTAATTTGTGATATCTCAGGGAAAGCTCAGTGGTTGAAAAATGATTCAGGGTTAGGGGAGAGACAATGATGAGATATACTACTTAAGATTATGTTATCAAGGAAATTTGCTGGGACAAGGTTAACTTATAAGTAGAGACTTGAGCAAAATGAGGGGTCCAGCTATGCAGACATCAGGGGCAAGAGAATTCCATGAGGAACTTGAGAACCTGCATGTTAACATTAGCTGCGGTCCTCACAGAACCACTCCTGTCAGCCTTGCCTTCTGTTCGCTGGACTAGTTGCAGAGAAAATGCATTTTGTTTAAATAAATGAGACGCATAAGAAGAGAGGCAAAGACCAAATAGCATATCCACAGCACAGAAGCAAAAAATTGACAGCTGCTCAGATTTCTACCTCTGACTGACCTGGCTTTTCAATATTCATAGCTTTCTTCACAGGACAGCACTGGGGGTTATAGCTTTTTATTTCATTCTTTTAAAATAAAACCTTGCAAATTCACCATAGAATCAGATCACATAAATTTTATTCACAATCTTATAAGTACTTTTTAACAACATTGACTGAGAGATAGAAGGGAGTTCAAAATTTTATCCTTGTGTTTTTTCGTTTTGTTTTGTTTTTTGCGGTACGCGGGCCTCTCACTGCCATGGCCTCTCCCGTTGTGGAGCATGGGCTCCGGACATGCAGGCTCAGTGGCCATGGCTCACAGGCCCAGCCGCTCCGTGGCATGTGGGATCTTCCCGGACCGGGGCACGAACCCGTGTCCACTGCATTGGCAGGCAAACTCTCAACCACTGCGCCACTAGGGAAACCCTATCCTTGTGTTTTATTCATTTTTATTAACATGTTAAAAAAGGATTTTAACCATTTCCACCAGTTGTTGTAAGTCCTCAGCATCAAGTAAGGAGGGATAATATTACTCACTTGCTTCTTTAGTATGAGATATTAGAGATCTTTATCATCTAATTATTTAGAGAAATCAAATATGGAAGAATTCTAAACTTAGGAAAAGCCTTATAGAAATAACCATTTCAGGTACAAAGTGAAAGAATAAATAGTCAAGAGATGCCAAAGCCTTAATTTTATTATATGTATGACCTTAAGATGTAGAGTCTGTATAACTGCTGAAATCCACCTCCCTAATTATCGCTACCATTTATCGAGCCCTTTCTGTGTGGTAGGTCACATGCTAAGCACTTCCTGTGCATTGTGGTAAAACCGTCCAAAGATCTTATGAAGTAACTACTGTAATAGTTCTCATTGTATTGATAAGGAGGTGTTAAAGAAGCCCACCCAAGGTCATTTAACCAGTAAATGGCATAGTCAGGATCTGAACTCACTGCAAGAGCCCAGACTCTCAGACGCCTGCTAAAGTGACTTCCTGCCAGATTCCAGGTGGTATGCCTGGCCTCTCTGGTGGAGTGCCAACAACCCTGATGTTGATTAAAAGCAGCATGAGATTTAGTAGCCATGCACGGTCCATTCCTCTCAACTCAAGAAACCTCTAAATTCTAAGACATCTCAAGCAGTTCAGGGCATGAGAGTCGGAAAGAGAGATTTAGGATTGGCTCCCTTTGGTAGTGAGTGAGATGTGCTGAGCCCCTGTGACATAGCAGCTGTAAACTAGAGCAGATTTATAAAAGGCATGGCCCTGCCCTCCTACTTGACGCTAAGCTGTGTGACTCTGCGTGTGTCCTTCCCCAGGCCCAACGTGGTGCCTGGCGCACTCAGTAGTCAGCACTCATCTGCTGACAAGGAAAGGAAAGGAGGGAGGCCAGAAGCTCCTGCAGAGAAGACAAAGCCTACACGGAGAACGAGGCTTCAAGTCACTTGTGAAGGATGCCATCACCCAGTGCAGACTGGCATAGGGTATCTCAGCCATCCTCAGGAGCTGGCACCAAACTCAGAGGCAAGAATCAGCACCAGCAAGTAATCTCTGACTATTGAGAGCCAACCCAGAGCAGGTCTGGAACAGCTTTGCCAACTCTCTGCTTCCCCATCATTACAGGGCCTGCCAGCGTCTCCTCCAGGCTCTGGGGAAGTATTATGACGTGTTTTCATCATGAATTAATTATTGTCTTCTCCCTGAAGAGAAATATTTTTCTGACAAGTTAAAAACCTCTCTCTGCAATAAAAATGCCTTCAGCCTTTCTGAGCCATCTCTGCTTTTGAGGAATACCTCCTGGAAAGGTGCTACAGTGGAATCGTCCAGTCATTTATCAGGCCAGTAGCTGTCCATCAATCAGAAGCTGTAGTTTTACTTAATGCTCAAAGTGAGATATGTGTAACTCTTGGTAACCATGAGAGAGTCTTAGTTGCTCCTGTCCTGGGTTCCTGGGCTGATAATGTACAATTCTAGGAGAGAAATTCCAGAAGAGAGAAGGGTCTCATGTGTGTGTCTGTGTGTTTGTGTCTTGTTCGTGTGTCTACACCCCAAACTTTTCCCTCTACTCCATGTACACTGAGGAGAATGACAGCTATGTTACAAAGTTTGTACAGCCATATTACCAAGTATTTGAACAGGCCCAGAGAGGTGTGAGTGATAAATGAGGATGAAGACGCCACAGGAGCAACAGAGACTGGAGAAAAGAAAGGCGCAGGAGTGGAGGGACAGAATATGGTCTGTTTTCTGAAGATAATAAACTTCAGAGAGGGTCAGTAAACAATGAATGTCATGGGCTTCCCTGGTGGCGCAGTGGTTGAGAGTCCACCTGCCGATGCAGGGGACACAGGTTCGTGCCCCGGTCCGGGAAAATCCCACGTGCCGCAGAGCAGCTGGGCCCGTGAGCCATGGCCATTGAACCTGCACATCCGGAGCCTGTGCTCCGCAACGGGAGAGGTCACAACAGTGAGAGGCCTGCGTACCGCAAAAAAAAAAAAAAAAAAAAAAAAGAATGTCATGAGAAACAAACATAGTGAGAAATAAACCAAAGGGACATAACAACTGAATACAATGAGTGAAATCTAAGCGGATCCTGGAATAAAAGAAAAAATCTTAAAATATATTTTGGGGACTATTGGTGAAATTTGAATTTTGGAGAGTATTCCACAATAGTGCTAATCCAAAGAAAAGTTTAGATTCAAAACCCAATATATTTATATAGAAAAAAAGTGAACATGCCTTGGGAATTCTGTTCAGCATTACTGTCTGCTCTGCTCTTAGAAACCACTTCTCACAGCAACCCTGGACCTATACTGCCCACCCCCCTACACCTGAATCATAGCTCATCATCAGAGCTCAGCCTGTGAGGTGCGGGAGGGGAGAGCAGAATGGAGATCAGTCAAATCAAGAGTGGGACACAAAGGCTAGAATGAGGAAGATCTAAATGGTTAGATGTACAATAAAAATCAGTAAGACAAGCCCAGAAGGAAGAAAACAATGATTCAGTTCTCATCAATGCAATACAAGGGGCCATGGTCCCCTGAACAAGCCATGGGGTGCATTGTTAGAGCTAGCTGAGTCTACAAATAGTGATTATAATACCTCAAGTTAAAAATAATAAACCCATCGTTCATGATGATAACAGAGCAAGGGAAGGGGTGATTTTTTTAAAGGAAAAAAGTAGTATTTATCTAGAGACACTTCTCCCCACCCCACCCAGCCCTGACTCTGGCCAGGCTGGCCCTGGATGGGGTTGATTCTGCAGGTGCAAAGGAAATTGGGGAAACATTTGTGAAGAGAGGTGGAAAGTGAGAGCAGGGAACCTGGTAACACTTCAAACGTTGAAGAAGCATAAACTTCCTTCTTTGTCCCTCATCCTTTGATGCTTTTATTCCAATAGTTACTAAATGTTTGGGATGATTTGTGAGCAGAGATGGCAGGTGAAGGGGAAAAGGGGACTCTGCTTTCTTTTCATTCCTAAGTCTGCACCCACGAGGAAATATGAAGGAGAGTCCCCAGAAAACAAAACATTGAACATAGATAGATAAAAACTCTACAATAAAGCTTATTGGGGGAGATCCTGTTACCTGTAAACTGGAAAAGTGCCACAGAGTGGCTGGGGCCATGAGCCATGGCTGCTGAGCCTGCGCATCTGGAGCCTGTGCTCCACAATGGAAGAGGCCACAACAGTGAGAGGCCCGCGTACCACACACACACAAAAAAAGCATGAAATAATGCCATTTGCAGCAACATGGATATATATATGAACCACATCTTCTTTATCCATTTCTCTGTCAATGGACATTTAGGTTGCTTCCATGTCTTGACTATTGTAAATAGTGCTGCAATGAACTTTGGGGTGCATGCATCTTTTCCAGTTATAGTTTTCTCTGGATATATGCCCAGGAGTAGGATTGCCGGATCATATGGCAACTCTAGTTTTTAAAAGAACTTCCATACTGTTCTCCATAGTGGCTGTACCAATTTACATTCCCACCAACAGTGTAGGAGGGTTCCCTTTCCTCCACACCCTCTCCAGCATTTGTTATTTGTAGACTTCTTGATGATGGCCATTCTGACTGGTGTGAGGTGATACCTCATTATAGTTTTGATTTGCATTTGTCTAATATTTAGAGACATTGAGCATTATTTCATGTGCCTGTTGGTCATCTGTAAATCTTTGGAGAAATGTCTATTTAGGTTTTCTGTGCATTTTTTGATTGGGTTGTTTGGGTTTTTTTATATTGAACTAGATGAACAGTTTGTATGGAAATTAATCATCCCTTGTCGGTCACATTGTTTGCAAATATTTTCTCCCATTCTGTAGGTTGTCTTTTTGCTTTGTTTATGGTTTCCTTTGCTGTGCAAAAGCTTTTAAGTCTAATTAGGTCACATTTGTTTATTTTTGTCTTTATTTTCATTGCTCTAGGAGGTGCATTCAAAAAAATATTGCTATGATTTTTGTCAAAGAGTGTTCTGCCTATGTTTTCCTCTAGGAGTTTTTAAGTACTGTATTTGGTCTTACATTTAGGCCTTTAATCCATTTTGAGTTGTGCGTGGTGTTAGAGAATGTTCTAATTTTATTCTTCTATGTAGCTGTCCAGTCTTCCCAGCACCACTTACTGAAGAGATTGTCCTTTCTCCATTGTATATTCTTGCCTCCTTTATCAAAAATAAGGTGACCATCTGTGTGTGGGTTTATCTCTGGGCTTTCTATCATGTTCCATTGATCTATATTTCTGTTTTTGTGCCAGTACCATATTGTCTTGATTACTGTAGTTTTGTAGTATAGTCTGAAGTCTTGGAGCCTGATTCCTCCAGCTCTGTGTTTCTTTCCCAAGATTGCTTTGGCTATTAGGGGTCTTTTGTGTTTCCATACAAATTGTGAAATTTTTTGTTCTAGTTCTGTGAAAAATGCCATTGGTAATTTGATAAGGATTGAACTGAATCTGTAGACTGCCTTGGGTATTATATTCATTTTCACAATATTGATTCTTCTAATCCAGTAATACATATATCTTTCCATCTATTTGTGTCATCTTCAGGTTCTTTCATCAGCATCTTGTATTTTTTGGAGTACAGGTCTTTTTGCCTCCTTAGGTAGGTTTATTCCTAAATATTTTATTCTTTTTATTGTGATGGTAAGTGGGATTGTTTCCTTATTTTCTCTTTCTGATCTTTTGTTGTTAGTGTATAGAAATGCAGCAGATTTCTGTGTATTAATTTTGTATCCTGCAACTTTACCAAATTCATTGATGAGCTCCAGCAGTTTTCTGGCAGCATCTTTAGGATTTTCTATGTATAGTATCACATCATCTGCAAACAATGACAGTTTTACTGCTTCTTTTCCAATTTGGATTCCTTTTATTTCTTTTTCTTCTCTGATTGCCATGGCTAGGACTTCCAAAACTATGTTGAATAAAAGTGGTGACAGTGGGCATCCTTGTCTTGTTCCTGATCTTAGGGGAAATGCTTTCAGATTTTCACCATTGAGTACAATGTTAGCTCTGGGTTTGGTATGTATGACCTTTATTATGTTGAGGTTTGTTCCTTCTGTGCCCACTTTCTTGAGAGTTTTTATCATAAATGGATGTTGATATTTAACAAAAGCTTTTCCTGCATCTATTGAGATGATCATATGGTTTTTATTCTTTAATTTTTTAATTATATATTTTAAGTTTATTGTGGTCTGTATTAGGTTATACCACCTCTGTGTGATGGTCAAATTTTTTTATTGAAGTATAGTTGACTTACAATGTTGTGTTAGTTTCAGGTGTACAGCAAAGTGATTCAGTTTATATATATATATATATATATATATATATATATATATATATATATATATATATACATACACACACACATACACACATACATACACAGACATATATAGTTTTTCAGATTCTTTTCCCATATAGGTTATTATAAAATATCAAGCATAGTTAATGTGGTATATCACACTGATTGATTTGAGGATGTTGAAAAATCCTTACATCCCTGGGATAAAATTCCCCTTCCCCTTCTAGAAAGTTTTCTCTGCGGCCTATCCAAGGGGAATGCCACACTGACCCTTCACCCTGATGGAAATTATACCATCTTGCTGACTTCATTTTTGCCCCCTCCCATTTCTCTTTTCCCCAATCTTCCCCAACCCCTTCTTACAACAAAATAATAAACAAATAAAGATTATTCACACTTTCTCATGCAGAGCAGTTCAGTTGTTTTTGTTATTTGGGCTCCTGCCATCCTTAACCTTCTGTCTCCATGGAGTATATCAAAGTGCCTTCCTAACATAAGCAGTTCCTTTGTACTTCCCTCCCTAGGAGAAATTCTACTGTCAGTTACTGAGAATATAATTTTCATCACAGTACATATAGAAAGATGAACAGTGAGATATTCTCCTTGAGGGATATGTGGAGGGCCCAAAACCTGCCTGGTACCTCCAGCCCCAGTCCTACCCCTAAACCACCCTGGCTCCAGCTGCTGAGACAACTCAGCAAACCTAGGAGTCTTTAGTAGGCCATCAAATTAGGCCTCTGTCACCCAGCAGAGAGCAGGTCCCTGAGAGAATGAGGCAGATCAGTAAAGACTGGACAAGGGTCTAAAAGAGAACAGGTTGCTGCAAAGTAAGTCAAGGGTAGGGCTGCTGGGAGAAGCTGGGGAAGCAGAAGACCTCAAGTAGATCCTAGGTAGGATGTGAGAATGGAAAAGGAACTCCAGCATTTCCCTGGTTCTGGTCCACATCCCAAGTGTTATACAGAAAAAGTGAAATAAAGTCTTGATCCGTAGCCTATAGTCATTCCCATTGCACAACTCAGTGCACTGTCAATAGTGGGCATATATAGCAAACAAATTTGGACTATAATGCAAGATGTATCAATATGTGGTAGAAAAAAAATGGTTGGTGAGATATGCACAAAATATTTCTGTAGTATTTATATTTTTTGTATTCTATTTTATGATAAAAATTAATAAGGATAAAAATGAAATAAAGAGTATATTGCAAGAAGCCAGAAGGTCTTAGTTTCATTGGAGGAGTTTTGGGCATTTTGTTTGTTTTTGTTTTTGTGTTTACATTTTTCTTCTAGCACTTGTCGTAACCAAAGATACCATAAACCCTCTTCCCCAGAGACTCATTTGAATATAACCTGTAGACTGTATTACTATATTCACACAGATTTCTAAAATCTTAATTTATTCCACAAACATCTGGAGGCAGCCTAAAATAGTAGAGACAACATAGTGTATGGTCTAGGATTATGGATTTTGGAGCCAGACAGCCTGGGTTTGACTTCCAGCTCTACCATTTATAAGCTGTGTGACCTTAGACAAGTTACTTAATTTCTCTGTGACTTAGTTTTCTCATCTTTAAAGATACTACCTACCTTGGAAGATTATTTTGATAATTAAATTAGTTCATATTTGTAAAGTGCTGAGATCAGCATTCAGCCCACATTAAATGATACATTAGTGTTTATGTGCAAGGCATTATGTTGGCTGGTGAAAACATGGTAGCTTTTTTTATGGAGCTGACATTCTAATGGCTTCCAAAGGTCTACAAATAACTAACTACAGGAAGAACTCACTTTACTCAGGATAATTGGTGCCAGGTAAGACATCTTAACACAGAGAACAAAAGTTAATAGTAAATAAAGTTAAAAAAAAAATGTTTGGCCTGGAGTTAGTCTTTAAAAAATGAAACTCAAAACTCAAAGTCATGAAAAAAAGTCTATTCTGCTTTATATTTAATAGAATATAGGATATAATTGCAACAAAGAGTAAATCATGTGTTACTTTTTTTTTCTCCAAACGTAACTTATGACAACATTCACTTCTCATTTGAATTTTCATAACACTGTCTTAAAGAGGACATCCTTTGTTAAAGTGTTAAACAGCTTCATCAGTTTTCCTGATGCTTGGGCATGCAAATTATTCCCCTTTGCTGCTTTTGTTATCAACCTTGTCAATTTTCTCTCAGTTTTTTATCTGGTCAATAGTTTTGTGAATGATTTTAGCATTTACCTGAACTCCATCATTTCCTGTATTTTTTGTACTTCTTGAAATTTCACAGCAATCTATTCAAATTGTATCTGAATTATATTATTGTATATTTACAGCATTCAAGAACCAGAGAAAAAAATATAAAGCTTTATGGTAATGGATAGCTATCACTTACGATAAATGAAGAGAAGCATTAGAAGGGTTGGGATTAATATTATAAGTTGTCAGCTAATTAGTGACTATTTCCATGTTTTATTTTTGTTTTTTCATACAGACTCATAACTTCAGACATTAAGATGATTAATAATCATGCTTTCTATATTAATATAAGGCAGAAAAAAAATAAAAATAACAACCACGGTATACACCAAGTTCTATAGGAGTAAGCAAGAAAGGACAGGAAATGGCATGAGCCAAAGAAGAATATAACTCTAGTTTCAGTGTGAAGATTGAACTAGAAAGATTAAATATTGAGGCAAGAAATCATATTAGAAAGCTATTTAAATCATCTGATCACATCTGAATCATGGCTTACCTAAGAATTCTATTTTTTCTCTCTTTGTTCTTAACTCTTCACTTCTCTCTCCCCCAATCTCTCTTCCTTTATTTCCTCCCCACACCCATGTTCCCCCTTACTTCTGTATATAACTCTGAGCCTTTTAGCCCTAAATATCCAGTTGTATATGAGACCCAGGGAATGGTAGGAAAAAAACAAAGACCACTAATGAACTCTGAGCCAGCATTTTAAGGGAAAGGGAAGCAGTGTTTTCAAGGAGCAGGTACATACCAAACTCTAAGCTGGCATTTGACAAATTTATTTCACTTAATCTTAAAAGCCTATGAGTTAGGGACTCTTGAGCTCACTTTCATAGGTGAATAAACTGTAGCATAGCTGGGAATCAGGAATTCACATCCAGCTCCACTTGACATCAATCCATGCTGTTTCTAACATATCTGTACTAAGCAATGAAGGAGGAATGGGCAAAATGGGACCTCTGATGTGAAAATAATGGTTGGAAAAAGAGATACAAGCATTAAAAAATACATTAATATTCTAAGTCACAAGGTCCCTACTAGTTTATTGTTGTTTCTATTGATTTTTGCTTTTGTATCTTTTTCCCAAGCCACATGGTAGGATGTTAATCTGGGTCAGATGTCTGAATCAAATCCCTGTTGGACTTATTTCAAGAAACCACATCCAAAGTCTGTATGTTGAAGGCATTACTGTTTATCAGTTCCTTACTTATCCCAGGCTTACACTGTTTTAAGAGTTACCTAATTTCCTCAAGAAGCAGAACATCCTGAATCGGGTTCCCAGAGTGAAAGTTTTGGAGGGAAGTCAGAAGTATGCAGAGGGAATACGTTATATTTAAATTCATGAATTAATTCATTCAAGGAATATTGTGAGTGCCTAAAATGGACGAGGCATGACATTAAGCACTGGGCATAGAATGATGATAAAGCACTCATGATTCCTTTATTTGTGGTGTTCATATTTTAGTAGAAGAACCACATCTCTGGGAAATACAGTAACTTCTTTCCACTATCATTCCATTGTAGCCAAGGAGCGACAGCTGGAGAGGCCCTAAGAGATGTTAGGACACAGGAGAAGTAGTTGGCCCTCTTAAAGAGAGAATTTTAGCAGGTAGAAGCTTCTCGCCCCCCCCATCTCAAGCTTTTCATTTCAAAAACATCCTCCCCAAGCATTCATATATTATAGGAACTTCTTGAAAAGTCACCATCTATTTGATCTTCAGGTTAAATGAAGGATTCAGTCAAGGAGAATTGAGTCATCCATACTCATGATTGAATAAATTCCTTTCAATGTCATGTAATTTATTGGGAGCTCATTGTGCAAATGACCTCAAACATGGAACTGAGACTGAGTTAGTCAAAGCCATAATCCTTGAATCTTAGGTAGTTATTTGACATTTCACTAGTATGTCAAAAGAAGTAACATAATGTAGGAATAGTAATAACTCCTTGTATGGTAATTCCAAGAAGGTAGAGGGAAAGGCTTTCTGCTTTGTGTACATGAAAGCAGTAGCAGAGAAGCAAGTAAATTAAAACAACTCAAGAATTAATTTCTACTAGAAAATTTAGACACAGCTCCAAGCAAACATTAGTCTTTGTTTCCATTAGGAAAAGAAAAGCAATGTACCCTACAGTGCTAGTAGGAAGAGGTATGTCTTGGCTCCTGATACCCAGGAAACGTTTCCAGCATCTTTTGAAAGTAGAAATTGAATTCGTTATTTGCCCTAGATAGTGTTTCTCCTGAATTGAAAAAAATGAGTCTGAATTATCAGCTCTAAGGCCCTACTTAATCTTCCCCCACTCCACCCCCATCATTACTTCACCCTCTACTCTTGTTCCCCTTGTTAACTCAGCTTCAGCACCCCGACCTCATCTTCACTGTTACTCAAATACACTGGTTCATGCTCCTGCTCAGGTCTTTTTCACTTGCTGTTCCCTCCACCAGTTATAATTTTCCCCTAACTATCCACATGGCTTATTTCTCATTTTGTCAGGTCTTTGTGCAAAAGTCACCTTCTCAGTGAGGCCTTCATGGTCCCATTATGGAAACTGCAATCCCTTTCCTGACACTTCCCAGCTTTATTTTTCTCCTTAGTATTTGGTCAGTGTTTAACATGCTATTTACCTTGTTTATAATCTACCTCCCTTTGAATAAATGGGCTCCAAAAAGGCAGGAATTTTGCCTCTTTTGTTCACTGCTGTATCCTCAGGAGCCAGAGTAGAGTTGAGCACATAGCATGCACTCAATAAATATTTGCTGAATGAATGAATAAATATCATAGCCAGCCACAGCTGGAGAGGCCACGATGGAAGCACTTCCAGCTTGGTGTGAAATCATCTGGAAATAACAGTTTCAAGAACCCTGAACACCTCCTTGAAAAAGGACCACTGGCCTCTACACTGTTCTTGAAACATACCAGAAGGTAAAAATTTTTTTGAAACCCTCTAGGATGTCAATACATTCATGTTCAATTTGTACCAATAAACAAAGTCATTATTAGGAAGAATAATAAATAATGAGAACATGAATATTTGCCCAGCCAGTTTAAAATAAAACTATATCACACAGCCCTCAAATTTTGACTGGCATGAAATACAAATCACCCAGTGAGCTCAACTCTCATAAGATCCTAATGAGCTCCAGACACCAGGGTTGGAATACTTTATGAGCAATCCCAGGCAGAAAAAGCATGTTTACAGTGAAGCATTAAATTAGTCATAAAGCACAACCACAGGCAAAGACAGTTACAGCACCTCTCAGTGAAATAAAACTATGCAGTTATCATAAGCACAGCATTTCATCAAGAATGACAACCATTCTTATAAACATTTTATTTACACTGTTAAGAGCAAACACATCAATGGAAAACAAAAATATATATGACTTTAAAATTGACTCATATCAAATAAAAAGGTGACGTTCAATATTCAATGTCCATTGAGGGCTGTGGCCTCCTCCATGGCTAGTTTAAGAATCACAGCATGAGGTTACAAGGCCCTTACACTTAAGAAAGTGCAAACACAATGATATTTCCAGCCATCAGTTATCTTTCCTCTGAATTAGAAAAAGTAGGGCAGAATATAATCAATCCACTAGGTTGTCCCCGAAATAACTGCTCCACTTATTGGCTTCTAAAGCCATTTATGGGGCATAAATTCCATTTATAGAGATGAATTCTTTCTCACACAGTTAAGTATAAAGTTTCTCAGCAAATATCCTGAGAAGGGTAACATGTTAACTTACATTCAAAAAAGTAATGCTTGGTATCAAATCTTTTCCTTAGAATGTGTTTTGGTAGTAAAGATAGCACAAGGTGTTCTTCATTCTCTCTTCTTCCTTTCACTCTCTTTTAATGTCTTCTTGTTGTTAGAAAAATAAGAATACAGGTTGTTCTTTTTTTTAAAAAAAAATTATTTATTTATTTATTTTTGGCTGCGTTGGGTCTTTATTGCTGCACACAGCCTTTCTCTAGTTGTGGCAAGCGGGGGCTACTCTTTGTTGTGGTGCACGGGTTTCTCATTGCAGAGGCTTCTCTTGTTGGGAAGCATGGGCTCTAGGCGCATGGGCTTCAGTAGTTGTGGCTCACGGGTTCCAGAGTGTAGGCTCAGTAGTTGTGGCACACAGGCTTAGCTGCTCCCCAGCATGTGGGATCTTCCTGGACCAGGGCTCGAACCCATGTCCCCTCCATTGGCAGACAGATTCTTAACCACTGCGCCACCAGGGAAGCCTGAGAATACAGCTTGTTCTGTTGCCAAAAGAAGTTGAAAAATAAAATCAACCACTGTGAACATTTCAGATGTGTGATCCTGGCTATTGGTAGAGAAATGATAAAAAGGTAAGAAACATGAGAAAAGTCACACAAAGTAATGAATGTGAGATTATTTTATAAAGTATAAATTCAAATTTAAGGGAATATTATTTAAGAAGAGACTTGGAAAGCTAAAGATAAACTTCATTAATTTCACTTATTCTCAATATATATTTGTTCCTTTGTCTGAGTGCCTTAAAAATCTTTAGTTCCTTTACAGTGAGTAGACTGTATCTGAAGTGATAAATTGGCTTTTCAGACATACTTTCAGCTCTGCTAGCTCTTGAGGTTTTTTCCCTTGAAAAGATGTACAAACAAGCTGGCTACATAGAAGAAGCACTCTGTTCTTCAAAACACCCACCGCAGTGTGAAGGACTGAGTCATCTAAGATGCTTACTAAAATGGAAGGAGCTTACATTTTCTCTCATCTCTTTCTGTCCCCTCCTCTATTGTTTGAGATCATCCACTGTGTCCTTCCTAAATCATTTTACGGCTCCAGTGCAGCATTGTAGGAAGAACAGCATGTGAGTCTGGGTCCCAGCCTTACCCCTCTGTAATGGTGCCACCAAAGTTTTTTGTCCTTCCCTGCTCTCAGTGTCTCATCTGTAAAGTAAAAGTTTTCCTTCTCACCACCTATCAGAAAGAAAAATTACCTATTGTTCTATAGTCACTGCTTATTTGGAATAGGAAACTTTCAGCTATATAGGAACGGGGCTGGGATTTTAAGAAATCATTTTTCAAAACCTTGTCTCATTTTAAATTTTCCTAAGGCAACTCTAAGAAGCAAAACAATACAAGAAACTTGTACATGTAGAACAAAAATGAGCCTGTCCCCACTTATATGGTTTAAATGATCTATTCAGAGAATTGGAGTATAAACTACTAAGCGTTATCACTTTATTATTCTTTAATAGGACACTGTGACACAAAGTAAGAAACCGACTGAGATAAAATAATACTTGGCTAATTAAAAAAAAAAACAATGTCGTTAGCATTAAATCAGTGCCAACAAAATTCATAGGACATTGGATGCTTTTTAACTGGGGGCTGAGGAATGAGACTGCCACTGTGAAGCATTCAGGGAAGATAGAGTTTTTGGTGCACACCTCTGACTGTCTTCCTCAAAAGGAAGGTTTTGTATAACACAGAAACTAGAAGAGTAAACATGGTGGGGCCCAGAGAAGTCTCCTGGGGCCAAAGATAGTCGGCTATAATCTGTAGGGTAGAGCAGGCATGGGAATTAGTGACAGGGAGGGAGGAGCAGAAGAGAAAAGTGGTGAAGGAGAAAAAAGGATTCTTTGGCTCCTTTGGGCATTCAGGTCGTAGACTGTGAGTCCCGACAGACAGGAGCTGCGTGTCTACCTGCGGCTGTTTGTGTATTGCTCTGGGAAGCTAAGCCCAGTGGACCTGAAGGATGCCTGCAACGGTGGGTGCAACTGCTCTTGGGCTCAGGTTGTGGAGGTGTTACAGAATTAAGTCATATGAATACCCATTTGGGTCCTAGCCTGGCCAAGGCCCCCTGCCTTGGCCAGAAGTGTTCTTTGTCCTTTGGGATTCACACAGCCAAAAACAAGACCAAAGCTGAGATTCAAGCAACACATGCTTTATTCAATGGCCAGAGAATGGAGGAGCAGGAATTTAGTTCACCAATCAACTTCTGGTCTTTGCTTTTAAGGAGTAAGGACAATGCAGGAAGGAGTGAGATTAATGATGCAGAGGCATATATATGAGTTTTCTGGGAAAGAGGCAGGGTTTTCCTGGAAATGGGGTGCCACCCTTTTTCTATCCTTTTTTGGTCTGTGACTTCTGGCCATTGGTAGATATGTAATTTCGTATGAAAATGTAGTAATATCAGCATAGAATGAGGCTCAAGGTGTGTTGGAGGTCAGATTCACTGCCATCTTGGTTTCAGCTAGTTCTATCCAGTTTTTGTTTTCCTCTTCCCATAGCTTCTTTTCTTTGTGTACAGACCCTGTGCCTTAAAGGTATATGTTAGCTCCTATTCAAGGGAGGGGTTGGCGGGTTTTGAGCAAGGATCTGGTGGCAACTCTGATAACAGAAAAGGCTGAAGTTCACCTTTTCTCCACATAAACTCCTCACTCAGATGTCGTTTTTCCAGCTCTAGAGACCCTGCCAGCCTAAACTACTTTCAGATAGGCAATGAAAATTAAAACCCACTGAAGAAAACAAAGTTTAATGGAGGAAAACTGTTAATGGTTTGAATGTTTGTGTCCCCCTCCAAAATTCATACGTTGTATATTAACCCCCAGAGGTGATGGTATAAGGAGGTGGGGCCTTTGGGAGGTGCTTAGGCCATCAGGGTGGAACCTTCATGAATTGGATTAGTGCTCTTATAAAAGGGATCACAGAGAGATCCCTAGCCCCTTCCACCATGTGAGGACACAGTGAGAAGGTGCTGGCTATGAACCCAGAAGAGGGTCCTTACCAGCTGGTATCTTGATCTCGAATTTCCAGCCTCCAGAACTGTAAGAAATAAGTTTCTGCTGTTTATAAGCTACCCAGCCTGTGGTGTTTTGTTATAGCAGCCTGAACAGGCTAAAGCAAAGACCAAGCTAAACATCTAGAAGAGGTGAATCCCTCTGGAGAAGAATTGACAGGAAAGACATTTGAGAACTTTCATTAAAAACAAAAAATAAATAAGAACACTCAAAAGGATAATTTAGAACACTCGAAGATTTTCTAAAAATTAAAATTGTGATTTTTACACTTTAAAAGTAAATGGATAAACAAGAGGACATGTACTGGTAAGAACCAAATTTGTATTCAGAAAAACAAAGTGGCAAAAAAAAAACTCCCTATATATAATAAGCACAAAAATATGTAATTTAGGAGGGAAAATACATGACACTGGACGGTCAGGTGAAATAGTAACAGAAGGTCCAGAGGAGGAAAGAGAATAGATGGGGAAGAAATAATTAATCAAATAAGCAGCTAAACAGTCCAGAGCCTGAGAAGACTTAGTGATTGAGGCTCTGTGTCCCCTCTCCATCATGAGGAAGGACTTCAGCGCGGAGGTGCTATGTCCAGCTAGGATGGAGTGAGCAAACCCTCTCCCTCCCAGTGATTACAACTAAAAACCCTGAACAAGAGGCATAAAGCAACTATGTGAGGATTCTGAAAAGTAAATAAGAACAAGCAGATTAGGGAGAAAAATCAAAATACAAAGAATGCCATTATAACAGAGATTTTTCTGGACTTTTTTTCCCTCCTATGCCTCCAGGCATAGACTCTAGAGCAGCAGAATTCTGGAACTATGGAGAGCGTGAATAGAAAAAAAAACTCCCAGAGAAACTTCTCCTGGCCCAAGGAGTTCGAAATAGGTTGAGCAGGGGTCACTGCAAGACAGAGACTACAGGCGCTTCCCTGGGTTGGCCCCTACATTTTTATTATCCAATCTCTGCTTGAGGCGAGCCTCAGTCATGAAGCTATTTGCAGCAGTTGCTGCGACACAAATACCTAAATATCTGAGAGCAAATTCTGAGAAGAACTGAGAAAAGAAGTCGCTGCTATTCAGAGTATGTGTGGGAGGAAATGCTCATTATTTTTCGCACCCCCTTTTCTCTAATAGCTTCACATGAAGGCAGAGCCAGTCACAGGAAATGCCTGACAGCCCATGTGGCTAAATCCCCAGCTTTTTAGCCAGAGGACCAGAAAAAAGGGGCTATTGAGAGTTCAGGTATATGGGGAATCATGGTGCGAAGAGAAGCAGAGAAGGAGAACCCCTAACATGTTATAAAGTCCTAGGCTCACCCCAGAGCTAACATTTGGAAAACTGACCTATTTCAGCACTAAAAAGTATAAAGACCAGATAGTTTTACAGCTGAATTCTTATTTTTAAAGAACTGATGTGAAAAAGAAAATAAATGTATTAAGATTGAAAAGAGAGAAAATGTGTCTTAGTAGGAAATCAAGAAATTTGACAAATTATTACAAGGAAGTTCAACAAAGATTCTGGATATAAAATCAATAAAAAATACCAGTTGCAGTCCTATACCCTAACAAAGAGCTGGAAAATGTAATTTCTAAAACACATAGAATTTGTAACAAATATTATTTACTTATTAATTCATGCATTCATTTATTCAAAGAATGGAATTAATAAAAGATCTATAAGATGTTTATGAAGAAATTTTTAAAACTTTTTAAAAGATAATATAAAAACCCTTATAATTTGAAGGGCATATAATGTTTGGGGAGATTCACTATGATAAAGACATTGGTTCTTCCTCATTTAATGTATACATTCAGTTCAGATGAATTCTAATCAAATCCCCTCTGGGTTTTTTCATGGAATTTAACAATCTGATTCTAAAATATTTATGGAAGAGTAAAGAGCCAAGTATAGACCACACAGATTTGAAGAACAAGGTAGAATACTTGCTTACCAGATATCAAAATTTATTATAAAGAAACAGTGATTTTAAAAGTATGGTAACAGTATAGAGATAAATTAGTGAAACTAAACAAAAGTTCAAAAAACAGTCCTACACATATATGGAAACTTGATATGTTTATATGTGTCAAAGAATTGTAAATCAATTGGGGAAGAATGAACCAGTCAATAATGGTACCAAAACAAAAGGTTTGTTTCCAAACAATAATAACAACAACATTTTTATTATTACCTCAACCACACACTAAGTGGATTAATGATTTAATTGTGAAAAGCAAAACTTTAACAATTTTAAAGAACATATAGATTATTACTCAGAGTTTGAAACAAGACAAAAATGTTAAACAACAAAGAAAAAAATACTTTATTGACCACATTAAAAACACAACTTCTACAAAGAAAAACCACCATCAATAAAATGAAAAGACAAGTTGCAACCAGCAGAAGATATTTTCATTGTACACAATCAACAAAAATTATTATCCAGAATAAAAGATATCTTCTTCAAATCAATGAGCAAAAGGAGAAGCACACAATGGAAAAAGTAGATATGAATGGAAAACTCACAGGAAGGGAAATCTGAACAGAACCTCCCCAGGAGTCAGGGAAATGCAATTTAAAACTGCAATGGAATATTATTTCTGACTGATAAAAATTAAAAGAGCCAAACATACCTGATATGGTGCAACGGAAACCCTCATATAACTGCTGTACTACTGGTGGGGATGTATATTTTAAAATCAATTTCTATAGCAATTTAGCTATTTCTAGTAAAGTAGAAGAGGTACACCCTACAACCTAGCAATTCTACTCTCTATAATACACCCTAAAAAAATGCTCACACTTACGCAAAAAAAAAAAAAAAAAAAAAAAAGCATGAGCAATAATGTACTTTACAGCATTATTTGTAATGATAAAAAATTGGGCACCACATAAACATCCTTCAACAGGACATTAAAAACCCTGGGACTGATGTCATCAAAATGACAAAATAAGAACTTTCTACCATCTTTCTCCAAACAAACCAGTTTTGACAATCACCTACAGACAAGAGGGACTTTGTGGAAGTCTAGCCGTCTAGCAGGAAAACTCCCAGCACACCATTGGAGAAAAAAAAAAAAAACAATCCGAGGTTGAACACATTGAAGAGGGTAAGACGAACAGTTTCACTTTACCCACATCACCCTTTCCTGTGGACAGCACAGCTCAATGCCAGGAGAGATCTTCTCAGCCCATGATTTCTCCCATAAGGAAAGTGAAAAAGAGTGAGCGAGCACCTGGCTTCTTCAGCTGTGCGGAAAGCTGTGCATGAGGCCCTTTTTCTCTCTCCCCATCCAGAATACGGGGTTGTGTACTGCGTGGCTAGGGGACAGTAAGTGGCTGGTAGAACAGTAGCCAGAACTGAGAACAGGACGTATCAAGCAGACGCAGATCCTACAAAGCACTTTGTGGGCTCCATCAGGAAGCCCACCCATGGGACCCAGGAGACGCCAGCCTGGGGATCCCCCCTACCTCGCCCATGGGTACCCCCACTGCTCTGCGTTCCTCACCCACACATACCCCCAACCAGTGGGCAGGTCCCTGTGCTCACCCCTCAGGACAATGAAAATGAGCCTTTGCAGACAGCTAATGAGAGCTAGCAGAAACCAGACCAACTCAGCAGATGGAGAGAGAGGACACAACCCTGTAAGTAAGGCATCAGCGTCAGGAAAGCAAATGGGGAGCTGTCAGCACCCGGCCTCGCTTTGCAGGCCTATAGTTTTGAGGATTTCCTCTCAAGGGGGAGTAAGAAGTGTTGAACAGGCATATCCATAGAAAAGACCTGAGAAAGCTTCAGAATCCCTAACAAGGCTGAAAATGTACATTTTCTTATTTCTTTCAGATAGATGTGGCCAAGTGACTAAGATCTGGTCAGTAAAATGTAATTGGAAATTGTTGAGTGGGACTTTTATAGATTTCTTTAAGTGGGGACAGATAGCTGAGGGTGATACCTTTTGCCCCATACTCTTTTTTGGGGGTGTATGAACCATCAGGAAATCATGGAGCTACCATATTAGCTTTGGAGTATCTACTCTGGAATTCTTTTGGGTGAGAGAGCAGATCTCTATATGGAAGAACTAATCAAAACTAGATGTCAGGGAAATGAAAATTCAAGGAATGAGATACATTTTTTACCCTCCCTCCCCCCAGGGTTAGCCCAAATTAAAGCTTCTAAAATCATTTCGTGTTGTTGAGGCAATGGATATTCTAAAAATTGCTGGTGGAGGTGAAATGCTACATCTCTTTTTTTTTGTTGAAATGTAATCTTGAGAAATCCATTAAAATTTAACATGCATAAACTCTTTGATCAAGCCCACTTCTAGGAATGTCTATTAGTTAAAACATCAGTATAAATATATGTTTTAGAAGATAATACATGTCAATTGCAGTGTTATAGTGGCAAAAACTAGAAATAATATAAATGTTAATAGGGAAATGGTTAAATAAATTTCAGGACCTTCATATTATATAATACCATGCAACAAATAAATAGTGTATTAGATTGGGGAAAAAGGTCAGGCTTCACAGTATAGACTATTCCCACTGTGTTTTAAAAAAAGGAAGAAAGAAAAATCACCTCATATTATATATGTATTTGGGAAAGATGAGGAAGGACACAAATCTTGCTGTTTGCAGCAAAGACTTCAAAGTAGTGTAGCTAGAGATAGGATATAAGACATGAAAGTTGACTTTTCATTTATACATCATTGAATTGTTTTTACTTCTCTCAGTGAACATAAGTTACTTTTAAGATCTAAAAATTAATTCTGATTTGACTGCCCATGTTACCAATGCAGTGAGGTTTTATCAGATAAATTTGATTTCTCCTAAAGAATAGCTAAACAGATTTCTTCACCATGCATTTGTACCCTAAAACAGGTGTTATGGGTTGAAATGTGCCCCCCCAAAATATGCTGAAGTCCTAACCCCCAGTACCTCAGAATGCTACCTAATTGGTAATAGGGTCATTGCAAATATAATTGTTAACATGAGGTCATACTGGAGTAGATGGGGCCCTAATTTAAAGGACCCTCAGAAGAAATTAACCCTGCTGACACCTTGATTTCAAACTCCCAGCCTCCAGAACTGTGAGAAATAAATTTCTGTTGCTTTAAGCTACCTACTTTGTGGTACTTTGTTATTGTCAGCCCTAGGAAATGAATACAATGGTTAAACATTTCTTCCTGATGGATGCAATTACCAGCATATTTAAATGCATATAAGAGGTATAATCAATTTTTTTTGTTTATAATTAAGAAAAGTAAGTTGTTTCTTGTTGGCTTACTTTGACAATTCTTATTAGAAATTGGTACACAAGTCTACAAACAATAAATGCTGGGGAGGGTGTGGAGAAAAGGGAACCCTCCTACACGGTTGGTGGGAATGTAAATTGATACAGCCACTATGGAGAACAGTATGGAGGTCCTTAAAAAACTAAAAATAGAGCTACCATGATTCAGCAATTGCACTCTTGGGCATATGTCTGGAGAAAACCATAATTTGAAAAGATACATGCACCCTAATGTTCATTGCAGCACTATTTACAATAGCTAGGACATGGAAGCAATGTAAATGTCCATCAACAGAAGAATGGATAAAGAAAATGTGGTACATATATATAATGGAATATTACTCGGCCATAAAAAAAGAATGAAATAATGCCATCTGCAGCAACATGATGGACCCAGAGAATATTATGCTTAGTGAAATGTCAGACAGAGAAAGACAAGTGCTATATGATATCACAAAAGGAATCTAAAAAGATGACACAAATGAACTTATTTCCTAAACAGAAAGAGACTCACAGACTTCAAAAACAAACTTATGGTTACCAAAGGGGAAAGGTGGGGAGGAGGGACAAATCAGGAGTTTGGGTTTCACATATACACAGTACTATATATGAAATAGGTAATCAACAAGGACCTACTGTATAGCACAGGGAATTCTACTCAGTATTCTGTAATAATCTATATGGGAAAACAATCTGAAAAAGAATGGATATATGTATATGCATAACTGAATCACTTTGCTGTACCCCTGAAACCAACACAACATTGTAAATCAACTGTACTCTAATATAAAATAAAAATTAAATTAAAAAAGTAACTAGATAATGTGTAAAAAAATACTGGTACAACCACTATGGGAACAGTATGAAGGTTTCTTAAAAAACTAAAAATAGAACTACCATATGACCCAGCAATCCCACTACTGGGCATATATCCAGAGAAAACCATAATTCAAAAGGATGCCTGCACCCCAAAGTTCATTGCAGCACCATTTACAATAGCCAGGACATGGAAGCAACCTAAATGTCCCTCAACAGAAGAATGGATAAAGAAGATGTGTACATATATACAAAGGAATATTACTCAGCCATAAAGTCAGACAGAGAAAGACAAATATCATGATATTGCTTATATGTGGAATCTAAAAAAAAGAGTGCAAATGAACTTATATACAAAACAGAAATAGAATTACAGATGTAGAAAACAAACTTTTGGTTACCGGGGGGAAGGGTGGGAGAGAGGGATAGATTGGGAGTTTGGGATTGACATGTACATACTGCTATATTTAAAATAGATAACCAACAAGGACCTACTCTAGGGCACAGGGAACTCTACTCAATACTCTGTAATGGCCTATATGGGAAAAGAATCTAAAAAAGAGTGGATATATGTATATGTACAACTGATTCACTTTGCTGTACACCTGAAACTAACTCAACATTGTAAATCAGCTATAATTCAATAAAAATTAAAATAAAAAGATAAGGAAGACTGAGTTTTGAAAAACAAAAGCAAAAACAAACAAAAAAAACCCCTGTAATGAGACATCACCTCATACCAGTCAGAATGGCCATCATCAAAAAATCTACAAATAATAAATGCTGGAGAGGGTGTGGAGAAAAGGGAACCCTCCTACACTGTTGGTGGGAAGGTAAATTGGTACAGCTACTATGGAGAACAGTATGGAGGTTCCTTAAGAAACTAAAAATAGAGTTGCCATATGATCCTGCATTCCCACTCCTGGGTGTATATCCAGAGAAAAACATGGTTCGAAAAGATACATACACCCCAATGTTCATTGCAGCTCTGTTTACAATTGCCAAGACATGGAAGCAACCTAAGTGTCCATCAACAGATGAATGGATAAAGAAAATGTGGCACATATATACAATGGAATATTACTCAGCCATTAAAAAGAATGAAATAATGCCACTTGCAGCAAGATGAGTGGACCTGGAGATCAGCGTACTAAGCGAAGTCAGTCCGAGAAAGACAAATACCATATGATATCACTTTTATGTGGAATCTAAAAAAAATGATAGAAATGAACTTATTTACAAAACAGAAATAGACTCACAGACTTACAGAATGAACTTATGGTTACCAGAGAGGAAGGGTAGGGGGAAGGGACAGATTGGGAGTTGGGAATTGATGTGTACATACTGCTATATTTAAAATAGATAACCAACAGAACCTACCGTATAGCACAGGGAACTCTGCTCAATATTATGTAACAACCTAAATGGGGAAAGACTTTGAAAAAGAATAGATACATGTATGTATATGTATAGCTGAATCAATTTGCTGTACACCTGAAACTAACACCACATTGTTAATCAACTATGCTCCAATATAAAACAAAAAATTAAAAAAAAAACTATTCATAACTTTAAAACTGCTTGCCATTCTGAGTAGCATAATGAAATCTCGAGACATCCCACTCCATCCAGCCCAGGATGTGAATCATCCCTTTGTCCAGAGTCTCCCACTCTTTGTCACTTAGTAGCCATCTTGGTTATCAGATCTACTGCCTCGGTATTGATGCTTGTGTTCAAGAAACACTTATTTTACATTATAATAGCCCCAAAGCACTAGAGTAGTGATGCTGACAATTTGGATATGCTGAAGAAAAGCCATAAATTGCTTCCCATAAGTGAAAAGTGAAAGTTCTTAATAAGAAAAAATCGTATGCTGAGGTTGTTAAGATCTATGGTGAGAAAGAATCTTTTATTTGTGAAATTGTAAAAGAAATGTGTGCTAGTTTTGCTGTTGTATCTCAAACTGCAAAAGTTATGGCCACAGTGAATGATAAACACTTAATTAAGATGGAAAAGGAATTAATTTTGTACAATAAGATATTTTGAGAAAGAGAGACAACATTCACATAACTTTTATTATAGAATATTGGTATAATTGTTCTATTTTATTATCAGTTATTATTAATCTTGTACTGTGCCTAATTTATAAATTAAAGTTTATCATAAGATGTGTGTATAGGAAAAAATATAGTATAGTGTATAAGGTTTGGTACTATCTGCTTTTGCATGTATCCACTGGCAGTCTCGGAACATCTGCAGCTAAAGGGGATAACTGTAGGAAGAAGGGGGAGAAAAGCCATGTTAGGGGGTAGAGGTGGGGTTTTTAGGGAAGGTCTCCCCTGAAGAAAGTAACATCCAACCTGCAACTCAAAAATAGAATTGATGAGCAAGTGAATGGAGACACATTGAGGGCAAGTATATTCTGGGGGCAGGGTTGGTATATGCAACTCCTAGACCTTACCGAACGTAACCCTTTCACAGTGTAGTGGGAATATAGAATGTGCTGGAAGAAGCGGTGAGTTAAGGCTAGAGAGTAAGCAGAACTCGCAAAATGTGTTAAAGATTTTAGACTTTATCCTGAGGGCAGCTTAAAGCTGTAAAGGATCTTAAACATGACAGTGACATAGTCATATTTTACTTTTAGAAAATGACCCTTTCAATAGTGTTAAGATAGATTAGAGGGAACAAGATGATGAACAGTAATCCAGCAAAAAGAGGATGAGGCTGAAATGAGGAAGTAGGAGTGAGGACAGAAAAGACTGGAGATAGGTTTGGAAAATAGAATTGATTTGATCATTGATTGAATGGGCTCTGGATTGGGCATCAGCATGGAGAGTGAAATCATTCACTGAGATGAGGAATACAGAAGACAGTTCCCAGAGGAGATAATATATTCCATTTTGGGTGTGGTGGAACTATGGAAAACACATAGAGGTTCCTCAAGAAACTAAAGATAGAACTACCATATGACCCAGCACTTCCACTTCTGGGTATCTGTCTGAAGAAAATGAAAACAGTAATTTGAAAAGATGTATGCACCCCTTTTTCATTGCAGCATTATTCACAATAGCCAAGATATGGAAATGACCTAAGCGTTCATCTGTGGATTAATGGATAAAGAAGATGTGGTACATACACAAACAATGGCATACTTCTCAGCCATTTAAAAAAAATGAAATTGTGCCATTTTCAATAACATGGATGGACTTAAAGGGTATTATGCTAAATTAGTCAGACAAAGAAAGACAAATACTGTATGATTTCACTTATACGTGCAATCTAAAAAGCAAGACAAATGAATAAACAAAACAAAACTCATAGATACAAAGAATAGAATGGTGGTTGCCAGAGGGGAGGCGTGTGGAGGGGTAAGCAAAATGGGTGAAGAGGGTCAAGAGGTACAAACTTCCAGTCATAAAATGAATAAGTCAGGGGTATGTAATATATAGCATAGTGACTATAGTCAATAACACTATATTGCATATTTTGTAACTTTGTATGGTGACAGAGGGTGACTAGACTTATTGTGATGATCACTTTGCAGTACATACAAATACCAAATATATACAAATACCAAATCATGATATGGTATACCTGAAACTAATATAATGTTATGTCAATTACACCTCAATTAAAAGAAATAAAAATATATCGTGTCAAAAACGATGTGTTTATAAATGTATGGCATTTATAAGTTTGTTAGATACTTAACTCGTATTTGCCAAACAATGAAAAATTTCTCTACTGCAAGTACTGGAACAATGAAGACACCTACTCAAAGCAGTTCTGTTTTGTGTTGGATTTTTACATAAAATTTAGTGTACTTTTATTTTATTTTTTATTTATTTATTTATTTTGCAGTATGCGGGCCTCTCACTGTTGTGGTCTCCCCGTTGCGGAGCTCAGGCTCCGGACGCGCAGGCCCAGCGGCCATGGCTCACGTGCCCAACCGCTCCGCGGAATGTGGGATCTTCCCGGACCGGGGCATGAACCCGTGTCCCCTGCATAGGCAGGCGGACTCTCAACCACTGCGCCACCAGGGAAGCCCTAGTGTACTTTTAAAAAACTTTCCTTTCTGATTTGATTTTTGGAAAAAAAAAACAATAGAAACAAACTTCTTTAGGGGTGTGTTTCCTGTCTATCTTGGCCAATGGATAGTGATGCTATAGTGCTGTTATCAGCTAGTAATGCCTTGGGCATTCACCTGAATCCGTAGTACCTGTGGCGAGGCCCCACAGATATTTCCACCTCTGGAGCTAATGTTGTGGCTGGACCAGCCCTTCTGGTTCTTATTATGATTGCAAGATAGACCTCAGCAACAACCACCAGGAAACTTTGAGAAAAGTTGTATTACTCACAGGTACTAGAAGACACACAACACAACCAAGGGCCACACAGTGAGATCGAGGGGAGAGAGAGAGAGGGGAGTGTGTGGACCTGGGGCTCTGCCTTTATTGGAGTACAAGGTTGGGGTGCCTAGGGTTTTGTGGGTTCATTCTTTATTGGTAAATTTAAAACATAAGAGTGAGAATTAGGGCATGTGGAGGGAAAAGTGGGGTCACTTATGTGGTCAGTTATCTAGGTTACGCAGAGCTTTCTAAATGGGCAACTTCATGCGTGGAGGCAGCCCAGTTTCTTATCTAGTTGTTTTACTGGTAGCTGTGAAATCTAGCTGGCAGTGTTGATTTGAGAGGGATGTCTCTGAAACAGATGCTTTGACAATCAAAAGCTTCATGTCAGACATTTACCCTACTGGGTATTTGTTCAAGAGGAATTTTTTTGTCTGTTTAGTTTTGTTACTTGTTTGTTTGTTTCTTTATCTAAATAGTTCTCATACAATTTCGTATTAGGTAGGTGTAGCTGCAATTGGCCTTATAAAAGTTTGAAAGGCTGATGATTGTAAACATACTTTTATTGGTTTGTTGGTTGGTTGGATGGATCAGTGTTTAGGGGCTGGTACATTGATTTTGCCTGAAATCAGTTTCTGGGTTTACGGGAATACTTTAAATGAGCCAATTTAGTGTGGCATTTAAGGGAAGAATTTCAAGAGCTAACCTAACTGAATTCTAAAAAGGGTGAGGCAAATTATTGCCTGAATGCTGTATGTGTGAAAAGGTAACTTACCAACAAAAGCACTCCAAAAACAAACAGATAATATTTTTAAGATAAAATTACTTTTATGGATTAATTTTCCAGTATCCCCCTTGGTTTGGTGAAGCAATATACATCTCTTGTTTAATATTTCTAAACCTGGTCTTCTTGAGAATCTTCTCATTAGTTTTCCCATGGAAAGTAGTTCCAGGGAAAGTTCCAGGAAAGAGACAGAAGATTTCACTAAAACATTGGAATCTATTAGGAAAAAATATATTTTTTTAAATTAAATCTCTTCATTAAGAGCAATTCCAAAGACTAAAAGGTACAGTTGTTGAAAGTCTTGTTAACCTTGCCTCGTGGACAAAGTCTTTCTTAGCATGATGGCATATCTAATGTGATGTCTAACTTCAAAATTTCTTTGACCACTGTGAAAGGAAAATAAAAGTGGAGTTAATATTGTTAAGAAAGCTTTCTAAAATAGAGTCAGGAGGCCACTGAGGAAGTGTGACTTATACACATCTCAGCCCATACGAAATCTGGAATTTGACTACTTATTTTCTTAACGCAGTCATCCAGAACCTCTGCCCAGTGTTCCAGAAACTCAAGATACTTATTGGACATTTACCCTAACAGCCTATCTACTTATTGGATCCTTACCTTAAATAACTTATGACAGCCTATCCCTTAAGGACAAATATTTCTTTCCTGAATCAGAGTCAAGCATAATTTTTGCCAGAAAACTTTAACAACCTTATGGTTTTTGTTGTTATAAGCCCCTGACTCCTTCTCTTTCACAGAACACTCTTCTGGTTTTACCCAAATATGTGTCTTATGAATTGCAAGTCTTAAGACCCCAAATAAAGCTCTTTGCTTTTTGCAGCCTCACAAGATTGCAGTAATTGATTACTGTTCAACACTGTAAATAGAGTATGAAGTACCCATGTTCCATGCAGTGGAAGGGAAAAAAAAGAATGTGCATCCTGCAAACATTTTCAGCTAAAATGGGAGCACAGAAAATATCTGGACCAGCTGTTATCTCGGCTCTGCTTGATCAAACACAGCAATTATGTGAAATTCGGGTAATAGACTACTGCCAGCCAACTGGTGGACATTTTGTTACATGTAGTTGTAAAAGAAAGTGGAATTATTATACCAAATCACATTCAAGTTAGAATGTGGCATTATTTTTGCTAATTTAATAAATTATTTTAGTCTCTTAGTCTTCCATGATCTTTTTTTTTGGCTCCCATGATCTTAATTCTGAGCTACTGTCTACCTTATAAGAATGTCTCAGAAGTTGTATCTGCACATACAGGGGACAGAATGTTTTCATCTTTGAAATCTCTATGAAAACAGATAAGACCCAAGAAATGATGTTCAGCTGACTCCCACTGTCAGTGATAGGTTGAAAACCGTCATCTTCAATCCTGTAATTTTACCATTTATATTTCACTTGTCAGCATCTGTCAGTGAATATTTCCTTCTCAAGCCAGAGGGATGAAAAACAAAATTCCTTTTAAGAATAAATTGCCCCGGTATTCAGCATCATCACCACGGTAATGTTTGGTTTCTATTTGTCTCTGGTATTTTCATCCTACCATTTAGCTAAAATGTTGGCACCTCTGCACTGTGTAGATGAAGCAATTCCCTAAAGAATTCAGGCAAAAGATCATTTTTGTTTGATTTCATCGGGTGAATGCTTTGTGCTATGGATTTTGAGGGTATTACCACAAAACCATTTTCTAAACCATCCTATGCTCTGTTTAAATGTGCTTTAAATGTTATATTCCATGGAAGTTTAAGATCTCTTGAGAAAAGGGAACAATCAATGCAGTCTAATTCTATACTATTTGATCAAGGGATTAATTACTTGTATTTAAAATTCTTGATAATTGAATGGAAAGGAAAACTTGCAGCCATTTAGAAGTCAACTGGCAGGGAAACCACAGATGGGGAATTTGCAGAGTGTCAAAGGTTTCATGAGCAGAAACAGCTGCAATGCCTTTTTAATAGCAGAGCTGAATAATACCAGAAAAGTTTCATTCTATGCAATGTGAGGTATTACTCCAAAATTCTGAAATATATTTTATGGTTTGAATATTTGTGCAGAACCACTAATAGTACATTAAATGAATGGAGCCTTAGAAATAACAACATGAATTGTATAATAAAATAGTAATTTCTAATGCTTATATATTACTTATAATTTTTCGGTGCTATTGTAAGATATATATATATATATATGATATACATATATATGGGCTTATTTAATTTCCACAACACTCTTATGAAGCAGTTACTAGTATTACATCGGTTTATTTTCTTTTTCAAGTTGAAGTGTAATGTACATAAAGAAAAATGAGTTTAGACAGATGCGTACAAATGCAGAACAGTCCGTCATCCCAAAAAGTTCCCTTATGCCCTTTCTTAAAAGATTCTCTTTCCTGAACCATCTCCAAAGACAACCACTGTTCTGATTTCTATCACCATTCTCTAGTTAACCCTGTTCTAGAACTACTTATAAATGGAATCATACAATATGTGTTCTTTTGTGTCTGGCTTCTTTTGCTCAGAATAATATTTTTGAGATTCATCCATTTAGTAGCATATATAAATAGTGAATTATTGTGTGAATATACCACAATTTGTTCCCATTTACTTATTGATAGACATTTGTGTTATTTCCAGTTTTGAGCTACTATGAATAAAGCTGCTGTGAATACTCTTTTTTTTTTTTTTTGTGGTACGCTGGCCTCTCACTGCTGTGGCCTCTCCCATTGCAGAGCACAGGCTCCGGATGCGCAGGCCCAGCGGCCATGGCTCACGGGCCCAGCCGCTCCACGGCATGTGGGATCCTCCCGGACCGGGGCACGAACCCATGTCCCCTGCATCGGCAGGCGGACTCTCAACCACCGCGCCACCAGGGAAGCCCTGTGAATACTCTTATACAAATCTTTTTGTGAATATATGATTTCAATTCTCTTGCACTGAAATTAGAATTGTTGGGCTGTAGGTTATGTGTTTGTTTCATTTTATAGGAACTGCCAGACATTTTCCCAAAGTGACTGTATCATTTAACATTCCCACCAATATTGTATTTTGCAGTTGTCCCACATCCTCACCAATATTTGATGTTGTTACCCTTTTAAAATTTATCCATGCTTATGGGTATGCAGTGATATCACATTTTGCTCTTAATTTTTATTTCCTGATAAATAATGATATGGAGCATATTTTCATTTGCTTACTGACCATTTGTATTCATCCATTGTGAAGTCCCTGTTGTTTGCCTATTGTTAATTGAGGCTGTTTGTATTATTATTATTGAATTGTAGGAATTATTTTATGTTGTGGATACAAGCCCTTTGTCAGTGATACGTAATGTAAATAATTTCTTCCTGTGTGTGGTTTAGCTATTCACTATCTTAATGGAGTATTTTAATACATAGAAGTTATAAATTTTGATGAGGCCTAATTTGTCTTTTTTTTTTTCTTTTAGGGTGAATGTGGTTTTCTGTATAAGAAAACTTCCCCTACATCAAGGTAAGGAAGATATTCTCCTATGTTTTTTTCCAGAAACTTTATAGATTTAGCTTTTATGTTTTGGTTTATGATTCATCTTGACTTATTTTTTCTTTTTTTAATTATGCTGTCTGGTAGGTGTCAAAGTTTATTTTTAAATAGAGATTCAGTGGCTCTATTGTCATTTAGCCAAAAAAAAATGACTTTCCTCCACTGCTTCCATGTCTTTGTCTAAAACTGACAGTTTAGCTGTGGTATAGGTCTATTTCAAGATTTTCTATTCGGTTCATTGATCTATCTGTCTATCTTTTTCTTTTTTCTTTCTTTTTTTTTTTTTTTTTTTTTTTTTTGCAGTACGTGGGCCTCTCACTGTTGTGGCGTCTCCTGTTGTGGAGCACAGGCTCCAGACGCGCACGCTCAGCGGCCATGGCTCACGGGCCCAGCCGCTCCGCGGCATGTGGGATCTTCCCGGACCGGGGCATGAGCCTGTGTCCCCTGCATCGGCAGGTGGACTCTCAACCACTGTGCCACCAGGGAAGCCCTATCTGTCTATCTTTAACCATGTTGACATTTTTATTTCAGGACTTTAACGATGTAGTTCCAAATGTCTTCTGGCTTGCATTATTTCTGATGAAAAGTACAGATCATTCTTGTTGTTCCCATATATATATATAAATTATCTTTTTTTCCTAGTTTTTTTTTTTAAGATTTTACCCTTTATCTTTGAATTTCACCAATTTGACTATAATATGCCTAGGTGTGGTTTTCCTTATGTTTAACTTTCTTGGGATTTGTTAAATGTCTTGGATCTGTGGGTTGATAATTTTTATCAGATTTGGAGAATTTTGATTACTATATTTTTCAAATTTTTTTTCAGCTTCACTCTCTCTCCTGATCCTCTCTTTCTGGGACTCAAATTTCATATAAGTAAGACCACCTAGTATTGTCCCAAAAGTCACTGAGTCTCTTTTCATTTTTTTGTCTTTTTTGTTTTGTTTTGTTCTATGCTTCACTTTGAATAGCTTCTATGAAACTCTCTGCAAGTTTCCTGATCCTTTCCTGTGTAGTGTCTAATGTACCATTAAAAGTACATTCAGGAAAATTTTCATTTCAGACATTATATTTTTTTCTTTCAATAATGTCTATTTGGTTTATTTTATAGTTTTCATTTCTCTGATGAGATTCCCTATATTAATATTATAACCATATTTTCTTTTAAATCCTCAGACATATTTTAATAGCAGTTTTAAAGTCCTTGTATACTAATTTCAACATATGTATCATCTCTGGATCTATCTCTATTTATTGTTTACTCTTCTGGTTATAGATTACATATCCTTGATTTTTATTGTGTGCCAAACATTTTGAATGATACATTTTTTGAGAGCTTGAATTTGTCTTACTTTACATAGTGTTGAGATTTATTCTGTCATGCAGTTAATATACAGATGGACCAACTTGATGCCTTTGAAACTTTTTTTTAGTCTTTGTAAGAACATCTAGAGTATCCCTTACTGTAAGACTAGATTAACCCTACTCCTAAGGTGTGGCTTTTCTGTGATATCAATGGAATTTCCAAGGTTTTCATACTAATTCCAATCCCAGTGTATCCCAGAACAATGTAATATCTGGAATCAATATTCAGTTCACAGTCCCCCAATAGTTGCTTTTTTCCAGGTCTTGCTCTGATCTTACACATATGAATATTCAGTCAAATATTCAAGGAGATCCATATGCATATTTATGTATCTTATTGTCTACATAGCTCCTTCTAATCTTCTGCCCTACAAATTCCACTCACCTCAGCACTCCCAAATCCTATCTCCATTTCTTTTGCACAGCTAAACTGTTGGTTTCTGTTGAGTTCCGCTTATGAATACCACAGTTTGGAAAGTGCCCCTAAGCAGAAAGATGTATTTTCCTCCACTGAAGGACCACAGCTTCTACTATCTGTTTTCCAATAACCCAAAACAGATGCTTCATCAGTATTACAGTTGTCTATTGCAAGAGAATTTGTCTAATACTCATTTTAAGTCATATTGAAAATCAGAAGTCTTTTTACTTCATATTTTAAAGTTGAATAAACAGAGACAAAGAGAGGTTAAGTAATTTGTCAAAGCTCCCACAGGTCGGCAGAACTGGATCTGATTCATTATATCTGGTTCCAGAGTATGTGGTCTAATGGAGAGCCTGGCAATAGTGTTTTGGGATTTTTCTTCATGACCTCGATTTCCTGAAGTTACAAATGCAAAAAAAAAAAAAAAATTAGTGTAATGTGGTAGGACATGGGTAGGTATACTGCATGCCTAGTGACTAAGAACATGATGTTATATAACCATGGTGATAGCAAGCAATAATTTATTTTAGTCTTTTCCCCAGCCAAAAAGTAAAAAAGCGACAACACACAGTTTCTTTGCTATTCTGACCTTGTGGATTGCTCAGTCCATTCATCCTACTATGAGTACTGAACATCAGAGTCATCTCCATGAAAAACCAGACATGCTGGGAGCAGCTGCATCAACTCAATCATTTGTATCCTTAATGTCATTTATCCAGTTTACTGGTCCAGAAATAAACCACAGTGAAAGCAACTTCAGGCAAGCTGATATTGTCAGTTTTGTCAGTCTTTTATCCTGGACCAGTCCTTTATGGTTTTGTCTAGTATATTTAGGCTCAAAATTGTATCATCAAATCCTTTTGTAATCAATTTCTCCATAAACATCAAATTAATTAGAATTCTAGAACTTAACACACAGCCTTAGAGATACTTTCCACAATACTACCAGGCTCATCAAAATTTCTAGTTGCACTGCTCACAATAACATTTATGTTCCTCTTAATGAAACACCACAGATAAAACAGGACGAAGTTTCCCTACAATGGGCAATTTAGATTTTTACTTTGGCATTACGTTTTTAGATTCTGTGAACTCAGAGTTTTATTGCTAAATTGAAAGTCCTTTCCTTGATTTACTAGTTATAAATCAATATATATTTGAAGGAGATATTATGTGTCCCAGAAACTACCCTCAGAAAGCAGAAAAATACTTCCACATAGTCATTAAGATAGCCCGGGACGACAATCACTACTTCAGTCCTTCCTCAAGGGAAACAAAATAAACAAACTTGGTGTAATCCTAACTGTGAACAGATGTTATTCCTACCTTTATGGAAGTAACTGCAGAAAGATTATGATTATAAACTCACAAAGGACAAAAATTTTGTTACTTTCAACAATATTTATGACATATCTATTGGAGATACAAGATTGTGCTCACTTAATCCATTAGCTCTTATGAAAGGAGGCAATATGTAATGCTTTGAAGCTAAATAGTGAAAAACCTTTGACAAGCGCATAAACCTACTGGAAGGTAGGTTTATGCCCTTGACAAAGGGTGAAAGGAACTCTTTCTTCACGTATAAGGAACTAAAGCTTTAAGTGTGATTAAATATGAGGCATGTAGAAGTGTCTGCCTTCCCATAGCTTTCTTCTCTGGAAGCTGCCTACAAGTTGCAGCTGGTACAAGTTGCAGAGCACTGCAGCCAAGTTTGTACCATGTGACTTCAACATCACAGCTCATTGAACTAGGAGTGTGCATCAGACTTTAAGTATCCAATCCTCTAACCAGCTAGTAATCAATCATATTCTCTATACTTATTTTAAACTAAGAAGTGGTATGGGAAATAAAGCAATATGTGTAATTAAACTCAATATTCATAGAGGCTCGCCTGAGGTCATTTTTAGCTATTTGCCTGCTGACAACTAAGCAGAGAAAGGAGATCTGTAGTGAGAAGCAAAATGGGAGGAGTAAGCACTTAAACACAAGCAGAAGCAAAAAACCAAAACTCTATAAAAGGTAGATGAAAAAGCCATGGTTTCCAGTTTCTCCTTTCCTGATTTCACACGCCTACAAGTACTTCAGTTTTTATACCCTTGAGGTTGCCTGTGCAATCCTTAAAACTAATCTCTCTTAACAGGAACTAGCTTGAATAGCTTCTTTGCAATAAATATTTCCTGACTACGATGTTCAACCATGTAGGTCTGATTGTCTTTTTTAAAAAATCAGAACAAAGTGGCCTACATTTTAAAAGTTTCTTTGGAAACAATTATCCCCAAAAGCAAAGAGGTGGCCCATCCACATACCTAGGTAAGCTCTCTGGTCCCTTCCAAAATAAATGAGCCAACATAATTAATCATGTGCAAGCAATAAGCAGCTATTTTGCATTACTTTGCTGATTAAGAAATCAGCGCCAAGAGACTGATAATACAAGCAGCTACTGATGCTTGAGAATCAGCATAATCAAATCAGACTCAATAAAGTAAAATGGAGATGGAGTCTGCTATTTGGTTTTTAGGAATCACATATTAGCTTTTCATTCTGTCAGGCCAAGAGCTATATTAAAATAGCAATAGTTCAGTACTTCTGTCTTCTATTCCTGTTGTGACATGTACATAATCTTCAGTGACAGGGCTTTCTATATTTACTCAAGTGACCTCATTAAGCTTAGATATTGTCAAGTGTTGATGTACCAAAACAGAATTTTAAATAATTTATTTCCTTTACTCATTGCATTTTCAAGCATTAGAAACAATCAGTGTAAGTGCCTATATGCACCAACAAGACGTCTCCTGAGACTACCAATTTAACTGGTTTTAAATCTAATACCTAGTGTTTGCCCAGCATTTTAAAGTTTTCCAGGCACTATCCCATGTGGTGTCTCCTTTCGTCCTCTGTAGGAAAGGAAGATAGTTTTATTCTTATTTTTCAGAAGAGATGATGAAGGCCAGGGAAGTCCAGTGTCTTAGTTATCTCTGGACTACAGTAACAAAGTACCACAACTTTTATGGTCTAAACAATACAAATTTATTATTTTACATTTCTGTAGGTCACAAGTCCAACATGGTCTCACCAAGCTAAAATCAAAGTGTTGCCAGAGCTGCATTCCTTTCTGGAGGGTCAAAGGTAAGTAGCTCTGTTTTAAAATTCTAGGGTTCTGCCTGGCAACTCTCCCACTGAGACTTTTCTAGTGGCCTCTTTTTCTACCATCACGCGTATGACTCAAGTGGCAGGGCTGCTTGTACTGCAGCCTAAATCTGCTACAGTCTTATCTTGTTTTTGACCCCCTCAAAATTAGCAGATGTTCACTTCACCCAAAAAATGATCATAGCAGTATCCCCAAGTGCCACCCTCAAACACCAAAGAGGATTACCAAACATTTTGCTTCTCTCTTAATGGTAGGAGGTACAGGGTGCAACATCTTGTCCTTTACTTTACTTACTGAGAGGATGTCCAGCATACTTCCACTTACCAGGCCCCTGACATCTTCACCAGTGTGGCAGACCCCTGAATTTTTGTGGCATTTCTCTCTTCCCCCCTGGCATGCATATGTTTTATGAAGGCATTCTGAGGACTTAGAGCTTGTCGATGATCAAGTCTGTTTAAAGTATTGCCATCAATATATTGAATGAAAGTAGCATCCCACGGCATGTCCGAACTGCCCAGTTCCCTTCAGATTATATTGTACAGAGGGTGGGAGAGTTCACATTCACCTGGAAACAGACTGTGGTGTACACTGTTTGCTGTTCAGTGTGAAAATGAATCACTTCTTATTCTTCCTGGTAGGTATGGAAAGAATGCATTCACAAAATCAATAGCTACAAACTATGTACTTCAACTGGGGCCACTACTTGGTTAGGTGTGTAATAATCCACTGACATATGTCACAATGCATCCAGTTTTTGCAAGTGTCAAGCCAATAGTTTAAATGGAGATTTGATTGTGATCACCATTCTTGCATCATTTTAGGCTTTGAGTGTAGTGCTAATCTCAGTAATTTCATTTTCCCTGGAATGAATTGTAATTTGACTCACTATGTTGTCAGGGTAGGGTGGGGACAGCTTCAAAGCTTCTACTTGGCCTCTCCTGGTACAACAGCTTGGATTTAATGGGCCAAAGAACACATGTGAATGTTCCACTATGAATATACATTTAGGAGCCAGAGACAGGGCCACCAGGTGCGTCCATGAACCTAACAGACCCCCTGTGAGTTAGATGTGGGTTAGAGCTCCATTTATTATTGGGCCCTCACAGGTCCCTATTCTAAAAGGAAGTCAATGATGGCACTTTGTGTTCCCTTGTGTCAATGTTAATTCGGTCCCTGTATCCAACAGCCTTCAAAAGGTGTGGGTATTCTCTTTTCCCTGGTTTATTTTTACTCTGTAAATTGTTGCAAGTGTCATTTGGCAGAGGATCAGGAGAATCAAATGTCTATATTACTGTACAATCTTGCCATAGTGCTGTGGAGTCCTTCCTCATGGGGATGAATCCTCTTCTTTAGTTGATGGATTCTGGGAGCAGGAATGGTTTCAGACACTGAAACTGGCTAAGGAGTCATGACTTGCCATTGCAGAGCCTTCTACTCATCCTTATCTACTCATCCTCATCCACTCATCCTCATCCTCAGCCTTCTACTCATCCAATCTTAATTTCTTCCAAGGATGTTCTATGGTCTCAAGTAGAGTCTAGCCTTGGCCTGACCCATGCAGCTGTGGAGGCTCTAGAGCAGTGTAACCCAATAGGAATATAATATGAGCCACATGTATAGAAATAAACAGGTGAAATTTTTTTTTTAAAGAAGATGTTGGGGGTAGGAGTTAATTAATTTATTTATTTTTGCTATGTTGGGTCTTCGTTTCTGTGGGAGGGCTTTCTCTAGTTGTGGCAAGCGGGGGTCGCTCTTCATCGCGGTGCATGGGCCTCTCACTATCGTGGCCTCTCTTGTTGCGGAGCATAGACTCCAGACGTGCAGGCTCAGTAGTTGTGGCTCACGGGCCTAGTTGCTCTGTGGCATGTGAGATCCTCCCAGACCAGGGCTCGAACCCGTGTCCCCTGCATTGGCAGGCAGATTCTCAACCACTGCGCCACCAGGGAAGCCCCCTGTGAAATTATTTTTAATATATTTTATTTAACCCAAAATATATGTGGGGGAGGTGGTTGTGAAATTTCCTAGATGTGTCTGGGAGAGGTGGCTCTCACTAGTCAAAGGCAATTCTCTGAAGAAGGTCACAGCTATAAAAGCTATTATCCACAGCACGTGTAGCTATTAGGGAACAAGTTCACTGGCTGGAAAAGGGAATCTGGCTGGGAACCCCACAGTATCTACTGCACTAAGTTAGCTAAAATCATTTCTGTTACTTGTATCCAAAAGCTTAACTTGTGACAGAATATCCGAAGTGTGACTCTTTATCCCATGCCCTTATTTTTAAGAAGTCTTTTTAAATATGAGCTACTCTCCAAAGCTGCAAGTGCTGGACAGTTCAAAATAAAGAAGGAAACAGGGCAAACCTAATATATCCAACTGGGTAAGACTGCCAAGTAAAAACAAAGCCTTAAGTTGTAGCAGGGGCTTTCAGAACCTGCTCCCAGCATCACCTGGGAACTCATCAGAAATGCAAATTCAGAAATTCTTGGGTGGTGGGGGACAGAAATTTCTGGGATAACCAGTCCTCCCAGTGATTCTGATGTACCCTCTAGACTGAGAACCATGGAGTTAAATGCATGCTCCCTTTAGGAAGGCAACCTCAGCCCTAGCACAGCAAAGGGAGACTCATTAAATACCCAAGTTCCTGACCCCTTTAAAGAATGCAGACCAGCTGCCTAGATGAACAACCCTAACGCTGTGTGCACTTTCCATGAGAGACCTGGGAAGGGGAAAAGGCCTTCATATTTGATGCATTCATAATTAAGATAGCACAACTTACTGCTTCTGTATGGCAGAGTGCTTGAGGCTAGTGCTCTATTTGCAGATTTTATAGAACAGGAATTCTGAATTTTACCTGATGTATTTCTGTGGGAAAGTGCAGCCCAGTATGACACCTTCTGGTGCAACAGACCTAACACAATGTGACAGAAACTAAAATTACAGCCAAACAGCCATACCTAACCCCTCTGCCAAGCTGCCCTAGATTTGCTGAAATTCAGAGCCAAGTAAATCTTGGGAGTTCACAAAGTGCTGGTTAGTATCCTCCCTGGGCATGCAAGCCTCCCAGCCAAGTTGCAAAAAACAAACTAGTAATCAGGAGATAAAATAACTTCAATTATAGGAGAGACACAGAAAAGTCATCAAAACAAAGCCAAGGGACCAAATATGTTGAAGATTGTCCCTAACTTCAAATAGAGAACTTTAAAATTTAGTTGGTAGTTTTAGTCACTTAAAGATTAATCACGGGCTTCCCTGGTGGTGCAGTGGTTGAGAGTCCACCTGCCGATGCAGGGGACACGGGTTCGTGCCCCGGCCCAGGAAGATCCCACATGCCATGGAGCAGCTAGGCCCATGAGCCATGGCCACTGAGCCTGCGTGTCCAGAGCCTGTGCTCTGCAACGGGAGACGCCACAACAGTGAGAGGCCTGCGTACCACAAAAAAAAAAAAAAAAAAAAAAAGATTAATCACCATACCTTACTTATAAAAATAGGACAGAATCATTACAGTGTTTAGGTATCACATTTAATTAATATAATGCAAATTCCTGTTCTCACAGTTACCATCCATTACTATTTTGCTCCCATTCTAACCCATTGTGAGACTCTGCAAAAATTGTTGCAAAAATTTGCAGATATTTCTACTCTAAATATTTACTAAAGTATTAATTAGGCAATACAATATTAAAATACACTTTTCCATGTATAATAACTCTGTTATCCATCATGATGACCCTTTCAGTACAATGGTTCACTGAGCACTGATACATAAAGCTTGTCCCATGCACCACAGCTTGTTGAACAACTTTCTAGAGAACTAGAATATACTAAAATGTATAACATTTAAAAGCTGTAATGAATAAGGCAGATGTGTATGTATGTGTGTATGTGTGTGAGAGAGCATTTTAGGTACCAGTTGTATTACTAGATTATGATCATGACCATTTCCTGTGATTGTACTGTTTATGTATGGTGGTGCCTATTAGCAGAGATTACATTAGGATAGATCAGAATCCTTTTACCTCCATTTACCAGTTGCATGGCTCTGAGCAAGCCATTTGACTTCTTTGTGCCTCAGTTTTCTCCTCTTTAAAATAGGGATAATAATAGTATCCACCCATGTAACACAGTTTGAACAGTATCTTACACAGGATAAGCACTCTATATAAATGTTGGATACTATTATTAATAAAATGACAGAACATACAATTCACTCTATATTTTTTCTATAGAGATATATAGGCAAATCTGAAACCAATTATTTTATAGCCTCTCAAGATATCGTTTTGGAGAAGATGGGAAAATAAGGCTTAATGACAGTTCAATGAAGTGAAATCACTTAAGAACCAAATCATAAGCATTTTGGTTAGTGAACTGATGTTAGTGATCAGGGAAATGTCTACTGCAATTTTCAGAATTCTCTATCCACACTTGGCCTGTCCAATATATTGTCAATGAACTGAATAAAGATGGAAGAGCATACTTATCAAATTTTCAAGTAAAATTTAAAGAGTCTATAATACAATGTCTATCACAGAATCAATAACAATAATAGAAGGAGTTACATCTATTGAACATACTGTGAGGGGCAATTTACATGCATTACCTGTAACCCACAGGACAATCCTACGAGTTTGGGATTATAGCTCCCATAGCAGGACATGTGTGATTACCTACCTTTCCATTCTTAATAACAAAGCCCTGAGGGAAACTACCTGCCCTGTATGGGCCCCAGCCTCAACTCCAGTCCCTGGAGTATATAATGTTTGTCTAAGCCAGTAGTTCTTTAACTGTGGTCTCAACCAACAACATCAGTGTCATCTAGGAACTTATTAGAAAAAGAAATTGTTGGGTCCCACATCAGACCTACTGAATCAGCAACTGTAGGGATGGAGCCAAGAAATCTGTGTTTTAACAAGCCCTACAGGTGATTCTGATACATATATAGTTTGAGACCAATGGTCTAAACCAATCTGATTATCCCACAGCCCTTGCCAGGGACTGATTTAAAAGTGTCATATGATAGACTCCTGGATAATTTCCTCTCACATCTGTGAGAGGAAATCTGAGGGGCTTTTAGGAAACATTAACTTCTTTCTTTAAAAGAATCTTTTGGGAAGGAGTCCCTCTTTTGCTGGTGGACATTTTCATGTCTGTCTGTAATGCATGGTGCTGTGGCAGCGATCTTGAAGCCATGAAGGGAACTAGCCTGAGTAGAACACACTGAATGTAGCAAGATGGGAAGATGGAAGGAGCCTGGATCTTGATGGAAGGAGCCTGGGTCTTAGCCACCAAATTTACCAAAACTAAAATTGTCTTACCTCCAGACTTATTACTATTTTAATATATCCTCTTTAATAAGCCATTTTAATTGGGGGTTTCTAATATCTACAATCAAAAGCATCCTAAGCAATACCACACACTTTTACAGTGAAGCAAACTGAAGCTCTGAGAGATGGAGTTACTTTCTCAAGCTCAAAATTCAAAACAGTTTCAATAGACCAGACAAGTGGATATATGTTGGTGTAGTTTGGGAAAGGGCTGGAAGTAAAGGTGAAGAGGTAGAGAGGTGCGGCATAGCCTAGTATAAGTTTCTTTGAAAAATCCCTAAGAAATTCAGATGTTATATAAACCAATAGGATGGCACGGTACAAAAAAGGAATAAAGATGTTTTAAGGCAATCTAGGTCTCAGTCAGTGAAAATTGACAAGGCTGGGGGGGGCATAAACAAGGAAAGAAAATGTTAGATTATATTCTACACTAGCACATTTTATTCTCAGGACACAGGACTGTGTCCAGTTCTAGGTACCCCAATTTTCATGGAAACAATTGAGAGCACATAGAGCATAGTATGACTCGGAGATGTAAAGGTCTGAGAATGAAGCCATAGCATTTTAGCTAAGAAAAGATAAGATTCAAAAAAATATAATTGTATTATTCAAAACTCTTTAGGAGCAATTAAGAGAAACTCAACTCAAACTGACTTATGTACAATTTTTTGGTTCATGTATCTAAAAGTTCAAGAAGTAACATAGCATATGGTGTGGGCTGGCTCCAGGTGCTCTGACAATGTATGTGGTCAGGCCTTTATTTTTTTTCTCAAGACTCTGTTTTCTTGGGTCACCCTGATTCTCAGGCAGGCTCTCTCCTCATACCCCAAGCTCATATTCTAGCATCTTAGCAATTCTGTGAGATGGAGAGCTTCTCTCCTCCAGTATTTTCCATAAAAGTCCCAGTATAGCATTCTACTGAAGCAGTTTGTGCGACTAGCCTAGGACTGAAATAATCATTGTGGCCAGGGGAATAGAATATACTAAATGAGAGGATCTCTATTACAAGCACATCCTAAAGGGTGGGGAAAAGAAAGCTTTCATTCCATGGTAAACCCCATCACTGGAGAATAGGATGAAGATAATTTCCCATTGGAAAATTGATTATTATGAGAAGAAAGGAAAATGGATCCTGGGCAGGCAAAAATAGAGATGGCCACTTCCATAACACCTGTCTTCAAATATTTGAATGTCTGACAAATAAATAGACTCAGCTTATTTCGTAAAGTCTCACTTTATATAACTAGAACTAATGCTTAGAAGTTACTGGGAAGCATATTTCTAATCTACGCAAGAAAGAATTTTATAATCATTACAATGAATAGGCTGCACAGAAAGCAAGGACGTTTATCATGAGAAGTTTCCAGGCCAAGGTCAGATGGCCACCTTCGAATGATATAATACAGGATATTTCCTGAATTGGTAGGAAGGAGTAGTAGATGAAATCTAAGGCCCTTTCCAACTCTAAATCTATAATATACTCTATAAGCATTCTAGTAGAAAATCATCTATTGCTGTTGTTGTTCCTATAAATGACTCCTCTAAACTGTACTAGTATTTCTGGAAAGCCTCTGTCTGGCTTATAAACAGACTAGATGATGAATTTTTGACCAACCCTTCTGTTGTTATGGTAACTAAAGCAAGGGGCATAGCAAAAAGGATTGGCTGGTGATTGGAAAGTTCTTAAATAGCAATAGCTGCAAATGAGGAGAGAATTCGTAGTATGTAATAATAATACCAGAGAGAAGTGTGGTCGACCCATCACTTGGAGAGTAAAAATCAAGATGAGATATCCAACCACAAAAATTGACAGAAATGTCAAACATAAATACTAACCTAAACATAAGAAAGGAAGATTAAAGGATGATGAATAGATACTGGTGCAAGATTTGGTGAGGGGCCGTAAAAGGGAGTTGATTTGAATCAGTAAGCATGATATATTTTAACCTAATGATTCATAAACAGCATTTATTTCCAATTAACTGCATACTTAAATGAGTTGTATGTAAGAGCAGGAACGATTCGAAAATACAAGTGTTGTGGCTTGGATGATGCTGCATAAACAGAGGTTGACTCCCTCCCATGTGCACAATCTCCCTATCCAGCTTGGGATGGGGGTGGGGAGGGTGATCACTCTGCCTCAATCAAATGCACATATTGACCAAGACAAGATACAGCGAGCTGTAATCAATTGTCTAAATGGTTCAAAAGTCATCTGGGTGAGAGAAAAAATAATTTTTAATTTAATGAAAACTGAAATTAAGCTCATTTCAATATAATTTGTTTATATGCTCCCCCTTAAACCTTTTCCCTATGCTTAACTGTTTTCTGAACACAAGATAAGGAACTGGAGTAGATTTAAAACTCTTTTATGACTGGACAAAGGGATCTCTGAACTTTCTAAAATTATACACAAAATTGATGTCTACCTGCTTTTGCTCAGGGAAGATGTTCCAGAGTTCCCACCAGATTTTTAAAAGGAACTGTGACCCACCATGAGCCTTAAGTGAATCCCTCTGACACAAGATTAGCTTCAGAAATATACACCCTGAATCCTATGAGAACTCCAATATTTCTGTAACACATATGAGAAAAAGGAAAAGATAATTGAAGCTAGTTGCTACCATGAACTCCAGGAGCAGTGCATGGATTATAACAGGAAGTTTTCATATACTTCCAGCTGTCATAGACAAGTTAGAGCAGCCTTTCCTGTTAGGCTCAGAAGATAGAGAAAGCTTAAATTGTTACTGGACCAGCACTCACCATTCGGGGACACTCCAGGTATCCTTAAGTTTGAAGACACATTTCGGAACTAACTCAAGAAGGCATAGAGGAAAGTAAATGTATTTTCATTACGCAAATTAATAAGAATAATGAGGCATATACCTCTGAGTTAGCATTTTTCTACAGATTTATTCAGCCTGCGGGATTTCAGAAGAGCAGGTAGATACACTGTAATTAGAGGCAGGATTACCTACAATACTGGAAATAAGAAACCATAAAAAATGATAGATTCTGAAATTTTGTAGACTTCCTGCTAAGTTCTCCAAAGCTGAACTTAGAGAATGGCTAAGTTCATTCCCAGAATGGCTGGGAATGAAAATAAATCTTTGTGTCACTAAGCAAGATATTAACAACATCACAGAAAAAAGTTGTTGTTCCTGATGCATATGGATACTTAGCCCACGTGCCTCTGAAAATAAGGTATCCATTTCTGCATGGCTCAGCAACACAGATACCCTTTCAAAAGAGTAACCTGTGCACAGAAATTTCTTGTATGTTATGAGACTACCTTCACCAAAATGTTTTCCAGTGAATTATAGAATATAAGTTGCCAATATGCCTTCAGCCATGACTGGATTTAATCATATTCTAGGTGTATATCTTTTGCTGAAATCCTAAGCTCTAGTCCTCCATTAAGAAGTCCTTTTCTTTTTCTCTGTGGCCATTTTTGTTCTCCTCTTGCTCCCCAAGCCCTAAAGTTCTGACATTCTGCACCTGCCTGGAGTTCTTGCCTCCCCACAATGCACCAGCCAACGATCGCCACTGCTACCTGTGGGCCTTCAGTCCCAAAGTGGGTGAGGCTGTGCTTTCTCTCACTTTCCACTCTAAGACTACTATACTTCTTCCCAGGCCAGACTTCCCAGGTATAATGGGAAATCTGCCTGTCTCCATGCCACACCCTCTCTGTAGTAACTCAGTAACTGTTTAACATTGCATTCTCTGGTCTAATATTTCCAACTACTTTCATTTTGATTATTCTTTCTTTCTACTTTTACCAAAACATCCATCTTAAAATGTCTATCTCTTTTTGCTTCTCTATATTTTCTTCCCTTTTCTATCCTCATTTTATAGTATAGATAGTTGTATATTTGAGTATCAGGATAGTAAAAATATCAGTATAGGAATATCATGTAACTTCTTGACATATTTTTCTATGCGTTGCCATAGACCATTTTTAGTGGTGATTCTAGGACTGTGCGGTTCTATTTGAACAAGACAAATTCTCTTTGGATGTAATGTTTATCCACAGACCTCTGATAAGGTCTGGTCTCTGTCTACTCAGGTGATGTTTCATGCTTCTTCTCAGATTTACAGCTGGAGGGCAGAATGAAGTACACTCCTCCCAGATGAGCTCTTAGCTTCTTGCAGGCTTTTCCTTAGCTCACCTCTGCTCTCCTGAAGCAGCATAATTGCCTATCCTCACTGCCTCAGACTGGGTTACTCTGAACCTCGACCCCAAGTTGAGCCCCTCCTGCCTCAACTCTCACCCAAAGTATTCTACTTAGTATTACACTGCCCAAGGGCTATGCAGCAACACCACGAGTTTTTAACCACTTCCCTTCCCAGATTCTTGGCTGGTCATTTTCTGGTGGGAATCTTTGACAGGAGGAGTAACTTGGTAGGGAGAAATAGTATTTGAAGGTTGAGGACGGGACAAAGTGGCAGGCAATTCAGCACCTTTAGGGTAGAGAGACAGCTGAGCGATTCAGATCCTGGGGCTCTAGGTCCAGGAACACAATAGCAATGGTAGGAAGTAGGAAAGGTCTTACTACTTATTTTTTAGGTGTACTCTATTTCATAAATCAGAGCCCAGGTAGGCCATGAAAAGAACTCCTAATACTACACCACTTATTGGTCTCAGTTCTTGGGGGGGATGTGAGTTTACCCTTTTTCCTTCTTTCTTTCTTTTAGTGGAAAGTTGGAAAGAATGGAGAGTGGCTGTAATTGAGGCTGCTAGACAGATGCTGTATTAAATGAGGAGTCTTTCCTTAGGTGCTTATCTTCTCAAAGTGCCTTTGAATTTTAATCCTTTTTATTCAGGCACAAGTAATTTTTTCTGAATTTGGTGTTATTCATGAACCTGATTACTATGCATAGCAGATCGTATTTTCCAAAGATGGCCACAAAAATACCTCACATCTCCCAGGCTCTTCTGCAATGTGACCTTGACATTCCCTCATCAAGAAGGAGAGTTGATTTCTCCACCCCCTTGAATCTCGACTGATAATAAAATATAGCAGAATGACACTGTTAAGGCATAGCCTTTCCTGGCCTGGCACTTCCTCTTCCTGTTTTTGGAAAACTTTCTCTTGGGATGTTCACGCTGAGAACCTAGATGCCATCCTATGAGAAACCCAAGCCACAAGGAGAAGCTACATGTAGGTGCCCCGGGGAACAACCTAGGATCAACTGTCACGATGAGAGTGAGTCATCTGAAATATCCAGTCCAGTGGAACTTTCAGATCATGATGCCCTAGCAGCCATGTGATTTCAATCAATAGGAAAGCCCCAAAGTAAGACCACCCAGCTGAGCTCAGTCAATCCACAGAACCATAAGAGAAAATAATAATTTTGTTCTAAGCAGCTAACATTTAGGGTGATTTGTTAAGCAGTAAGAGATAACCAGAATACTGTGTTAAATGGAACCAGATCCTGTGAATCATCATCTGTTACATTCTCCTCAAACTTATCTCCAGCTATTTCAATGGTAACTTTTTGGAAAATATCCAGCAGGCCCAACATAACTTTAAGATTAAGGGTAAATTGAACTAATAATAGTAGTATTGGTACAAATAGTGTGTAAAATTGTGTGTGTGTATATATTGACTGCTATATAAGTTCCCTAGGGCTTCCATAACAAATCACCACAAACCTGATGGCTTAAAACAACAGAAATGTATTCTCTCATAGTTCTGGAGTTCATAAGTCTGAAATCAAAGTGTCTGTCAACAGGGACATGCTTCCTCTAAAGCTTCTAGGGGAGAATCCTTCCTTGCCTCTTCTGGCTTCTGGTGGCTCTTGGCATTCCTTGGCTTCCTTGGATTAGGCTACATCACTCCAATCTCTGCTTCTGTCTTCACATTGCCTTCTCCTTTATGTGTGTGTTTTCTCTGTCTGTCTGTCTGTCTCTCTCTACTCAGATAATACAGGATTATCTCATCTCAAGATTTTAAGTTAAATACACCTGCAAAGTCCTTTTTCTCAAATAAGGCAACATTCTCAGTTTCCAGGGATTTGACATGGATATCTTTGGAGGCCATTTTTCCTATCACAATTGGTATGGCAACAGGAGCAGTAGAAGGAAGTCCCTATGACCCTAAGGTTACAGGGTAGGTAAATAAAGCTGGTAATTATCAAGCAAGTCAATTCTCTGTAGAGTTTCAAAAACAGATGGTAGTTTATGCCACAGTGTGAGTTCTTTCTGTAAGACTGATGACCAAGTGTGTGTTACTCTCTATATTTGTCTTCTGTTCAGTTGTTCTGGTCACTGACTACATATATTAGTGTGAAAGAAATGTAGGCAAAATAAGTATTTGTAAATGTATACAAATCAACCTCAATTCAGGATAACATGGATACTAACCAGGTTAACTTTGTCTAACAATGAAGAATGACTTTTTGTTATACCACTTTGGAATCTCTCTGGCAAACTGCTTATACTGACCACATAGTAGTTGGTGTTAGCCATTCTCCAACTTTTAATCATCTCCTTCATATAATTACCATAAATGTATTGCTTATTTCCTTCACTAGAATTCTGATTTTTTTTTTCTCTGCACCATTCCAGCACTATCCTGGCACTTAAAACAATCTAAACTTCTTACTTACCCTACAGTCCCTAAAGGAGAACATCTCATAGGAAACACTCATAGCTCATATTCTCATGCTAAGTATAAGAACCAGTTAAATGAGATGCCAACTAAATATGCCAGTAGTATTTGCAGGTGGTATGATGTCTGCTGGCAAATGCAGTGAAATACTCAAGTCAGTTAATGTTGACAATTGTGTTGCTATCATGGTTATGACTTGTAAATTCAATCACCATTGATTGAAATTGTGCAATATCTGAGCTAAGAATAAAATAATTAACTCCCTCTGTGGAGCCATCTATATGATCCCTTAAATATTTCCATTGGTCAAAAAAAGCTGATTTTAAAATATAGAGGATTCTAATATTTAAACTCTCTCTCTCTCTCTAACACACACACACACACACACACACACACACACACATAGAGTAAGAGAGAATGTCTCTGTGAGTAAGAGACAGACAAACAGACAGCAGATAGATGGAATAGCCATGATGAAGTCTGCTGGAAAATGCGCTGAAACATCTGTCCATTAGTGTCGGCAATTGCGTTGTTATTAGATGTTTGTGACTTGTAAATTTAATTGCTCATGGGGAAGGGGAGACAATATTTGAATTGTTTGAATTTAGAAAATTATTTGAATTTAGAAAATCCCGCCCTGCTCTAGACTTAGATAAGAAAGGCAAAATGGAAATATAGGTAATATTTGTTATATTATGTTCTTCTCCTAATCCATAAATTTGGTTATTGGGGACTGTTCTGAGTCAAAAGCTAAACAGTTTTTTAAAAACATCAATTCTATAAAGTAAAACCACCACATATATTAGAGCATATTTAATGAGATTAGTGACACAAATAGATATTTGTAGTGTAGAGGGTCTCAGTTTTGCATGTATAACCAGTTTAGTGAACAATATGAGTAAGAAACAATTTTCCACCAACTACTCCTTCAGACATGATCTATGAGATTTACCTTCCATGCTCCCTAATGACATCTCAAGTATATTCTCATTTTTATAGACAGTTCAACTTTAGGCATTAAAAAAATCAATCAAAACACAACCAGCTTCACACTGTCCCTAATTTCATGTACACTAACAAATTTGGGGGGATGAGATGTCAATATTACCTTCTTATAGTCATTCCCAATCCCTAGAGGAAGTTTTCCTAGGAATGCTCTTTCTTTTTTTTTTTTAAGTATAGTTAATTTACAATGTTGTGTTAGTTTCAAGTGTATAGCAAAGTGATTCAGTTATACATATATATATATATATATATATATATATATATATATATATATATATTCTTCATCAGATTCTTTTCCATTAAGGAATATTACAAGATATTGAGTATAGTTCCATGTGCTATACATTAGGTACTTATTGTTTACCTATTACATATATATAGAAGCATATATATGTTAATCCCAAACTCCTAATTTATCTCTCCCCCACCCCGCCCCCCACCCCCTTTGGTAACCAGAAGTTTGTTTTTTATGTCTGTGAGTCTATTTCTGTTTCGTAAATAAGTTCACTTGTATCTTTTTTTTTGACTCCATATATAAGTGGTATTATATGATATTTGTCTGTCTCTGTCTCACTTTACTTAATATGATAATCTCTAGGGCCATCCATGTTACTGCAAATGGTATTATTCATTTGTTTTTATGGCTGAGTAATATTCCATTGTATATATGTACCATATCTTCTTTATCCATTCCTCTGTAGATGGACATTTAGGTTGCTTCCATGACCTGGCTATTGTAAATAGTGCTGCAATGAACACTGGGGTGCATGTATCTTTTCTAATTATAGTTTTCTCCAGATACATGCCCAGGAGTGGGATTGCAGGATCATATGGCAAATCTATTTTTAGTTTTTAAAGGAATCTTCATACTGTTCTTCATAGTGGTTGCACCAGTTTACATTCCCACCAACAGTGTAGGAGGGTTCCCTATTCTCCATAGCCTCTCCAGAATTTATTATTTGTAGACTTTTAATGATGGCCATTCTGACGGTGTGAGGTGATACCTCATTGTAGTTTTGATGTGCATTTCTCTAATAATTAGTGATGTTGATCATTTTTCATGTACCTGGTGGCCATCTGTATATCTTCTTTGGAGAAATGTCTACTTAGATCTTTGGCCCATTTTTTGATTGGGTTATTTGTTTTTTTGATATTGAGCTGTATGAGTTGTTTGTATATTTTGGAAATTAATCCCTTGTAAGTCACATGGTTTGCAAATATTTTCTCCCATTTTGTAGGTTATCTTTTCATTTTGTTTATGTTTTCCTTTGCTGTGCAAAAACTTAAGTTTAATTAGGTCCCATTTGTTTATTTTTGTTTTTATTTATTTATTTTTATATAAAATATTTATTTTTATTTGTGTTTATTGCTGTGATTTATGTCAAAGAGTGTTCTGCCTATGTTTTCCTCTAGGAGTTTTATAGTATCTGGTGTTACATCTAGGTCTTTAATCCATTTCAAGTTTATTTTGTATATGGTGTTAGAGAATGTTCTAGTTTCATTCTTTTACATGTAGCTGTCCAGTTTTCCCAACACTACCTTTTGAAGATATTGTCTTTTCACCATTGTATATTCTTGTCTCCTTGTTGCAGATTAATTGACCATAGGTGTGTGGGTTTATTTCTGGGTTTTCTATCCTGTTCCATTGATCTATGTATCTGTTTTTTTGCCAGTACCATACTATTTTGGTTACTGTAGCTTTGTAGTATAGTCTGAAGTCAGGGAGCCTGATTCCTCCAGCTCCATTTTTCTTTCTCAAGATTGCTTTGGCTATTCAGGGTCTTTTGTGTTTCCATACAAATTGTGAAATATTTTGTTCTAGTTCTGTGAAAATGCCATCGGTAATTTGATAGGGATTGTATTGAATCTGTTGATTGCCTTGGGTAGTATAGTCATTTTAACAATATTGATTCTTCTAATCCAAGAACATGGTACATCTTTCCATCTGTTTGTGTCATCCTGAGACTGTTCTTGACTGGAAAATCCTTTATACTAGTTTGCCATGACTGCCATAACATTATACATAGAACTGGTGGCTTAAACCTCAGAAGTTTATTTTTTCATGGTTCTGGAGGCTGGATGTCCAACATCAAGGTGCTCTAGGGTCAGTTTCTCGTAAGGCCTCTCTCCTTGGCTTGCAGATGACTATCTTTTCACCATGTGCTCATATAGTAATTCCTCTGTGCCCACACATCCCTGGTATCTATTTCTCTTCTTATAAGGACACCACTCCTATTGGATTAAGCTCCCACTTTTATTACCTCACTTAACTTTAATTACTCTTTAAGGGTCCTATCCCCAAATACAGTCACATTGGGGGTTAGGGCTTCAATATATGAATTTTAAAGGAAGACATTTCAGACCATAACACCCTCCTTTCCCTTACTCTCAGTGAGGAAAAGGGAAATTCCACAGCATCACTCATCACTTGATGAGGTGGAGGTGATGAGTCTCAGCTCCAGTTTGGCTAACTCTTGGTGATTCATAGATGAAGCCTAGTAGCTCCTTAGCACTTAGCACTCTGTTTAGGTATTTTGTGTCTATTTTCTACCTAAGGGGGCTTTAGCTGAAATTCAAAGAGAACAGGAAAATCCACTCTAACATCCAGTTGCCATGAAAAATTCTACCTTTTCTTCAAGACCTTGATCCTGCAGTTGAATGCACTCCCTCCCTCCCCTAGACTGGCATAGCCTTTGGCTGGTGCCTCATAACTGATACTTCCCATTCTCTGTCATTTGAGAAAACACTTGGCTAATCTTGAAAGCAGGAACTGTATTTTATGTGGCCATATATTTATCCCACAAGGTGTCTGACACAACACCCAAAAGTAGTGGCCACTAAAGATGTGTCTAATTAACCAGTGGTTTGAGATAAGAGAAAATAAAATACAATATGGAAATGGAGATGGAGGCAGAACCTGATGTCAGCCTGTAGTTCACAAAGGGAAGGGAGGTCAGGCTTCTTTACCTTTGCCTTTAAATTTCATCTCAGTAATCATCTCTGTTACCCACAGAAGCAGCCACCAAGAAGTAAAACTCACTTTCCCAGTAAATCTTGAGGCCTTCCATGACACATCTCCAAACCAGTCGTCACTGTGACTTTCTCTGACGAATACCAGAGCTTATGTAATGTTGGTGTGTGTGTGTGTATATATATATATATATATATATATATATATATATATATATATATATATATATATATATATATGTATGTATGTATATGTATATACACATATATATGTATGTATATATATGTGTATATATATATGTGTGTGTGTGTGTGTGTGTGTATATATATATGTATAACAGCATTCCCAGTAAGGAAGAGAACACAGACAGCAGTATCAACACTTTGTTTCTCCTTTTCTTCCCCAGAGACTTCACTGTTAGCAAAGACTTTACTTCTAGTCTTGGGGCCTTGACAATTTTGACCCCTCCCTAGCACTGCATGATCACACAGCTTTGAGATTCAAAAGAGTCACTTTACTGAAATGTAGGGAACTTACCTCAAGTTAAATTTTAATTCAGCACTATCTCATTCCGTTTTATGTGCAAGAAAATAGAGGGTCATTAGTTAAGAGTTAAATGCTAACAAGTATAAGTGGGAAAACAAAGTAAGCTATTAAGAACTTTAGGTTAAAATTTCTGACATAACCTTAAGTCATTGCTTCAGTATAGTCAGTACATTACTGCCCATATGGCAGTGCTTTTCACTAGTTCCATTTAGGTTTTGAAGCATATTTTAACACCTAGCTTTCAGATCAATTAAAAGCACAAATACCAGAGCATAAGTAATGTTGGTATATGTATACCCTTCTCTGTGCAGTCCTCCACCTGTTTTAAAATAAGAATTAATACAGCAGGGTTAGTCTCCTCCATTGTCCCTTGATTTAACCATGGAGTAAAATATTGAATTACATAAAATGTAATGTTGAGTCCACTATCTCGCTCAGTTTCCATGGCTATCCTTGGAAGTGGTACTCTGGGCACTTAAATGAACTTGAGTTACAATTTGTAGACTAGCTCTGGATGGAGTGTCGTCCTTTGGAGTCTTCTGTAATTTTCTGAAAAGCAATTGATCACTGAAAAGGGAAAATGAAATGATGAGGAGAAAGCTCTTTACACCTGAAAGTATAAGGAAGGCAGGCTGAATCCACATAATGTGATGTAATGAAAAGAAAACTGCTCTCAGCATCCCCACTGTTCAAACTCCTGAAAATATAATAAATGCATTTCCACTTCCAGTTTTTTTTGTTTTTTGTTTTTTGTTTTTTGCGGTACGCAGGCTTCTCACTGTTGTGGCCTCTCCCGTTGCGGAGCACAGGCTCCGGACGTGCAGGCTCCGCGGCCATGGCTCACGGGCCCAGCCGCTCCGCGGCATGTGGGATCTTCCCAGTCCGGGGCACGAACCCGTGTGCCCTCCATCGGCAGGCGGACTCTCAACCACTGCGCCACCAGGGAAGCCCAACTTCCAGTTTTTAAATAATGAATTTCCATTAGGTATTGAGGAAAGAGAAAGGACTTCTGCATATCCCTGAGCTGAGCACTTAGGGACCAAGCATGAAAACTCTTCCTCAACTGTTTAAAAGTCAAGCATGTTCAGCAAAAAAAAACACCCCAAAAAACCCAATAGTACACAGCAGAGTACAATACCAAACAACTAACCAACAAACAAAAGGCATGTGTTTTGTTTGGTTTAATCAAGGAAAGTTCTCTTGAGGATGACATCAAAAAGGAGACTCATACAGAAGAAAGAGTGATTATCTTTCCATTTTCTCTGTAGAAAATGGTATCACAAAATTGTTGTCATATGATAAAGTAATCAAATAATATGCAAACAGAAAAAAAGAATTATAGAGATTTTTAGTTAATAACAAATTTTTAAATTTTTTCTATGTTTTGAGCACTTATAGTATGTCATCTTTTAAAAATTTGTACTTTCTTGCAGTTCCTTTTATTATTAGATTAATAGTCTCTTTTAGGCCTAAAAAAATCACTTCCAAGCAGCTCATTTATTGAGTGATAAGGATTTTTATATTTCATTTTATGTTTTAAAGAGTGAAAACCTTAACCTTGAAGAGCTGAAGACAGAAGTACTTATTATGGCTTACTTATCTGAAGAAATTATTCCTTCAAATAATAAACAAAAGTCAAACATCAAAGAGGGAGTAAAGGTCAAGTAGTAAGACACAATTTCTTCATCTTTCAAAATGGATGCAATCTGATATGAGCAAACCACTCACATTGACAGCAAGCTTTGCATTTGTATTTTACATAAGATTCCTTCTTTCATTCAATGAATAATTATTGAGCCTCTTTATAGACAGGGCATTATATAGATGTGGTGCTAGAATGATTTTTTAAAGATAACTTATTTTACTTACTATTTTAGTCAGGGCTCTCTTGATTGTCACTGATAGAAACCCAATTCAAACTAGTCAAAATTAAAAAAAAAAAACTCTTGGCTCATGCAACTTCAGTATAGCTCTAGCTCATTATTATCAGGAATCTTCTCTCTTCATCTCGTGGTGTTCTTCATTTCTCTGTGTTAACTTTATTCTTAGACAGGTTCTACCACTGAATTAGCTAAATGGCCACCAGAAGCTCCAAACTTAATGTCTATCAACTTAGGAGCTCTGTGAAAAGAGAGTGCTTTTCTAGTAGTTCCAACTAAAGTCTCAGGGTTGGTGGGCTTTGATTTATTCAGTTTATGTCATGTGACTATCCCTGAATCAATAACTGTGGCCAAAGAGAACCAATATACTGAATTGTCAAGTTCATGTCTGCTCCTAGAACAAAGACAGAACTAAATCCCACCCAAATGACCAAGAATTAAATAGGAGACCATTGATTCCCCAATTAAAAAGAGAAAATGGATAGTCAGGAATAAAAATAATACCTGCCAACTACATCTACACTTAAGAAACTACAGACTAGAGTAAGACATATGTACAGAAACAGCTGTTATATCTATCTGTCTGTCTGTCTCTCACTGTCCCTCTGTCTCTCAGTATCTATCTATTTATCTACCTACCTACCTATCTATCTACAAACAGACACACAAACACACACACACAAGAGTAGTGTTATGGTAAATGTTTAACTGGATCTGTAGGGAAATTTTTAAGAGCTCTGATTTATAGTGTTTACCAGTTTCAATGATGTAAGTGCTCCACACAGCTGAGTTCAGAATGTGAAGTTGCTGAGTGTGGAATTGGTAAAAGATGCATGCTCACATTCAGCTCTTATGAGCCAGATGAATTGTCTCCAGTACACCATTGTAATAGTTAAAGAAAAGCAGAGAGAAGTCACTTCCACTTGAGGTAATCAGAGGAGGCTTACTATAGAATGTGGTGTATGATCTGACCTTTAAAGGATGTGTAGAATATCTGCAAGTTTATTGAACATGTGGTAGAACAAAACAGTAAATAAAGGTTTACTTTGATCTCAAAGAATTAGAGTTGGAAAAATGAGACATTCCAGGAAACCAAAAATAGTTTGTTTTTAAATGTTTAGGTTATATCAGCTTGAGCCACATATCAAGGTAACCTTAACATATTTCATGGGGGAGGAGTTGTTTTAGTGGGAAAGAAGATTTCTTTATCCTCAGGGTCCCATCAGTAGAATTTAGAATCCATTCTAATGCTCTATCTTTTAAAGTCATCTTGTTTTAGTATTTCAGCTCCTGTAATGTCAGACCTGATTTATGTACAAATGTGAATATAACTACAGTCACTTCAATTAAAAAAAAAAAAACACATTGTCATGTTGCTTAAGAGGAATGCAGTGGGAGAAATAACATAAAATGAAATTTGCTTAGAGAAGACTTCTAGTTTCAGCTCTGATATACAAAGAGCTTGGAAGTCATCACTTCCATCTTTACAACAAGAAACAGTTGAGTAAACTGAAAATCAGTGACTTTTCTTGGACCCCTGTCAGAGAACAGAGGTTACAGGGCAAACCAACACCCCAAAATCTAGAGAGAAAGAGTCCAGAGAGTCACAGTCAAAATGTGCTTACCTGGGGGCTTCCCTGGTGGCGCAGTGGTTGAGAGTCCGCCTGCTGATGCAGGGGACACGGGTTCGTGCCCCGGTCTGGGAGGATCCCACATGCCACAGAGCGGCTGGGCCCGTGAGCCATGGCCACTGGGCCTGCGCGTCCGGAGCCTGTGCTCCACAACGGGAGAGGCCACAACAGTGAGAGGCCCGCGTAACGCCGAAAAAAAAAAAAAAAATGTGCTTACCTGGACTAAAGCTGCTAGATCCATAAATTGATAGAAACACTTAAGTAGTGATTTTGATGACTTGCTGGAGGCTGAATATGGATTATCATGAGAATGAGAAACTTCTGGAGGTCACCACTCTGGAGCAGACGCAGACTTCCATGAGTTTACCTCCAGGAATTCCACTGTGTTCTCACAGTAAAGATCTGAGAAAGATTAATCAATGTGAATTAGGCCCAAAGCGTTCTCACAACAAAGGCCTACTCAGTAAGGGAAAAGAGTTTACCAGAGCCTCATGCAAGCTGGGAGAAGGACATTCCTCACCACCTTGCCTACTCTATTCTTTCTTACCTAGGGAGGAAGATAAAAGCTATACCATGGGAAAGTAATTATGAAGATCACAGACTTGAGACACAGGTCCACTTATCATATTATAGAATGCTACATTTTACCAGCACACCAAGAGGGCTCCAGTATAACTACAGTCGATTATAGCTCAGAAAACTGCAAGACACAGACTCTCTCTGAGGAGGAGAGCTGAGGGAAGCCCAAAGTCAAGAGGAGACAAAACAAGGACACTAGAGGAATTTCAAGACACTGGCACCTGCAGCTACAGCAAACATTAAACACAGCTCAGTTCCTAGCCAGCTTATCACAAATCTTCACATTAAAGGATGTCATTTCCTATTCCCTATACAAACACATCTGGCTTTCAGCAAAAAAAGTTACATGGCATGACAAAATGCAAGGAAAAAGCTCAATCTGAAGAAACAGAGCAATCACAAAAATAAAACTCTCTTATGATGCAGATGTTGGAATTATCAAAAAGATAATTTAAAATAACTATGATTAACATGTTAAAGGCGCTAATGGAAAGAGTAGATAATATGCCAGAACAGATGGGTAATATAAGCAGAGAGATGGAAACCCTAAGACAAAATCAAAAGGAAACGCTAGAAATTAAAAACACAAAGGAATAAGAACAGAAATGATGACTGCCTTTGACAGGATCACTAGTATATGACATGGCCAAGGAAAGAATTAGTGAGCTTAAGATAGATGAAGAAGTAATACACTGAGAGCTAGACCTAAGCAATGGATAGTTCAACTCTTATTGAGAACTCAAGAAGACATCCCTTTACTGCCCAGTACTTCCAAGGACCATAACCAATTCTAAACAAAAGTGATAATGGAATGGAATAAGTAGAGTCGCATTTGACTTTTGTCCTAGCCCTATTGTACTACACCAGGATATTCATACTCCCTCCCCTTCCAATCATTATGTAGCATGATCTCTGGGTCTTATATTAGGTTTTTATAATTTTATACAAATAAAGTTGTCACTGTCTTATCTCTCTTGCAATATATTTCATTAAAAACATTAAATAACTGAACTTAGGGCCTTACCTCCTATGAAAGAAAGAGCAGACTCCAGGGGGTAAATAAGCAATGGAAGGCCTTCTTGTTAACCCTGGAATCATATCTCTACCCCTACTCATAAGGCAGCCCTGCTGGGGATGGTTATGTGCATTGCTCTCCAGGCACAGGTGAAAATAGAGATCTGAGAACAACAGTATTAGGAAGGTGAGCAGTGGGCGGCTGTAGGATAATGGGCAGCCTGAGGCTTGGGGACTAAAGAGCCAGAGTTCCTGTAGTATCAGGACAACCTCATTAAGTTATTACATCCAAGGGCAGTAAGAATCTGGAGAGAATTTTAGGGAGATCATTAGGGTGAGTCCAGGGGTGAGAAAATCAAGCTCTATGTGAAAAGGTTACATAAATTTGGATTGATCAGCTGAGAAAAGAGATGGCAATAAAGATTTTTAACATCAATAAATAAAAAGTAAATGATGACTAGCTGGTCCTTTTTCAGAGACCAGAACTCAGAAGAAGGCTTTAGAGCATAATGGGATAGATTCAGAGCATATATTGTTATACAATGAAATGGGTTGCTTGAAGGACTGTGGAAACAGAATCAATTCTTATCAACTGTGGAAGGTTTCATCCTTCTCTGAAGGCCAGAGGAGATGCCTAAACCAGATTCCAGACCTTGATTAGAAGATGTGTCCTGGCTTACATTGTGCTAACAGTCTACTTTCATTTCATCAAGAAATTTTGGCAACTAATTTTTACATCTGTCAAATGCAAATAGAGTGAAATCTCTTTCTAAAACCATTCACTACTGAGTCATTTTCCTAAAGAAGTCAGTCTGTCTTATACCTCATCCAAAGAGTGCTTAATTACTGGCGAATCAATAATATCACACTATAAGAGATTCTTATCTATAAAGCAGTCAATGGTATACAACTCAAGGATGATGCTACAGTGCTCTTCCAGTGGAAACATCTTACTGATGCAAATAGAATCACTACTAGGAAGTGTTGCCAAGATCTTTGAAAGAGAAAATGGTTCTTACCAGGTAACCAGATCCTATTTCACAGCATTCATCTGAATTACCTCTTTGACAAGCTCCAACTATAATACTTGCTTAATGTATTCAGAGGACCATCAAGCATTTATCCAGTAACCCTTGAGGATAATTCTGTTTCTTATATTTATTTTTTAGAAAGAATATTATAGGCCTCTTCAGGTTTCAGTCAGTGGCTTAGTTTCATAGGAAATTGCTCATCTTGTTTTGTCAGTCTTCTAAAATTGTTGAAATTGGAAGGCCCATTTTAGTTAACTATTTCATGCAGAATCCAAGAATTTTTCAAACTTAAAGGTGTTTTTTTAATATCCTACCCAAACAAAAATGTTATTCACCTCAAATCCATACCTGTTTTATAAATACATCTCTCAAGACTCCTAGCCATATTTTAAATCATAAATTCTGATTAAAAAAAAAGAAAACTACAAGTTTTAGAAATCTTAGACTTGGTTCAAAAAAATCTCTTCAACCCTACCCTTCTATTCTAATGACAATAATATATCAAAGGGACAGTAAAGAGGATCAGTAAACCTCAACATTGAAGCAAAAGATTTGAAGTATGAAATATTCTTAAGCACAACAAAGAGCACTGACTGGTGGGAACAAAAGATGATGAGGAGTGATGTCTAAAATAAATGTTGCAGAAATAATCCAAGAGAATTAATTGAATGATTGCTATCCATTTCCATCAGTGGACATAGAGTGGAAGGTGAAAGTAACAGTAAATCTGTTTTTATTTATCACCTTCTTAAAGACAGCCTCAAAGAGGTGCAAGGACATTCATTGTCCATAATAAACTTGACATGCTTTGAGCATACATAGGGACAGAGATACATGTTACATTTGTTCAGAGTATTTAAATAGGAGCCTTATTTGGCAGTGTAAATCTGGCAGATGTAACCAATATTTTTCAGATACTAGATACTGACTTTAAAGCTACATCTACCTGGAATAAAAGAAAACAAGCTGTTTATTAAAAGTTCCTTTAAATTCTGTTGGGAAAATAGATATAATAGAAAAAATAAATAAAAAGAAGTTAAGAAGACAAAACAAAAAGTAACTGCATAAACCAGTTCTTCCAAAGGCTACACTGAACAACCTGAAATAGTGGGAAGAGCATAATGGATGGGATATTTCGTTCCCATCCTAACCCTGCTGCTCTGGGCCTCAGTTCCTTTGTACCCATTATCAGGGAATTGTTCTTAGACTAGACATCCATAAGGAAACTTAAAGCTCTAAAATTCTGTGACCATGGATGCTGCTGTTCTAAAATAACTAACATTTGTGCAGTTTCATCATTTACACTGACTCTTTAAAATAACCCTGTAAGATAAGAGGTATCCTCTCCAGTTTACTAATGAGGAAATGAAATTGAGTAAAATAAGTTGGGGAAGATGACCATGATCCAGGTGTTCCTAAGAGCAGAGATGAAACTTGAACTCAAATCAACTAATGTCAAATCCCATGTTCTCCCCCACTGCATCATTCTGCATATGACTTTGAAGCCCTGAAGTGATCTCTATATGCTAACAAGCAGAATGAGGGGTTTGTAAGACCTTCAGAGTCAGTATATTGATTGAGCCTTTAACTTTACTGAGAGAATATAAAATTTTGGATGGGAACTCCCCAAAATTTTGCTTACCAAACTTACAAACCCACCTTGGGCAATGTAGCAATAGTGGAGCTGTCTCAACCTTATCTTAAAGTTCATCCCTTCACTGAAGCTTTGGACCTCATCACTTTCTACTCTCCAGAGAAACTCACAATCATTACTTCTTCTCTTTATATATTCGTCCTCTCCCCCTCAACAAAGTCTTTCTCATCAGTTTTTAGATACAGTCAAGTCTCTAATACACATAAAACCCTAATTTGTCTACACTCCCCATTTCAGCAACCCCCATAGTATTCCCCTTTCTTTCATATTCTCACTTCTCAAGATGTCTAACAAAACTTCCCAATTCTACTTGATCACTTTCCACTTGTTACTCAGTCCATTACAAACTGGCTTCCATCTCCACCAATCCAATAAAACTTGTCTCATAAAGATCACCTTGGAGCAGATGACCCCAAATTTTTATATTCATCCCTGACCTCCCTCTGAGTTTGACTACTGACCTTGACATTGCCTGAAATTCCTGATCTCCATAACCTTTCTCCCAAAACCTGGTCTTCTTTAAACATTCCCCAAATAAATGACTGAACACACTGCTTATGCAAACCAAAAGCCTTGACGTCATCCGTGGCCCCTCTCTCTCCTCACCCCTCCTAACCAGCCATCTCCAAATCCTAAAAATCTCCTCATGAATCCATCCTCCTCTCTCCATTTCCACTACCAACAACATGAGAAGTCCTACCTACAATCTTCTCTTCCTTGCATTACTGCAATGGTTATGTAAGTGGTTGCTGAACGTCTGCTCTTGCTAGCCTCAAACAGTTGCCAAATTGATACTCTTAAAATGCAAATCTAATAAAGATGTTTAAAAAATGCAAATCTTATTACATTTATTCTTTTCCCAAATCATAACCATATTTTCCTAGGTCTTAGGATAAAGACAAATCTCCCTATTGTTTCCTACAGTGCTGCATGACTTGGCCCCTACCCATATCTCCAGTCTCACTTTGTACCACTCTGCTCCCTCTCATTCTGTCCGGTCTAATCACACAGGTCCTCTTTCAGCCCCTCGTTTGTACCATGCTCACTCCCAGCACAGGGCCTTTGCATAAGCCATTCTCTCATGTGGGAAGCTATTTTGTCCCCCTTCAACTAGTTAATACCTACATATTTTCATCTCTCAATGATGTCATGTGCATAGAATATTATGAAAACAATAAAGTAGACATAGAACCTATCCTGGCAGGAAGCCAAAGAAGAATTCCTAAAAATCTTGGACCTCTAGTCTGATTCATAAAGAAGCCAAGTCAGGTGAATGGGGAAGAAAGAGCATTCCTGGTAGAGAAACACCAAGGATAATGGAACAGAAAGATTGATACTGATGGAGCCAAAGGTTGAGGAAGCAGTGGAAATTTGTGGAAGTAGAGGGGATCAGTTTACATAGGGCTAGAAGGTTTAAACTGTGTTCTATAGCCTATAGGGGAGCATTAGAGGGTTTTAGGAAAGGGAAAAAGAATAATAGACTTGCTTTAAGTTAAGTGAGTTGCCAGTAGTCACCAGTTAGTTACAGAACCTCAACTAAGACCTCAGTTTCCTAACACTCAGACCAGATGTCATTCTACAAGCCTGGCACATCAGAATAACTTGAGGGCTTGTTAAAACACAGATTACCAGACCCCACCAGCAGAGTCTCTGGTTCACCAGATCTGGAGTGGGCTTGTGAATTAGCATTTCTATTCAGTTTCCAGGTGCTCCTTATGCTGCTAGTCCAGGGACTACACTTTGAGAATCACTGAAGTAGACCATATCACTCAATAAATTAAATAGAGAACCATTCAAAGAGACTTAGCTTTAAAAAGTATAAGAGGGCCTCCCTGGTGGCGCAGTGGTTGAGAGTCCGCCTGCCGATGCAGGGGATACGGGTTCGTGCCCCGGTCTGGGAGGATCCCATATGCCGCGGAGCGGCTGGGCCCGTGAGCCATGGCCGCTGAGCCTGCGCATCCGGAGCCTGTGCTCCGCAACGGGAGAGGCCACAACAGTGAGAGGCCCGCATACGGAAAAAAATAAAAATAAAAAAAATAAAAAAATAAAAAGTATAAGAAAGAAAACCTGCGGCATAAAAACACCAAAAAGATGGATAACCTAAGAATAATTTATATTTAGTTTGGTAACATTTTTTTTCTCAGCAGCAAACATAACTTTGAGTCACAAATTAATTAATCACCTTGTGTCTTATTTCCTTACCTGTAAAATAAAGTCATTGAACCAGGTGAGCTTTAACGTCCTAAACTTTTACAGTTCATTTCTAAACTTTTACAGTCCTACAATTTATCTTCTTAATTATATTTTGTTAAGGTTTTTATTAAATTACTTTTTGCTCCATAAATATACATTTGGGTACAAATAAGGAGAGGAGAACAGTCTAAGAGATCCCTGGGAAGCGGGTAAGAGTTAAGACAGGAATCCTGTTGATAGCTAACAAAAAGAGGCTGGACCATCACATTGAACACACGTACCTATAAAGGATGGTCATCAATAAAATCAAGACAAAAGTGTGTAATTTGTTAACATTTCTGAACTTTGAAATGTTTAACAACTCAATTTTTGGAGGCATCCTTCTAAATGATTGCCTTTATCTGAAAGATAATCCAAATGTTATTGTCCCTTTACCAAACATCCCAAACTACCCTTTACCAGAAATGCTATCTTATTAGTTAAAATTCCCATGGTGAGACAAATTTTAAAGCATGACACAAATAGTAAACAATGTCCAGAGCCTATGTAATATTTATGGATGGGTCATTTTCTTTCCAAAAGCAACATCAAAAAATGTTTTAATAGGATTTTACGTAATGCCAATTTTCTTACTTTTTTTTGCTTAAGCTTCACTCTTTTTAAATTGGTTCTTTAAAATCACTAGATTATTTCTTTGTTGTATTTTTATTTCTTACTGATTTGGTATTGGGGATTAAGTAGTATTCAATGTCTTCACTGTGGGTATTGATTTTCTGTCATATTAATGCCCTCTACATAATCATCTGTTAATTCGCATTAAATATTTCAGCTAGATTCTAAACAATGATATTAACTTTGTCACAGCCCTAAAATTGTACATCATTAGTAATGGCCTGGGGGCAAGGTTGGGGGGTGGCAAAGGATGCGTAGCAGTGACTCAGGAAATACAGCATAACATTTGAGACTAAGAACTCATAACTTCAGGAGGAATTTACTTTTCCATCACTGAGATAGATTTGTTAATTAATTACTATCTTCTCTCTGGTATGTGTACCTGTCTTTGACTCCTTATTTAACAAGAATTAATTCTGTGTTGTTTTAAAATGCTTTTCCCCAGTGTACTCTTGTTATTTTCCCTTTGGTCCCAAATGGCTACCTTTTTCAAAATTACACCCTCTCAAGAGTCTCTGAGGTTGAGGGTAAAATTGAAACTCTTTGTTGAGGTTCTCACAGATTACAAGTGACAGAAGCCTAGCTCAAACTAGGTTATACAAAATAATTTATTGAAAATATATCAGGATAGCTTTCAGAAATGAAAGAAGAGCTGCAGGACCAGGGAAATCAAGATTAACTTGGTGACTGGAACCAGAGTCCCCAGTAAGATCAATTATCTCCCCCCTTCTCTCCTCCCTGGGCTCTTTTTTGTGCATCTTTGTTCTTCCCTACTGCAGGAAGGCTTTCTCCATACCGTGGGAATGTGGCTACAGGCTACTTTCTAGACTAACGTGCAAAAAAATTTTCCCTCCAGCTCTAATTAAATTTATAGGAATGGACCCAGCCTGTCCCTGGTCAGGTCATGTGCCATCCCTTGGTCCAGTCACGTTAGCAAAGGGGACATATTATTATGATATATCCAGTGTAGGCCATTTCCCACCCTTATACTGAATCAGATATCCAAAGGGGAAGTACCTTGATTGACAGCTTGCTGGTTGTATTGAGGGAGTTATCAAAAAAGGAGGACATTTTCTCAAACAGACAAACCAGTGTGTCCACCATTATTCCAATTACTACTGCAGTCTAACAAACCACCCCAAGGATGCCTAGCCAATCAGAGCAGATATGGGCCATGAACGGTCATTCTCGACTTATCCCATTTGTATTGACAGGAAAACAAGCCTTACCCCTAGCAGAGCTTCCTATGGAGACTCTGTGGCGAATCCTCTGCAGCAGCTCCCAAAGGCACTGACTCTTCCAGGAGGACCACACTGAGGAGCAGCAGCTCCTGTCACCAGTTCTGACTGTCTTCTCTCCCAGACAGCTTCCAGCTCCCTCCACATCTGCACAGCTCAGTGACATTTACCCAGAGGGAACTCCAGAGGGCGTTCACCATAGAACTGTGCTGTTCTGGCAGCAACGAAGCTACATAACTCTTCCAAGGAGCTTGCCCAAAGTGCCCAATAACTGCATTAGGAAAGACAACCCATGAAATACACCTGGTGCCACACCTTGGCTGTCTCCTCGGCAGCCTCTTACTCTGCCCTGCAGTGAGACGCAGGTTCAGGAGCCTGGCCTCAGGGAGCAGCTTCAGAATCCCTAAATGCACCCCAAAGGCTAGAGCGTGGAAAGTTCTGCTCCAGCAGAAAGAATGGTACCAGCATCCAAGCTTCCAGAAAACTCTTCAAGAACCCAGTTTAGGCTTCATTTGTCTCCACATAAGCAAGCAGATTATATTTTCCCAACCCCAGATTAGCACACGATGTATTTCTGGAAGAGTATATTAGAAATTAATGCCATTCTAGAAATTCCAGAATATTTCTAAACATTGTGTATTCCTTAATATGCAAACTTTAATAAAGACTATGGTAGCAATATATTGCTTAATACAATATATTCTTGTATTAAGCAACATATTGCAGGACTACTGCCTCAGTTTATAGCCAAAGTTTTATCTTTAAATCAAAAGTGCAAAAGATATCTTGGTGCTGTTAATAAAAATAATAACAAAGAAAAACAGAGAGAACACTGAGGGAATTGATGACTACCTTAGGAGGTGTCAACAGACTGTGCTGAACTCAAGGACATTGAAGGTCTCGGTATCTTCATTTCTTTGGCATTTTCAACAATGAGGTCAAGTAGTCAATTATTAATGATAGTATTGAGACCAAAAGCTGTAACATACCTTTATGGTTATAGTTTTATTTGGTGTTCTGTTATCTCAAACCGCTATTGTATTTTTAGCTTATGACCTCCCTATTACTACTCTGGGTATGCTAAACATCCACACATTTATAAAAAAATTATAGCTTGATCAACAGAATGGAGGAAAATTTCCTCAAGTGCCTCTAAAAACATAATTTTCTTTCTAGTTTACATAATTGATATTAACAGATAGGTCATCCTATAAAAATACAAATCTTTCCAATCTACCCTTTAATGATCCAATATGAAGAACTTCATGTTAGCCTACTAAAGACTTGCTGTCATTTCACCAGTAGTTTATTGGTAACAATTAGATCATGTCATTAATACTCTATCATATTAAAATAGTTCACTATTACTAAACTTTTTCTTTTTGAATGACCCATCTTAATCTTCATTCTTTAGTGTACATTAAGTGTACCACATACCTTAATAAAGTCTCAAGCAGTGCTCTGATTTTTACCCTTACTGTCATTTGGTGCTATTTCCTTAAGAAGGAACACAATATTGGAGCAGTGGAAAGTGCATTGGCTCAAGTAGCAACTGATCCTCTTTCAAGTCCTGGCTTGGCCACCTACTAGCTCTATGCCCTAAAAAAAGACAGAGATTAGTACCAAATTAGTGCCTTCTAAACTTTGCTGCACATTACAGTCACTTGGAGAGCTTTTTAAAAATTCCAACCACTAGATCACACCCATATCAATTACATCAGAATGTCTGGAAGTGGGAGCCTATGTGCACCAGCGTTGGGAAACTTGGAACCACCTTACTAGATAATCTGAGGTCTTTTCAATGCTAGAATTCTATGTTTCTGTGGCCTATCAGATGAGTCTAAGTATTCAGTAAAAAGAAGATTCAACCAGAAGAAAATAAGGAATTAATGGGAAAAACTGAATTTGTTTAGGGACTGTGAAATAGAGAGGTCTTCAATCAAAGCTTGCAAATAGGTTGGAGCTTTGCTTGTGTACTACTCTGGCCATTTCTGCCAGAAGATAAGAAGTAAGAACAGAAACTTCAAGAACAAAAATACATTGTAGAAGCAGCTGTCCAATAGAGGAGAGATTGATGATCATACTATTTGGAATGTGCACCATTATTTTATTCTCTTGTCAACATTAGCCACTCTAATTCTCTTCCCTTCCTCTCACTTCTCTTCTCCTTGTAGGAAGTAAGAAGGACAGTGCATCCAGGGTCCTTGCTGCTTTTGTAAATATTATGGTCAGAATTTTGTCCCTTTAATTGATAGAGGTAGGAGTGTGGTCATGATAATCACCTTAGGATAGTCAGGGACCTATGTGATGGTTCTGTAAGGTGGGAAGATTTAAGAGGACTTAATTAAAAACAAAACAAGTGGTGCCTTCTGACATGGGTTAGTAGAACCTACAATATTGTTTGAAGCAACCCATACATATCTTTATTCACATTAGCAGGTGATCAGTCAACCAGCTTAATGAATGAAACCATAGATTCCTCTAGACAAAAGAAGAAATAAATACAAGTCAAAACATTGCAGGAGTTTATTACAGATCATCCAACTGGTATGGAAATGAAAGTTTTCTTTAGAAAGCAGTTTATAAAAATGATACAAAGACAGTATAAAATAATATCCAGAACTGCCTTCAAAGTTTCATAATTGTTAAGTCTTACAGTACCTAAATACATTTATAACAATAAATGCTTGATAAGTAAATGAACAAATTGAGTGAATTTTGTGTTTTTTTATAAAAGATATCTTTAACCATTCTGAACCTTGCTTTGCTAACTCTTATTTCTCTAAAGTTAGAGGAAACAAATAGTCTAGGAAATAGATCTGCACCATCCCTTTACTTATGCAGATATTTTAACAGCTTTATTGAGACATAACTAGCATACAAGAAACTGCACATCTATAAAGTATAGTATTTGATAAGTTTTGACTGTAGAACCATCACCACAATCTAGAAAGTGAACCTAAAATATTCCTCATGTCTCTTTGTGATTCTTCCCTCTTAATTCTCCCAGAATACCCCCATTCCATCCATTCCCTGACAAATACTGATATGCTTTCTGTCATAAAAATTAGTTTGAATATCCCAGAATTTATATAAGTGCAACTATATGCTATTACTCTCTATGCCTGGCTCCTTTCATTCAGCAAAGTCATTTTGAGATTCACTCATATTGTAACATGTATCAGTGGTTCATTCTTTTATTTTTAGTTCATTCCTTTTTACTGCAGGATAGTAGTCCAGTATACAGATATACCACAATTTGTTTATGCACAGACAGACGTTAGGTTGCTTTTAGTTTGAGGCTATTACAGATAAAGGTACTGGGAACATTTGATTCAAATCTTTGTATTGATCTGTGTTTTCATATCTCTTGATCTAGAAGGGGAGTGGCTAGATCATATAGTTCATATATGCTTAACTTTAAAGGAAACTGTAAAATTGTTTTCCAAGGTGGTTATATTTTTTTACATTACAACCAGCAGCATATGAGAGTTCCAGTTTATCCACATACCAACACTTGGTATGGTCAGTCTTTTCAATCTTAGCCATTCTAATAGGTATATAATGGCATTTCATTGTGGTTGTAATTACATCTCTCTAGTGACTAAAATGTTGATTATCTTTTCATGTGCTAATTTACCATTTATATGTCTTCTTTGCTGAAGCATCCATTCAAGTATTTTGTTCATTTTCTTTTTAGGTGTTTGCTTTCTTATTATTGAGTTTTGAGAGTTCTTTATATATTATGGACACAAGTTTTTTTAGCATATATAAGATTAACAAACATTTTCTCCCAGTCTGTCTTATCTTTTCGTTCTCTTAACAGTGTCTTTTTTTTTTTTTTTTTTTTTTTTTTTTTTTTTTTTTTTTTTTTGCGGTATGCGGGCCTCTCACTGTTGTGGCCTCCCCCGTTGCGGAGCACAGGCTCCGGATGCGCAGGCCCAGCGGCCATGGCTCACGGGCCCAGCCGCTCCGCGGCATATGGGATCCTCCCAGACCGGGGCACGAACCCGTATCCCCTGCATCGGCAGGCGGACTCTCAACCACTGCGCCACCAGGGAGGCCCTTAACAGTGTCTTTTGAAGGGCAGAAGTTTTTAATTTTGATGAAATTCTATTTGTCAATATATTCTTGTATTAATCATATTTTTGGTGTTATATATAAGAAATCTTCGCATAACTCAAGGTCACAAAGTTTTTTGCCTCTTTTATTATATAAGTTTCAGAGTTTTAGTGGATACATCTATATGGTGCAAAGTAAGAATTGAAGTTCATTTTTTAAATATGGCTATCCAATTCTTCTAGTAACATTTGTTAAAAACAATAATTTTCTCTACTAAATTGCCTTTGTACCTTTGTTGAAAATTTGTATTCCATTTTTGTGTGTGCCTATTCTGATTAATTTATCTTTGTGGCAATATCATGCTGTTTTGGTTACCGTAACTTTATTATAACTGTTGAAGTCATGTAGTATTAATCCTCAAACTTGTTCATCTTTTTCAAAGTTGTTTTGTCTATTTTAGTACCTTTGCATTTCCATATAGATTTTAGAATCAGATTGTAAATTTTAAAAAAAGTTTGAGATTTCTTTAGAACTATAGATGAATTTTGGGAGATATGACATATTAATAACTTTGAGTCTTTCATCCCATGAACACAGCACAAACATACCTCATAGATATTGCAGGTTCAGGTTCAGACCATGGCAATAAAGTGAAAGTCCCAATAAAGTAAGTCGCATGAACGTTTTGGTTTCCCAGTGCATATTAAAGCTATATTTACACTCTACTGTAGTCTCTTATGTGTGCATTTGCATTATGTCTAATTAAAAACTTTGCTGCATTGTTCAACTCTTCCTTTCATAAATGAGTTCTCTCTAACATGGAATGCTGTTTGATACCATTTTACTCACAGTAGAACTTCTTTCAAAATTGGAGTCAATCCTCTCAAATCTTGCCACTGCCTTATCAGCAAAGTTTACATAATATTTCAAAAATTTTTTGTTATTTCAACAATCTTCACAGCATCTTCACCAGGAGTAGTTTCCATCACAAGAAACCACTACCTTTTCTCATCCATAAGAAGCAACTCCTCATCCATTAAAGTTTTATCAGAAGATTGCAGCAATTCAGTCACATCTTCAGACTCCATTTCTAATTCTAGCTCCCTTGCTATTTCCATACTTGCAGTGACTTACTCCACTGAAGTCCTGAACCCCTCAATGTCATTTATGAGGGTTAAAATAACTTATTCCAAACACCTGTTAATGTTGCTATTTTGACCGCTTCATGTGGATTACGAAAGTTCTTAATGGCATCTAGAATGGTGAATCCTTTCTAGAAGCTTTCAATTGACTTTGCCCAGATCCATTAAGAGAATCACCATCTATCAGCTATGGCCTTATGAAATGTATTTCTTAAATATTAGACCTGAAAGTCAAAATTACTCTTTGATCCATGGACACAGAATGAGTGTTTTGTTAGCAGGCATGAAAACCTTAATGTCATTGATCATCTCCATCAGAGCTTTTGGGTGACCAGGTACATTGTCAATGAGCAGTAATATTTTGAAAGGAATCTTTGTTTCTGAGCAATAGGTCTCAAGAGTGGGCTTAAAATATTCCATATGCCATGTTGTAAACAAATGTGCTGTCATCCAGGCTTTGCTGTTCCATTTAGAGAGCACAGGCAGCGTAGAATTAGCATAATTCTTAAGGACCTTAGGATTTGGGGGACGGTAAATGAGCATTGGCTTCAACTTAAAGTCAACAAATGCATTAGCCCTTAACAAGAGAGTCGGCCTGTCCTTTGAAACTTTGAAGCCAGGCATTAACTTGTCCTCTCTAGCTATGAAAGTCCTAGATGGCATCTTCTTCCAGTATAAGTTTGTTTCATCTACACTGAAGATCTGTTGCTTAGTGTAGCCACCTTCATTCATTATCTTAGCTAAATCTTCTGGATAACTTTTGCTGCAGCTTCTATATCAGCACTTGCTGTTTCACCTTGCATTTTTATATTATGGAGACGGCTTCTTTCCCTAAACCTCATGAACCAACCTCTGCTAGCTTCAAACTTTTCTTCTACAGCTTCCTCACCTCTCTCAGCCTTCATTGAAGTAAAGAGTTAGGGCCTTGCTCTGGATTAGGCTTTGGCTTAAGGTGATGTGTGGCTGGTTTGAACTTCTATCCAGACAGCTAAAATTTTCTCCATATCAGCAATAAAGAAAGCAAAGCTGCTTTGCTTTTTCATCATTTGTATATTCACTGGAATAGCACTTTTAATTTCTTTCAAGAACTTTTCCTTTCCATTCTCAGCTTGACTGTTTGGCACAAGAGACTTAGCTTTCAGCCTGTCTTGGCTTTTGACCCGCCTTCCTCACTCAGTTTAATTACTCTAGCTTTTGATTTAAAGTGAGACATGTGACTCTTTCTTTCTACTTGAATACTTAGTGGCCATTGTAAGACTATTAATTGGCCTAATTTCAATATTGTCCTGTCTCAGGGTTTAGGGAGGACCAAGGAGAGGAAGAGATCAGGGAACAGCCAGCAGGTGGAGCAGCCAGAACACAACCTTTTTCAATTATGTTCACCATCTTATATGGCTGCAGTTTGTGGCACCCCAAAAGAATTACAATAATAATATCAAATATCACTGATCACAGATCACTGTAACAAATATAATAATAATGAAAAAGTTTAAAATATTGCAATTACCAAAATGTGACACAGAGACAGGAAGTGAGCAAATACTTTTGGAAACATGGCACCCATAGACTTGCTCAATACAGGGTTGCCATGAAACTTCAATTTGTAAAAAATTCAGTATCTTCAAGGTGCAATAAAATAAGGCACAATAAAACAAGGGTATAACTGTATAACTCCATTTTGTCCAAGTCTTCTTAAATTTCTCTCAGCAATGATGTGTAAACTTCAGTGTACAGGTTGTTGATGTCTTTTATCAGAGTTGTCCCTAAGTATGTCATATATTTTGAAGCTATTATAAATGGTATTGGTCTTTTAAATTTCAATTTCTGATTGTCACATGCTATTATATATATTGATAAGTACAAGAGTTTTTTGCACATTGATCTTATATTCTATAATTTTGCCAAACTCACTTGTTAATTCTAGTATTTTTCATAGAGTCCATCAGGTTTTCTTTATAGATGATTGTGTCAGTGAATTGAGACAGTTTTACTTCTTTTCATTTCTTTTTCTTGCCTTTTACTAGCTGGAATCTCCAGTCACTGCTAAATAAAAGTAGGGAGAATGGACATCTTATCTCCTTTATGAGCTTAGTGAAAAAATATTCTTCAACTCACTAGTAAGTATGAGATTAGTGTGTGTTTTTCATAGATGCCCTTTATTATATTGAGCTAGTCCCCTTCTGCTCTTAATTTGCTGATAATTTTTCTCAAAGATGGATATTGAATTCTGTCAGATGTGTTTTCTTTGTTGAGATGATCGTGTTATTTTCCTTTTAGTTTGTTAATATGGTGAATTACATTGACTTTTTTTTTTTTTTTTTTTTTTTGCGGTACACGGGCCTCTCACTGTTGTGGCCTCTCCCGTTGTGGAATACAGGCTCCGGACGCGCAGGCTCAGCGGCCATGGCTCACGGGCCCAGCCACTCCGCGGCATGTGGGATCTTCCCGGACCGGGGCATGAACCCGTGTCCCCTGCATCAGCAGGCGGACTCTTAACCTCTGCACCACCAGGGAAGCCTTGACTTTATTTTTTTATTGAAGTACAGTTGACTTACAATGCTGTGCCAATCTCTGCTGCACAGCAAAGTGACTCAGTTATACACATATAGACATTCTTTTTTTAATATTCTTTTCCATTATGGTTTTCCCAGGAGATTGGATATAGTTCCCTGTGCTATACAGTAGGACCTTATTGTTAATCCATTCTAAATGTAATAGTTTGCATCTACCAAGCCCAAATTCCCAGTCCATCCCTCTCCCTACTCCCCTCCCCTTTGGCAACCACAAGTCTGATCTCTATGTCTGTGAGTCTGTTTGTGTTTTGTAGATAGGTTTATTTGTGCCATATTTTAGATTCCACATATAAGTGATATCATATTGTATTTGTCTTTTTCTGACTGTCTTCACTTAGTATGATAATCTCTAGTTGTATCCATGTTGCTGCAAATGGCATTTTTTGTTCTTTTAATGGCTGAGTAGTATTCCATTGTATATATGTACCACAACTTCTTTATCATTCTTCTGTCTATGGACATATAGGTTGCTTCCATATTATGGCTATTGTGAACAGTGCTGGTATGAACATAGGGGTGCATGTATCTTTTTGAATTATAGTTTTGTCTGGGGGTATGCCCAGGAGTGGAATTGCTGAATCATATGGTAACTCTATTTTTAGTTTTCTGAGGAACCTCCATACTATTTTCCATAGTGGCTGCACCAACTTACATTCCCACCAACAGTGTAGGAGGGTTCCCTTTCCTCCACACCCTCTCCAGCATTTGTTATTTGTAGACTTTTTAATGATGACCATTCTGACTGGTGTGAGTTAGTACCTCATTGTAGTTTTGATTTGCATTTCTCTAATAATTAGTGATATTGAGCATATTTTCATGTGCCCACTGGCCATCTATTGATATGTCTTCTTTGGAGAAATGTCTACTAAGGTTTTCTGCCCATTTTTCAGTTGGGTTGTTTGCTTTTTTGTTGTATGAGCTGTTTGTATATTTTGGAGATTAAGCCCTTGTCAGTTACATCATTTGTAAATATTTTCTGCCATTCCGTAGGTTGTCTTTTCTTTTTTTATGGTTTCCTTTGTTATGCAAAACCTTGTAAGTTTGATTAGGTCCAATTTGTTTACTTTTGCTTCTATTTCTACTGCCTTGGGAGACTGACCTAAGAAAACATTGGTATGATTTATGTCAGAGAGTGTTTTGCCTATGTTCTCTTCTAGGAGTTTTATGGTGTCATGTCTTATGTTTACTTCTTTAAGCCATTTTGAGTTTGTTTTTTTGTGCATAGTGTGAGGTGTGTTCTAACTTCATTGATTTACATGCAGCTGTCCAACTTTCCCAGCACCACTTGCTGAAAAGACTGTCTTTTTCACACTTTATATTCTTGCCTCCTTTGTCAAAGATTAATCAACTGTAGGTGTGTGGCTTTATGTCTGGTTTTGTACCAATACCACACTGTTTTGATTACTTAGCTTGTAGCATTACCTGAAGTCTGGGAGAATTATGCCTCTTGCTTTGTTTTTATTCCTCAGGATTGCTTTGGCAATTCTGGGTCTTTACATTGACTTTAGAACGTTAAACCAAATTTCCATTCCTGGCATAAACCCCACTTGGGATTTATATACTGTTGAATTTGATTGTTAAAATTTCTTTTAGAATTTTCCACCTATATTCATAAAGTATATTGGTCTCTGGATTTATTTTCTGGTCTGATTTTGGTAACAGGATTGTGCTGACCTCATAGAATGACTGAGGATATATTGTCTTCCCTTTAGTGTTTTTGAAGAGTTTGCATAGAATTGTTTTTATAAATATATAGTAGAATTCACCAAGGAAGCCATTCAGACCTGAAGTTTTTTTGTTGCAATGTTTTTATCGACAAATTCAATTCCTGTAATAAATATAAGGCTACTCAGGGTGCTTTTTCTTGTGTCTTTTCTCTTTGGTACTTTGTGTCTTTCAAGGAATTTGTGTGTTTCATCCATGTTGTTGAATTTAATAGCATAAAGTTATTCATAATATTCCCTTATAATCCTTTTGATATCTGTAGAATCTGTGGTGATATCATTTCTCTCACTCCTGACATTAGCAAATTCTCTATTCTCTCTTTTGCCTCATCAGTCTGCCTACAAGCTTACCAGATTTTTATAGCACAGAGAACTCTACTCAATACTCTGTAATGGCCTATATGGGAAAAGAGTCTAAAACAGAGTGGATATATGTATATGTATGACAGATTCACTTTGCTGTACACCTGAAACTAACACAACATTGTAAATCAACTATACTCCAATAAAACTTTTTTAAAAGCCAAGAAATGAAAAACAAAACAAAACGAAACAAACAGCTTTTGGTTTCATTGATTTTCCATACTGTTTTGCTGTTTCATTGGTTTCTGCTCTGTTTTTTATTATTTCCTTTCTTTGACTTAATTTGGAATTAACTTGCTCTTACTTTTACACTTTCTCTTCTTAAATTTTGTAAACATTTTATTTTGAAATAAGTTTATGCAAAGTTGCAAACATTGTAAACAGGATTCCTATATACCCTTTACACAGCTTCTCCTAATGTTAATGCCTTTCATAACGATGATACAGTGATCAAAATCAGGAAAGTAACATTAGTGCAATACTATTAACTAAACTAAAAGCCTTCTCAAATTTCCTTGTTTTTCCACCAATATTCTTTCTCTGTTCCAGTATCTATTTCAGGATCCCACATTGTATTTAGTTTTTTTTTTAAGTGTACAATTTAGTAGTATTCAGTATATTCACATTGTTGTGAAGCAGATATACAGAATATTTTCTTTGTGCAAAACTGAAACCCTGTATTTATAAAACAATAGCTCCCCCTTTCCCCCACCCCAGCCACTGGTAAACATCATTCTACTTTCTGTTTCTATGAATTTGACTACTTTAGATACCTCATATAAATGGAATCCTACAATATTTGTCTTTTTTTACTGACTTATTTCGCTTAGCATAATGTCCTCAAGGTTCATGCATGTTGTATCATATGACAAGATTTCTTTCCTTTTTAAGGCTGAATAATATTCCATTGTATGTACATACCACATTTTGTTTGTCCATTCATCCATCTATGAACATTTAGGTTGCTTCCACCTCTTGACTATTGTGAATAGCACTTCTTTCAACGTGGTTGTACAAATATATCTTTGAAACCATGTTTTCAGTGCTTTTAGATGTATACTCAGAAATGGGATTACTGGATCATATGGTAATTCTATTTTTAATTTTTGAGGAACCTCTATACTGTTTTCTATAGTGCTTGTAACATTTTACAATCCCACCAACAGTGCATTAGACTCCCAAAAGTGTTCAAATTTCTCCACATCCTTGCCAACACTTGTTATTTTCTGTTCTTTTTTTCTTTTTATAGTAGCCATCCTAATGGGATAAATATTCTTTCTTAATATGGTAACTGAAGTCATTGATTTGAGAACTTTTTGCTTTTCTAATATTGATATTTAGTTCTATAAAACTCCTCCTGGTAGTGATCTAATAGCATCCCACAAAATTTGATATGTTGTGTTTTCATTTTCATTCAGTTCAAAATACTTTCTAATTTCTCTTTTGATTTATTTTTTGACCCATGAGTGATTTAAACCATTTATATTTAATGTTATTATTGATATGGTTAGGTTTAAATTTATTATCTTGCTATTTCCATTTTTAGAGGTACTCCTTCCTTTATTATTTTTTTAACATCTTTATTGGAGTATAATTGCTTTACAATATTACATTAGTTTCTGCTGTATAACAAAGTGAATCAGCTATATGTATACATATATCCCCATATCCCCTTGCTCTTGCACCTCCCTCCCACCCTCCCTATCCCACCCCTCTAGGTGGTCACAAAGCACCAAGCTGATCTCCCTGTGTTATGTAGCTGCTTCCCATGAGCTATCTATTTTACATTTGGTAGTGTATATATGTAAATGCTACTCTGTCACTTCATCCCAGCTTACCCTTCCCCCTCCCCATGTCCTCAAGTCCATTCTGTATATCCGTGTCTTTATTCCTGTCCTTCCCCTAGGTTCATCAGAAACTTTTTTTTTTTTTAGATTCCATATATATATATGTGTTAGCATACGGTATTTGTTTTTCTCCTCCTGACTTACTTCACTCTGTGTGACAGAGTCTAGGTCCATCCACCTCACTATAAATAACTCAGTTTCATTTCTTTTTATGGCTGAGTAATATTCCACTGTATATAGTTCCACATCTTCTTTATCCATTCATCTGTCGACGGACACCTAGGTTGCTTCCATGTCCTGGCTATTGTAAATAGTGCTGCAATGAACATTGTAGTACATATCTCTTTTTGAATTATGTTTTTCTCAGGGTATATGTCCAGTAGTGGGATTGCTGGGTCATATGGTAGTTCTATTTTTACTTTTTTAAGGAACCTCCATACTGTTCTCCGTAGTGGCTGTATCAATTTATATCCCCACCAACAGTGCAAGAGGGTTCCCTTTTCTTCATACCCTCTCCAACATTTATTGTTTGTAGATTTTTTTGATGGTGGCCATTCAGACCCCTTGCTATTTCTCTTCCCTTTGTCCCATCTGTTTTTTATTTTCCTTTCCCCATTTCTCTGACTTTTTGTTATTGAATAGTTTTCATGATTCTATTTTATCTCTGCTGTTGGCTTTTGTCTACTCTGGATGCATTTGACTTTTTCTCTTGATTATTAGCATTAAGCAATTTAATTATGATGTGCCTTGCTGTAGTTTTCTTCTTTTTCTTGTGACTGAGATTTATTGACCTTCTTATTTCTATGGTTTTATAGTTTTCATCAAATTTAGAAAAATTTTGACCATTACTTCTTCAAATACTTTTCCAATTACATGTATATTAGGCCTCTTAAAGTTATCACACAGCTCAAGACTCTCTGTTAATTTTTTTTAAATTGACTTCTCCCTGTGTTTCATTTTCTGTGGATTCTATTGGTATTTCTTGAACTTCTCTACTTTTTCTACCTGCAGTGTATAATCTAGTATATTTTTCATGTCAACATTGTAAACTTCATCTGTAGAATTTAGATTTGAGTTTCTTATATTTTCATGTTTCTATTTAACTTTTCAAGCTTAAAGAATACAGTTAAAATAACTACTTTAGTGTCTTTTCTAATTTTAATATCAGTGTCAGTCCCAATTGATTGATTTATCTCCTCATTATGGGTTCTGTTTTCCTGTTTCTATACATGCCAGGTAACTTTAACATGAGGCCAAACATGAATTTTACCTTGTTAAATTCTGGATATTTTACTTTCATAAATATTCTTGAGAGTTCCCCCACCCCCACCCCAGGATTCAGTTAAGCTGCTTGGAAACAGTTTGCTCCCTTCAGGTCTTACTTTCAGATTTATTTGGTTGAATGGAGCACTATTTCGTGTAGGGCTCATTACTCCCCATCAAGAAGCAAAACCTTCTGTGTACTCTACCCATTGTCTTTTTTATTTGGAGGTTTTCCAAAGTCTGGCTGGTGGGAACAGGAACTATTCCTGGCCTTGTAGGCACTGTTACCTCTAATCCTTTCAGGTAGTTTTTTGTTTGTTTGTTTGTTTGTTTGTTTGTTTTTTAACTCCAGCTTTGAGTAATTTTCACTTATGTGAAACCAGAACTGGGATCAATAAAAGGAAGTTACAGAGAGGTTGATTTGAGGTGAATATAAGGAAGGGTTTTCTAACACTTTCTAATACTTACAGGTATCACAAATGGGCTAGATTCCCCTATAAGGTAGTATGATAATGTAGTATTATACAATATCGCAAACTGAAAATATCCTGACAAAAACTGGAGAGCTATTTCCTGGAGATTTTGTCATAGAAATTCATGTTTTATTATTTAGAATATTGTGTTAGATTACTTTTATGTTCTTAGACATCAGAGTGCATGATTCTCTAGTAGCCATAGAAGTAGCCAGAGTTTAATATCCTTGGAGAGAAAAGAATACATTTGATAACACTTTTACCCCATTCTGTAAATCATATAGCAAATACACTTTCACCACTGGTAGTTACAATAATATTCATATTGTTTAAATCAGTAAGCCTCTATTTCCCTAAAATATTACTTCTCTATTTAATATGAAGAGATTTCCAGGTTTTTGGAGTATTAACCTTTTGACAGTTTCATCTGAAGAAATGTAGTACATAGCTATAATAGTTTGTGTTCATGAAACCAAATTATAGGTAAAACTAACCTCAAAGAATGGATGAGATCTGTGTGAGCCTATTTGCCAAGGGCTCTGGGGCCCCCAGATTAGATTTTTCAGAGATTTTTTGTTATCAGTAACAAAATATATCTAAGTACCTCTGATGTGTAAGATACAGGACTAGAATATTCTTCCTTCATAGAAATTGATGGAAGGAGCATCTATGTGTGTGGGTGATTATCCTTTAACATCCCTGCTGTATCGTTCATGGTCTTCACAGGGAACAGAAGGCACACCCAAATGGGTTTAAATGAAGAGACTTAAAAGTATATTCTATTTATAGAGGTGTGCACAGTATGGCTATTATAGCACAAAACTGTTGCCACCCTTAGGCCTGAAGGGGCAACGTAGTAATCAGTGTTACCAGAAGTGGCAAGAGCTGGACCCACAGATGTGCCTTCTGACAGGAGCTGTGGCTGTAAAGTAATGCAGGACCACCAAAACCATGCTGCTAGTTACAGAGTGAGAGGGGAATAAATATCTCAACCTATTTTTCCACCCTCTGATCGCCGGCCAATGCTTTCACAACCTGACCAGAAGCCATAAGATTGGGAGCTGAGATAACAATCTGATAATTATATGCTATGAAGTAAAAAGCTATACTTGTTTATTTGTTATTATCTATCTTCTATCTACTGGAAAGTATGTGCCAAGGGAGCAAGGAACTTTATTGTATTCACTACTGTGTCTCTACCGCCCAAAATAATTCCTGGCACATAAAAGTATTCAGTAGGTATCTGTTTAAAGATTGTTTGCCTGGGTACAAGTTTGAATGGCTGCTGTTTTCCATATAAACTTCTTGGGACAAAGAGGCTTTAAGGCCACTTTCCTAAATATAAAAATAACTTAGCAGCTGCATAAAGGCTTGCAAAATAAATAATGGGAACAAAACTTAAACTGGTTAAAGCAAGCACATAAAGGACCAAAACTTCTGAGCCAGTAATGGTCTAAGAACAGGTGTGAGGTTAAGCCAAGGAAAACCACAGCAATAATTCTTGGTGAAAAGACTTAGTCAACATTAAGGAACCACACAGTTAATCTCCCAAATGGATCCTTTTTCCAAACTAGTACAAGGAGCCAGAAAGCCTCAATGTGAATAAACTTCCATATAGTGCTTTGATGTGAGACATGCAAAAGAGCAGCTGTGAAGGAAGAAGTCTGACAGCTCTTCAGGCAGTCTACTGTGGCCAACAGAATTAATGTCAAATGAAATATAAACCCAGGCAACTACTTATACAGCTCAGAGAGGAATAAAGAACTCTTTTCCTCCTTTATTTAAAGGCACCTATGAAATAGCTTTTGAAATTATATGATTTTAATTTATGTAACAAAAAAGTGACCAAAATGAAAAGCCCATCATTTTGTTTAGCATTAATTAAATTATTTACTCATTTAATATTTATTGAGCACTCACTATATAACAGTAATTGTCACCAAGCATACAAAAAATGAATAACATACAGTCCCTGCCCTCTAGGGCATTAAAATCACATGAATGAAAGGATATGAAAGCTAATGATTAGCTACATCACAAGGACCATAAAAGAGGTAAAGAGAGGCATCATGAAAACACAGAAAAGGGAGCACTTGGCATTGCCCAGAGACATCAAGAAGGGCTTCTGGTGAGGGGAAGACATAAAAACTGAGGCTTAAAAGCTAAATGGAAATTTTCTAGTTGAATAGGAGGATGTTGAGATGGGAAAGGCATGGCAGGTACTCCGTAACACTGGCAGTATTTGCACTCACGCTCACAAACTGTTACTGCTAGCAGCTATTTTAATTATGATTGAAATAAGGAGAAAAAGTCAGACATGGAATTAATTCATAAAACGGTACAGAGACCAGTCCCTCCCATTAGGAAACCTGCACAAGACTCTTGGATAGCCTCATCCACCAGAGGGCAGACAGCAGAAGCAAGAAGAACTACAATCATGCAGCCTGTGGAACAAAAACCACATTCACAGAAAGATAGATAAGATGAAAAGGCAGAGAGCTATGTACCAGATGAAAAAACAAGATAAAGCCCCAGAAAAACAACTAAATGAAGTGGACATAGGCAACCTTCCAGAAAAAGAATTCAGAATAATGATAGTGAAGATGATCCAGGACCTTGGAAAAAGACTGGAGGCAAAGATTGAGAAGATGCAAGAAATATTTAACAAAGATCTAGAAAAGTTAAAGAACAAACAGAGATGAACAATACAGTAACTGAAATGAAAAATACACTAGAAGGAATCAATAGCAGAATAACTGAGGCAGAAGAACGGATAAGTGACCTAGAAGACAGAATGGTGGAATTCACTGCTGTAGAACAGAATAAAGAAAAAAAAAATGAAAAGAAATGAAGACAGCCTAAGATGTCTGGGACAACATTAAATGCAACAACATTCACATCATAGGGGTCCCAGAAGGAAAAGAGAGAGAGAAAGGAACAGAGAAAATGTTTGAAGAGATTACATCAAAAACTTCCCTAACATGGAAAGGAAATAGCCACCCAAGTCCAGGAAGCACAGTGAGTCCCATACAGGATAAACCCAAGGAGAAACACGCCAAGACACACAGTTATCAAATTGGCAAAAATTAAAGACAAAGAGAAGTTATTGAAAGCAGCAAGGGAAAAATGACAGCATACAAGGGAACTCCCATAAGGTTAACAGCTGATTTCTCAGCAGAAACTCTGCAATCCAGAAGGGAGTGGCATGATATACTTAAAGTGATGAAAGGGAAGAACCTACAACCAAGATTACTCTAACAGCAAGGATCTCATTCAGATTAGATGGAGAAATCAAAACCTTTACAGACAGCAAAAGCTAAGACAATTCAGCACCACCAAACAAGCTCTACAACAAATGCTAAACGAACTTCCCTAAGTGGGAAACGCAAGAGAAGAAAAGGACCTACAAAAACAAACCCCAAACAATTAAGAAAATGGTCATAGGAAGAAACATATTGATAATTACCTTAAACGTGAATGGATTAAATGCTCCAAGCAAAAGACACAGGCTTGCTGAATGGATACAAAAACAAGACCCATATATATGCTGTCTACAAGAGACCAAGTTCGGACCTAGGAACACATACAGACTGAAAGTGAAGGGATGGAAAAAGATGTTCCATGCAAATGGAAATCAAAAGAAAGCTAGAGTAGCAATACTCATATCAGATAAAATAGACTTTAAAATAAAGAATGTTACAAGAGAAAAGGAAGGACACTACATAATGATCAACGGATCAATTCATGAAGAAGATGTACAATTATAAATATATATGCACCCAACATAGGAGCACCTCAATACATAAGGCGAATGCTAACAGCTATAAAAGAGGAAATCGACAGTAACACAAAAATACTGGGGGATTTTAACACCTCACTTACACCAATGGACAGATCATCCAAAATGAAAATAAATAAGGAAACAAAAGCTTTAAATGACACAATAGACCACATAGATTTAATTGATATTTATAGGACATTCCATCCAAACACAGCAGATTACACTTTCTTCTCAAGTGTGCATGGAACATTCTCCAGGATAGATTAAATCTTGGTTCACATATCAAGCTTCAGTAAATTTAAGAAAATTGAAATCATGTCAAGCATATTTTCTGACCACAAAGTTATGAGATTAGAAATCAATTACAGGGAAAAAAATGTAAAAAACACAAACACATGGAGGTTAAACAATACACTACTAAATAACCAACAGATCACTGAAGAAATCAAAGAGGAAATCAAAAAATACATAGAGACAAATGACAATGAAAACACAATGATCCAAAACCTATGGGATGCAGCAAAAGCAGTTCTAAGAGGGAAGTTTATAGCTATACAAGCGTACCTCAAGAAACAAGAAAAATCTCAAATACACAATCTAACCTTACACCTAAAGGAACTAGAGAAAGAAGAACAAACAAAACCCAAAGTTAGCAGAAGGAAAGAAATCATAAATACCAGAGCAGAAATAAATGAAATAGAAACAAAGAAAACAACAGCAAAGATCAATTAAACTAAAAGCTGGGAATTTGAGAAGATAAAATTGATAAACCATTAGCCAGACTCATCAAGAAAAAGAGGGGAGGACTCAAATCAATAAAATTAGAAATGAAAAAGAGAAGTTACAACAGAAATGGCAGAAATACAAAGCATCCTAAGACACTACTACAAGCAACTCTATGCCAATAAAATGGACAACCTGAAAGAAATGGACAAATTCTTAGACAGGTATAAACTTTTAAGACTGAACCAGGAAGAAAGAGAAAATATGAACAGACCAATCACAAGTAATGAAATTGAAACTGTGATTAAAAATCTTCCAACAGGGCTTCCCTGGTGGCGCAGTGGTCAAGAGTCTGCCTGCCAATGCAGGGGACATGGGTTCGTGCCCCGGTCCAGCAAGATCCCACATGCAGTGGAGTGGCTAGGCCCGTGAGCCATAGCTGCTGAGCCTGCACATCCAGAGCCTGTGTTCCGCAATGGGAGAGGCCACAACAGTGAGAGGTTTGCATACAAAACAAAAAACAAAAAAACCAACAAACAAAAGTCCAGGCCCAGATGGCTTCACAGGTGAAATCTATCAAACATTTGGAAAAGAGCTGACACCCATCCTTCTCAAACTCTTCCAAAAATTGTGGAGAAGGAACACTACCAAACTCATTCTATGAGGCTACCATCACCCTGATACCAAAACCAGACAAAGATACTACAGAAAAAGAAAATTACAGACCACTGATGAATATAGATGCAAAAAGCCTCAACAAAATACTAGCAAACAGAATCCAGCAACACATTAAAAGGATTATACACCATGATCAAGTAGGATTTATCCGAGGGATGCAAGGATTCTTCAACATATGCAAATCAATCAATGTGATACACCATATTAGTAAATTGAAGGATAAAAAACATATGATCATCTCAATAGTTGCAGAAAAAGCTTTTGTCAAAATTCAACACCGCTTTATGATAAACACTCTCCAGAAAGTGGGCATAGAGGGAACCTACCTCAACATAATGAAGGCCATATATGACAAATCCACAGCAAACATCATTTTCAATGGTGAAAAACTGAAAGCATTTCCTCTAAGATCAGGAACAAGACAAGGATGTCCACTCTCACCACTATTATTCAACATAGTTGTGGAAGTCCTAGCCACAGCAATCAGAGAAGAAAAAGAAATAAAAAAATACAAATTGGAAAAGAAGTAAAACTGTCACTGTTTGCAGATGACATGATACTATACATAGAGAATCCTAAAGATGCCACCAGAAAACTACTAGAGCTAATCAATGAATTTGGTAAAGTTGCAGGATACAAAATTAACAAACAGAAATCCCTTGCATTCCTATACACTAATGATGAAAAATCTGAAAGGGAAATTAAGGAAATACTCCCATTTGCCATTGCAAAAATAAGAATAAAATACCTAGGAATAAACCTACCTAGGAAGACAAAAGACCTGTATGCAGAAAATTATAAGACACTGATGAAAGAAATTAAAGATGATACCAACAGATGGAGAGATATACCATGTTCTTGGATTGGAAGAATCAATATTGTGAAAATGAATATACTACCCAAAGCAATCTACAGATTCAATGCAATCCCCATCAAATTACCAATAGCAATTTTTACAGAACTAGAACAAAAAATCTTAAAATTTGTATGGAGACACAAAAGACGCCAAATAGCCAAAGCAGTCTTGAGGGGAAAAAAAACGGAGCTGGAGGAATCAGACTCCCTGACTTCAGACTGTATTACAAAGCTACAGTAATGAAGACAATATGGTGCTGGCACAAAAACAGAAACATAGATCAATGGAACAAGATAGAAAACTCATAGATATACCCATGCACCTTGGGTCAACTAATCTATGACAAAGGAAGCAAGGATATACAATGGAGAAAAGACAGTCTCTTCAATAAGTGGTGCTGGGAAAACTGGACAGCTACATGCAAAAGAATGAAATTTGAACACTCCCTAACACCATACACAAAAATAAACTCAAAATGGATTAGAGACCTTAATGTAAGACCAGACACTATAAAACTCCTAGAGGAAAACATAGGAAGAACACTCTTTGACATAAATCACAGCAAGATCTTTTTTGTTCCACCTCCTAGAGTAATGGAAATAAAAACAAAAAGAAACAAATGGGACCTAATGAAACTTCAAAGCTTTTGCACAGCAAAGAAAACCATAAACAAGACAACCCTCAGAATGGGAGAAAATATTTGCAAATGAATCAACAGACAAAAGATTAATCTCCAAAATATATAAACAGCTCATGTAGCTCAATATTTAAAAAACAAAAAACCCAATCCAAAAATGGGCAGACCTAAATAGACATTTCTCCACAGAACACATACAGATGGCCAAGAAGCCCATGAAAAGCTGCTCAACATCACTAATTATTAGAGAAATGCAAATCAAAACTACAGTGAGGTATCACCTCACACCAGTTTGAATGGGCATCATCAGAAAATCTACAAACAAATGCTGGAGAGAGAGTGGAGAAAAGGGAACCCTCTTGCACTGTTGGTGGGAATGTAAATTGATACAGCCACTATGGAGAACAGTATGGAGGTCCTTAAAAAACTAAACATAGAATTACCATATGATCCAGCAATCCCACTACTGGGCATATACCCAGAGAAAACCGTAATTCAAAAAGACACATGCTGGGCTTCCCTGGTGGCGCAGTGGTTGAGAGTCCACCTGCCGATGCAGGGGATATGGGTTCGTGCCCCGGTCAGGGAGGATCCCACATGCTGCCGAGCGGCTGGGCCCGTGAGCCATGGCCGCTGAGCCTGCGCGTCCGGAGCCTGTGCTCCGCGACGGGAGAGGCCACGGCAGTGAGAGGCCCGCGTACCACAAAAAAAAAAAAAGACACATGCACCCCAATGTTCATTGCAGCACTATTTATAATAGCCAGGTCATGGAAGCAACCTAAATGCCCATTGACAGATGAATGGATAAAGAAGAAGTGCTACATATATACAATGGAATATTACTCAGCCATAAAAAAGAATGAAATTGAGTCATTTGTTGAGACATGGATGGATCTAGAGACTGTCATACAGAGTGAAGTAAGTCAGAAAGAGAAAAACAAATATCGTATATTAACACATATGTGGAACCTAGAAAAATGATACAGATGAACCAGTTTGCAGGGCAGAAATTGAGACACAGATGTAGAGAATAAATGTATGGACACCAAGGGGGGAAAGCAGTGGCGGGGTGGTGGTGGTGGTGTGAGGAATTGGGCGATTGGGGTTGACATGTATACACTGATGTGTATAAAATTGATGACTAATGAGAACGTGCTGTATTAAAAAATACATAAAATTAAATTAAAAAATTTTAAAAAAGAGATTCACACACACACATAAAGAAAAAAAACAAAAGAAACAAAAAAATGTCAATCTCCTAAGAAAATAATAAAATAAAATAAAAGGGTACAGTCATGCCACATGAAGACCAGATAACTACAGAGTGAGCTATAGGAACGACAGTTTCACAATAGTTCAAATAGAGAAAACTAGTAAGAGAATAAAGTCATCATACATCACATGGCAAAATGGGCACTTAAATCTCAAAGCTGCACCACTGAAGTCAGAACCATGTTCACATTACAAGTGATGATTCAGTTTTATCAACAACTTCCAACACATTGAATTAATGTTCTTAATTTGATCTCATATAATGTTATGGCTCTAAATACCATCTATAGGCTATATCTCCAAAGATTTTATCATTACCCTAGGTTTCTCCTCTGATTTCCAGTTTGGTATATGCCCAGTAGGCATCTCAAACATTTCCAAATAACAATTCTTATTCTCCTCTCTACCTTTATTCCTCCAATCTGCTCTTCCCCCAGACTTCTCCATTTCAGTAAATGCCAACTCCAACTGTCTGTTTCCTCAGTCATCCAGTTACCCTAGAGACCTCTCTTTCACACACCTCATTCATTCCATCAGCGAATTTTCTGCTTTCCAAATATACCCAGAACCTGACCATATCTCACAACCTCTCTCTGCCATGCAGGTCCAAGTTGTTGTTACTCCTTGCCTCCTAAGAAGTCTCACACCTTGTCTCTTGCCACCCCTTCTGTCTACTCATCATATAATCCTCAGTGATCTATTTAAATATGTCAAGTCATATTTTCCCTCTATTCAAAACTCTCCATTAGCTTCCCATCTGTTTCAGAGTAATATATATGTAAATATGTATGTACCTATACAGTTGACCCTTGAACAACCCAGGGTTTAGGGGTACCAACCCTCCCTACAGTCTAGAAAATCCATGTGTAACTTAGAGCTGATCCTCCATATACACAGTTCTGCATCTGTGGACTCAACCAACTATAGATTGTATAGTACTGTAGTATTTACTATTGAAAAAACTCCGGGAGAAAAAGAAAGAAACAGGAAAAAAAATTTGTGTAAAAGTATGCATGCACAACTTTGAACTGTTGTTTAAAGTTCAACTGTATATGTATATGTGTGTGTTTGTTGATATATGTCTGTGTGTGTGTGTGTGTGTGTGTATAATTACCTACAAGGCCCCGTGGAATCTGCTCCCGCCTGCCCTTCCACTCTTACCTCTCTAACCTATGTCCTACTTCTCCCCCACAGTAACTTTGCTCCGATGCTTCAGCCACACTGGCCTCCTTAATGTTCCTAAAACATACCAAGCAGCCTCTGGCCTCAGTGTTTATTGCTTTCTTTTCCCTCATGTCCTTTAGGTTTCAGGGAGAACTTCCCTGGCCCTATCTGAAATTTTAATGCCTTCCCTCATTTGCTATTTCCCTTCTCAGCTTTATTTAATATATCTTTTTATAATTCCTGATTTCCCACAGATTTTACTTGTTGATATATTTCTTGTCTGTTCCACGAGGGCACAGATTTATGTCTGTCTCATTCACTGCTGTATCTCTAGTGCCTAATATCTCTAGCACACAGAAGCTGCTCAATAAACAGTAGTTAATTTTTTAAAATTATGCAGCTCTTTATTATACACTGCATTTGACAAGACATGCAATTATAATGCATTTCCAGAATTCATTAAACAAATAGTATTTAGTGAGCATTCACACCAGAAGGGGGCAGCAAACCTTCACTAGCTCAGCAAAGAGACACCACACTGGGTCAGCCATTCAGAGGGGACAGCTAATCAGATTAGGCAATTCAAGCTGGCCCCAGCAGTCTGAGCTGAAGAGAATGAGCCAGAGAGCTGGTTAGGACTGTGTCCTCATCAAGATGCGGGAAAGAGGCAGGAAGAGAGGGAGGCAGGCTTGTCCAAGAGAATGAGATCCACACTGGGGGCCCATGGAACAAACAGATGGGTTGTTAGGGAACCTAATCAACGAATTAGGCAAATTATCCCAGCCAAGTCAGGAAACCTGTTGGTAGTGGTCACAGAGGGCACCCCTCTCAAACAACAAGCCTTTTTATCTTTGTAGCCAGAGCCAGGAGTCCAAATATACCTATCTCTAAGAAGACTGGTGGAGAATGGTACAGGTCCCAGGTGTAGTACCTCTTCACTGAGGATCATGGTTTTTTAATCACTGAAATATTCTACATCTAGTACTTGGTTAAGTAAAATCCAAGATGGCAAGTGCTTGGGTCCAGGTTGCTATAGCAGAAAACCAGGTATTGGTGCTTTGGATTATCAGAACAACTTAAAATAATTCTAGCCACAAATGATCAAAGACAGGTGCTTTTTCCATTATTCACTCAGACACTGTCACTTACTCCCTAAGAAATCGTCACTTCTTAGATTTTTTTTTAAAGTATACTCCCTTCAACCCTCAGTGTTTAATCTCTTCAAGCCCACTTCCCAGGCTCCTTTCTCTTCATTTCAATCAGCATTCTTCTTGTCTTTCTCACATGACTTACAGCTACTCCATTTAATACGGTAAACCATGGCCTCATGTGACTCTTGAGCATTTGAAATATGATTAGTGCAAGTGAGAAACTGATTTTTACAAATTCATTCAGTTTTAATTAATTTACATTTAAAAGCTAATACTTGATTCACCTACTGGGAAATTTTAAGTATGTTTAGAATAACTTGAGTGCATGAATCTACTTTCAACTGTAAACGTTATGAAATACAAACACATATATATTTCTGATAAAAATTTAGATATGAATTAAGATGTTCCTCAAGTATAAAATATACACTGGATTTTGAAGACAGTACAAAAATATATAATATATCTAATTTATAATTTTTATATTGATTGTATGTTGAAATGATAGTATTTTGGGTATAGTGGGTCAATTGAACTATATTATGAAGTTAACTTTACTCATTTTTTTCTTTATTTAATGTGGCTGCTAGAAAAAATTTAAATCACACATATGTCTTAATATTTCTCTTGTGTACCCTGGTCTAGAGGCTTACTACTCAAACTGTAGTCTGTGCATCAACAGGTAGGATGTCACCCGGGAAATTCTTGAGAATACAGAGTCAGAATATGCATCTAAAAAAATCCCTGAGCAACTTGTTTGACCATTAAAGCTTGAGATGCAGTGATCTAGACTGTGACCACCAGTGATCACTCATGCACTCTTCCTCTGTATCTCTGGCACACAGAAGCTGCTCAATCAAAGCAATTTTGCAGCTTCCCATTACACACTTGCCATTCCCCTCAAATGGCTGCCATACTAGACCCTGATCAAGCTATCTGCTAAACAGCACTGGTTTGCTGCTTTTGTCTCCCCTGGTCTTCCCTGCCCTTTAGCTACCTGTAAACTAATCCTAACTACTTTTACTCCACATATGATAATCAGAGACTCATAGAATGCTAGAACTAGACAATAACTAACACAGGTTCATTGCCCTGGAAGGAGAGCCTGAGACAGGGATTTCTATTCTGCTTTTTCAGGGAGTGATCTCAGAAAAAGATGAGTGAAGGAAGCAGAATTGATAGGGGAAAAAAAACACTAAGGAAGGATATAGTCTCCACTGGAGACTACCTTTACCCTGATCCTAGAGAGATGGTCTGGAGTCCAAGTTGTGCTACAGTGTTGTACCCACATTAAGGCAAAAGTGGCCCTTTTGCTACTTTCAAGCTAGTCAGTCATTGGCTGACACTGGGGGTCAATGCATGGGCTTCATGCTAAGTGTCTTCCTTTTTTTAATTCTTCTCTTAAATTTTTATTGGAGTATAGTTGATTTACAATGTTGTGTTAGTTTCTGCTGTACAGCAAAGTGAATCAGTTATACATATACATATATCCACTCTTTTTTAGAGTCTTTTCCCATACAGGTCATTACAGAATTGAGTAGAGTTCCCTGTGTCCACTATATTGATGATATGTTAATTGGACCTGGTAGACATGAGGCAAGTGGATAACTTGTATCTTAATATATGTGCTCCAGAGGGTGGAAGATAAACTATACAAAGATTCAGGGCCCCCCATATCCATGAAAGTTTTAGGGATCTCTCACTTTTTGACTCAGGATAAAACAACAGAATGGTTTCTTGAAGGTACAGCTTAAGTACCAGCTTGGGAATGATGCCATGTCAGGATGATGCACTGTCCTCAGAAGACAGTTTATATATTCAATCAAAGTCGTCACCAACAGGTAGAATGCGTGGTCCAGAAACCAAAGTGTTAAAGTGGAAGTCACTCCAAGCCACTATATTGTGGTTATTAACCTATATTAACCTATATTGTGACAGAGAGCAGAATTAACATAGCCTTGACCATGTATGCATACAGTTGTCTATCCCCTGTGAACACAAACTGTTTCTGATGCTGCTTCTGATGTGGGCCCTCCCAAAGGACATGGACCGTAGTTGGCTGTTCCATTTTTTAAAAAAATATTAGAACCTGGCAAGCATTCCCACCTCTATAAGCCTTTTGGTTTCTTCTCAACAGTTTGCCACAGCAGCTCTGGCATCTCTACATCACTTAGTGTCAGCCATCACCCTTTCCAAATGTCCAAGAGTCATTCCAGGAATGTATTAGAATCACTCAGCACTAGTGCCAAGGGTTTAAATTCACAGGGGAGTGCTTCCATATCACCAAACTGTCCCATGTCCAGACTTATATTCCTCCGCTCTTGATTCAGCATCCTCAGGATTCTCAGACATACTGTCCTGGTTTCTACTGATAAATGTGGGCCAGGAGCTGCAGCAATTTTGACACATAACTCCTCTCCTCTCTTTACCTTACCCAGCATCTTCCCAGTCAGGATTTGCTAAGATTTGATTTTCTGCTGGCCAGTATAAGTCTAGGGAAGATTCTGAGGAGGGTGGGAATTATTATGTTAGGCACTCACCTTATTTGAAGCTTCTGCATAGTCCTTAAGCAAATAGACTGTGATCTTCTAACAAGGGGAGTAGGGCAATTCTACAGGTGCAGAGCATTGAAGGGAATGCAGGAGTTCAAGGGTCTCAAAGGGTCTCATGTGCATTTACCCACACACCTCCTCCCAAGACTCAAGGTCACTCTCTTAACAGGGCACTGACTTTAATGTAAGACACTTGCCAGGGTTGAGAATTCAATCTTCTCTGAAATTCTGCTACTCTTACAATTAGGTCCTGAGCCTTGCCTTCAGCATGGCATGTCCTCTGGCTGCAGGAAATAAGGGTCTCCTTGAATGTTGCCAAAGAGGCCCTCTTATCCTAACTCTTTGCTTTATATTGCTGATAAATAGATACACGCTTTGTCATCTCTCTTAAACAAATTAATGGCACATAGCAAGAACCACTCAACATCAGTCCTTATAGTTATTTCCCCACATTGCTCAATCCCACTAGACATTACATCAGGTAGTAGATCCCTTTTCATCTATATCCCATTCCAGTTCACCATGGTGAACTAAATAAAGTGTAAGCAACTATTCAACTGCAGCATGCCAGGGACTATCAAATTCCACTTACCATCAGTGATAGCATCCTCACTGTTATCCACCTCCAGAATAATCCAGAATGAATGAACTAACTACAGAAACCCATCCTTAGAGTCTGATCCTAAAACTACCTCCTAGACTCATAAAATGTGAGAACTCAAAGATGCCTCTCTTAATCTATTTCCCTGGGAACAGAGCCTGAGACAGAGATTCCTGTTCAAGTGATTTTGGGTGAATGCTCTGAGGAGGAGAGGGAAACAAGATAAGGCTAGGGGCGGGAGGAGGGTAGAGAAGAAGCTGCTCAAGAATGTGTTCTCTGCTAGATACGCACTTCAATCTGATCCCACAGGGAAGTTCTGGAGCTCAAATTGCACCCCAGAATTGATTCCAACTTGAGGCAAGGACCACATGCCAATTAGTCATTTGTTGAGGACTGCCCTGTCCTGGTTGAGGATTTGGGGTGGTGGTATGCATAGTCTCCCAGGCAAGGTGGCTACCATTTCTCCAAAAGTTTTCCTTTAGAGAAGAGGGCATTTGTGAGTTCTATCCATGGACACTGAAAACAGCTGAGACAAGTGGACTGACCAGTAAAGGGAATCTGGGAAGACATGAATAGCATTTAATATAAGGCCTTAAAAATTAGTTAACTCAGTAATTAAAATTTTTTTTTGCCTTTTGTATCACATACTTCTTTAAGTCATTGAAAGTTGTGAATTCTCTCCACAGAAAAATACATAGGTATAAAGATATTTATGTATACTAAAAAGAGGTTGACAGATGAGATTATTAAGCCCCAAAGAGTTTATATGACTTGCCCAAAATTTATGCTGTAAATTAGAGCAGAATGAGATGGCCAGACAACCAAAGTTCTAAACACCAAAACCTTTCGATGAAAAAAAATTTTATAATGAATTATACATAATTGAGGTATTGAAGCAACAAGGTATCTGAAATATTTCTTGTTACATAAATTCACAGATATGTTAAAGTCATACACGTGATCCTCAAAATTTTTTTTGCATTTAAATATTGCTGCTTGCAACTTTAAAACAATCATAAATTTCTACTTAGAAGGGGGGTGTTATGCTACTATGATTAGAGGAAAGGATAAACATTCAAATATAACCAGGGCTCAGAAGTGCCTCGTCCTTACCAAAAGCACAAACCTTAATGTTTTTGCTTTCTTCTTATTAAGAATATCTAAAGTGTGAATTAAAGTTTGCAAGTTCAGAGTATTTTTAAGAATGCCTGTAAGTTTTAAATTCCCTGTCTTCTCATTAGTGATGTTTTCTGTAATACAGGTACTATTATGAGACAAGGAGGCTTTGGTTTTTAAAAGTGCTTTAAATAGGTCTTATTCTGTGTTAGAATATTTTTATAATGAAAAGCTATTGACTATTCCTTTTAAAATGTCTTTTGGATGTCAACTTGCTACTTTGGAAGTCACTAGGGGAAAAAATGAGAAAAATACAGTATATTTTTAAAGAATGACTAATTTCACTGACAATTTGAGCCCTTTGGGGACTTAACATTTTTAGTTTGATATTTGACCTCAGAGTAAAATAGTTATCTGTTTTTCATAGATAGTATGGATTTGCAGGGGCGAGTGGCTGTGGTTTCAGAATGGTGATTTGAGACCCAGGAAAAATGGCTCTAGTTCTGGAATTTGAAAGGATAAACTTTGCTCATCTAAAATTGATATGAACACATACTTAACATAGTATGTTTACATGCATATTATACATACATACTCAACTCTTTTTATTTTCTGTAGCCTTCTATCCCTCAGTACACATAGTGAAAAGTGCTTGTGTTTCAAGTGTGTGGCAGGGTGAGTTTTCACACTGTGAATTTACCTGGTAAAGATTCTGGTACCCAATTCTGATGTGAGAAGAGGGGGTTTTCCCACACCACCAAGCAATTATCAGACATCAGCTGGCCGTCTTACAATTCAACTCAATACTGGCTCTATCTACCCAGAGGTAGCATCAGATTCCATAGGTTAAGGGATCAGTCCCACTGCCCTCCACTTCAGATGCCAAGAGCAAGTTGAGTTTGTTACCTGTACTTCTCACAAACAGGCTATAGATTGAAGGTTCCCATGCACCCTCCTTGGGTATAATTAATTTGCAAGAGCTGCTCACAGAACTCAGGAAACCAGGTTACTCACTATATTACTGGTTTATTACAAAGAATGTTAAAGAGTACAATGCAACAGCCAGATGAAGAGCTTCTGTCTTCATGAAGTTTAGGGCCTGGCATGGTGGCACATGGAATCAGTTTGGATCACCAATGTGGAAACTCTCCAAACATCCTCCTTTGGGGTTTTTATGAGTGTTTAATTATACAGGCCTGATTGATAAATCATTGGCCATTGGAGATTGATTCAACCTTCAGCCCTTAGCCCCTTCAATTTTGCCATTGAGGGTGCCCAAGTGTGTAATATGGTAGCAGCTCTATTTTCTTCAGTGCACTGTATTGATAGATGCTCTTGGGAAACACATTACCTAGTTTTGCAAGATGCACTTAGGGATTTCTTTGAGTTCTTTTCCACCTGTCATCTCCACCTGGTGGGCAAACAGGCACAGAACATAAGTATAAGTTTCCATGCTGGAGGAATCCTCACTTTGTACCAGTGGCATCAACCACAGCTATAATCTCCATGGGAAACTGCTGCCCCATCTGGGGGGGCTCTGTGTTATCTCTTATCTTTTTTCTATATCCTTTTCTACATAAGAAAATGTATATCCTCTAAATGCGCCCATTTTATCTTTCTACCATTCATACCACTATCCCACTATGATGACCTTGCATGATTAATAACCAAGTGATACTTCCATAGTATTGAACTGAGGAGTAAGTATTTGAAAAATAAGGTACTGTTTATTAAAAGGGCACATGGTAATACTTAATAAATATGTTATTCTACCTTCTATCAGAGGAAGCATTATTTTTTTCCAATACTGGAAAACTGTTGAAATCATTTAATTTACATTTTCAAATTATGATTTTATTACACTTAGACCCAAGAGAAAGACTTTGCAGTAGACACTAACTTATTTCATCAGTCTGCTCTTGATTATATCTTTTGTCTCCAGTTCCTATCATGTTTGATTCTTTTGGGCAACATTTTCTATTTGCTCTCTTTTAATTCCATTTCTTTGTTCTTAATTCCTCCTTGGGCTCTTTCTCAATTGCAATGAAAATGCAGAAATGAAAGGTTACTGTCCTAGGAACACACACAGCATTTATAAGCACATTTTTCCTTTGTAACCCCTGCCTTAAGCTATGAGAACACCTGTAAAAAAATTCACGTGAAACCAAAAAACTTTGCCAGTCAGATTTCTAAAGGCTGAATCCAAGCTCTGACTCCATTTAAAATTAAAGCTCAAGAGAATTATTTAGAATTACATTATTTGTGAAAAAACCTTCAAATGAATGAATAAAATCAACAATCAAATAATTTAATATGAATTTTTATTGTTGAAAACGTGCCTACTTTAACATAAAACTATTGTTCCCTAAATATGGCTACATTTTTCTGAGAATTGATTTATAATCCTGAGATTTAATAATTGAGCAATGAAAGATGTTGATGATAAATATTATAACCTAAATGTTGAGAACTGCCCTAAGGCAATTTGATAATTCCTAATTATTAGGTACTTTTGGTAAATAACAATAGCCTGGTTCAAAGAGATATGTAAGGACAATACATATCTTTGTTCTTCTCCATCAAAGCCTTACAATGGACTCTTACAATGAAAGCAAGTCTCAGACCAAAATTTGCCACAACTAAAAATACAAGAAAACAAGTAGGAACAAAAAAAAGAGAGAATGGAATATTATACATTCTTAAAAAGGAAGGACATTCTGACACATGATTGAACATGGAGGAACTTTTAAGATGTTAATGCTAAGTGAAATAAGCCAATCACAATAGGACAAATACTGTACGATTCCATTTACATGAGGTTCTTAGAAGAGACAAAATCCTAGAGACAGAAAGTAGAATGGTGATTGCAAGTGGCTGAGTGCAGGGAATAACTGTCTATTGTTTACTGGGTACAGAGTTTCAGTTTTATAAGATGAAGAGTTCTGGAGATATATGGTGGTGGTGGTACCACATTATGAATATACTGAATACCACCAAACTGTACATTTAAGAATGGTTTACAAGGTAAATTTTATGTTATGTGTATTTTACCACAATAGAAAAAAATTGGAAAGATAAAAAGGTAATTAACTTATTCTGTAAATTCAGTGACATCCCTGACCTTTGTTCTTTCAAGCACTTTGCAAGAAAGATTCACTCAAGGCAGATGCAACAATATTCTTGCTGTAGGGTTCTGCCAACCTCCTGGTAAGATCAGATGACAGACGCCTCCAAAAATGTCTAGACATGTGTTGCAATGGAGTCTTCAGGCATGGGATCAAGCTGTTCTCAACAGCATAGCCTCTTGGAATTGCTAGATTCTTATTTCCTACTCATGCAAGTGTAGAAGTAACCGTGAAGTTCTTTTTGCCAATCTGTATACTTTGAACACAACTGGCCACATGAATGAAGAATCATTTCTAACATCCATGTACGAATTATCAAATCTCTTGGTGTGGATCAATGATAAAGCTAGTTGTTCTGGTTAGTCTTTCAAATACTAGCTAAACATCTCTAGGATATGGATTCCTTATTAATTATTTCAACCATTAGCAAGTTATCCTGGAGTGTAAATTAAAACTAATACACATATATATCATGCTATTTCTCTACCTGCAGATTAATAGCCCTTTTTAGTTACTGGATTACCCTTCATTGATTCTTTTAAAATAACATATAGGTTATTATGTAAGAATTTTAAGGGCAGAAAATGTCTATGTTCCTTACAACCTCTCCAACTAATTCATCCCCTCCACCCCTCTTATTTTCCCAACTTTCTTGTGTTCCCCTCCAGCCTGATCTTTTAGTGTTTCAGGGAATGACTTCTATGTTAAGCCCAATTTTATGTTCATCCCATTACTATTCTCTTCACTGGGGTGGAACTGTGACACTCAGAAAATAGGCTGATTTTCCTTCTATGTGGAAGGAATGAGACAAAGTTGTAAATATCCAACAATAAAAATATTCATTATGTATTTCATTATAAATTCATCATAAATTTACAATCTCCTACTGCCCTAGGAGAACAGTCCTTGGTACCTGGAGGGTCCTTTGCTATGAGGTATGAAAGTTTAGAGGTAGAAATTAGAAAAATGCTAGGTTGCTCTGAAGAAGGAAAAGAGAGAGAGAGAGAGAGAGAGGAGATTGAAATACTTAAGCAAAGAAGGGCTAGGAGGACAGCAATCAGGGGGAGCTGAGCTGAGACCTGTGAGGTGGAGAGGGCAGAAAGAGGAATCTGGTGATTGTGCAGCCAGGAGCAAAGACTCAGGAAGGGACAGCCAAGTAAGATTTTAAAAGTGATATGCCATGTGAGGTGCAACATGATCCTTCTGGGATCCACAAAACTACAAAGATTGCAATGTGCTTGCTTTGGTTGAATTTCTTGTGGAAACAGAGACAAGAGCTGACTGAGAAGAAGAGGGACAGCTGACCTGTAGGTTATATAAAGATGCCGAAGATGACTTAGAACCCACCTCTGAGTATGAGGGGCTGAGATTTGGAACACTGTATAGAGCAGTGGAGGAGATGGAGCCATGTTCTGCATACACCAGGGATAGAGCAGCTGCTACTTTCATACTAGGTACTAGAGAAGACACGCTATAAATCAATAATAGGAGTTTCCTAGCTTTGCCAAAGAGCAATAAACACATAGCATTGGTGCACAACATTCTCCCATTAGTCCTTTTGCAAGTAAACATTTAAAGCATTTGGTACCTTAAAAATTTGTTATTTCTTCATTTTTATCTACTTTTTCAGCTACCCAATTGTATCTTCTAGGTCTATCCCACTAAAAGTACACAGCAGATGAGAGGGTGTGGAGAAAAGGGAGCCCTCTTGCACTGTTGGTGGGAATGTAAATTGATACAGCCACTATGAAGAACAGTATGGAGGTTCCTTAAAAAACTAAAAATAGAGCTACCATGTGACCCAGCAATCCTACTACTGGGCATACACGTGGAGAAAACCATAATTCAAAAAGAGACATGTACCACAATGTTCATTGCAGCACTATTTACAATAGCCAGGACATGTCCATCAACAGAGGAATGGATAAAGATGTGGTACGTATATACAATGGAATATTACTCAGCCATAAAAAGGGTCATTTGTAGAGACGTGGATGGATGGATGGATGGACCTAGAGACTGTCATACAGAGTGAAGTAAGTTAGAAAGATAAAAACAAATATGGTATGTTAACGCATATATGTGAAATCTGAAAAAATTGGTATAGACAATCTTATTTACAAAGCAGAAATAGAGACACAGACGTAGAGAACAAATGTATGGATACCAAGGGGGTAATGGCTGGGGGGTGGGATGAACTGGGAGAGTGCAATCGACATATATATACTATTGATACTATGTATAAAATAGATAACCAATGAGAACCTACTGTATAGCACAGGATGCTCTACTCAGTTCTCTGTGGTGACCTAAATGGGAAGGAAATCCAAAAAAAAAAAGGGAATATATGTATACGTATAGCTGATTCACTTTGCTGTACAGTAGAAACAAACACAACATTGTAAAGCAACTGTACTACAATAAAAATTAAAAAAACAAAAGAAAACAAAAGGTACACAGCAGAAATAGGAAAGGCACATATACCAAGAAGAAAGAGACTAGGAAGACATAATAAGCATGGCCAAAAATATAAAATATATGCTAATAGTTCAGAGAGCAGCCACAGCTTAGAACATGCTGTGCCAAATCACAGTCAGGATCCATTTATAATTCCAGGTTTCCAAACCGATCGCCTGACTAGGATTTAGCACTGTCCAGTTTAATGATCACCAATTCGGATGAATACATGAAAAGCACATAACCAAATTTAAGAGAGCTCAGCAGTAAAAACAGTTAATAATACTCTAGGGGCTTCCCTGGTGGTGCAGTGGTTGAGAGTCCGCCTGCCGATGCAGGGGACACGGGTTCATGCCCCGGTCTGGGAAGATCCCACATGCCGCGGAGCGGCTGGGCCCATGAGCCATGGCCGCCGAGCCTGTGCCTCCGGATCCTGTGCTCCGCCACGGGAGAGGCCACAGCAGTGAGAGGCCCGCATACTGCAAAAAAATAAAAATAAAAAAAAAAATAATAATAATACTCTAAATAATAGAATCAAGATTTTTGAAATATTGGTAGATTTGTATCATTAAACAAAACCAACATGATAGTTATGAGCTATATGGATTGCCGGTTACACAGAGACTTGTCTTTTGAGCTCTAGACTCATACTTCCATCTGCCTAGTTGACCTCTCTTCTTGGATATCTTATGGAGATCTTAGGTTTTATATATTCCAAACCAAATTCTTGCTCTTCTTCTCTACAGCATGTTTCTCTTCCAATATTGTCTATATAATTTGAGTGCTACTTCCATCCAGCCAGTTATGCAAACAAGAAATATAATACAGTCATCATGGACACCAACTTCCCCTCAAAATCTCTCAAATATGAAGGTTATTCTGTTTCTACCCATAATCCCAACATTTCTCAGTGACCTCCTAATTGGTCTTCTTGGATCTATTCTTAACTCCTTCCAGTTCATTCTCCACACTATGGCTAGATTAATATTTTCAAAACACAAATCTGAGCAATTCATCCAGTTGCTTGAGCTCCTCAATGGATTCTCACTGCTCTGGAAACAAAGAACAAAATATTTATCATATCCTGTGAAGCCCTGCATGATATAACAATTTTTTATCTTTCTAGCCTCATTTTACATGACACTCTTACTCTCTGGCTGTATACCAGTCCCAAGGGCTTCTTTCTGAACTGACAATTGACAAAGCTTTGCACAGACTTATTTGTGTGATTATTTAATTGTGTCCTATACTAGGCTGAAGCTTCCAGAAGGGTAGAAACGATTCTTGTTTCACTTACCATTGAATTCCCAGTATGCAGCACAATATTTGACACATAATAGGTACCTATCAAGTATTTGTTTAATGGCAAAAAGATAAAAGTTAATGGAAATACATGTTAAAATTCTGTATTTTGTTCCAAAATCTTAATGAATCAGAAGAATTGGATTTGAATTTATGACAAGTTCAGTATAAACAGAGTATAACTGCCACGAGACAGCTACTACAATCTTTGACTACACTAATGGACATATAATGTAATGGTCAAGGGAGATGAAAGCTCCTCTGTGCTTTGCACTGCCAGACTGTGTCTGTAACAATATGTCTTTGTACTTGCTGCTCCTGCAATACTCGTGTCTTCATGTCTCCACATGGCTTACCCTTATCTCTTTCATATATTTGCTCAAATATCACTGTATCAGTCAGGGTTCCAACAGGAAATAGCATACTTGAGATAGGATAACGTCAAAGAAGCCTCGTGAACAAAGGGACTATTTTCAAAAGTGTGGATATAAAGAAACCACAAAGGATAGTGCAGTAACCTAGAGCTCACCATCCCTAGGCCTAAAGGGACAAGAAAGGGAGTGGTTACTGGAAACAGAAGGAGAGAGAATTTTGCAGAGCCAAGATCCTTGAGAGGAGCCAAACTTCTCATAGAGGGACACAGTCAACCTGAGAGTCCTCACTGAGTGATGACTAAGGAATAAATATCTTGACCTCACTCTCCTCTTTCCCTCCAATATCTTACTAGGATCCCCAATGGTTAACCCAAACGGGAAGCCAGGTGGCAGGGGAACTGCTGATCTACTCTACAGGTCAGCCTCCTGAGATGGAGAATAGGTGGGATAAGAAAAGAGAGCAGATCTAGAGGGGTGACCAAAAGATAATGGGCACAGTCACCTTCTTGGTGACTCCCTGATCACTATTTTACATTGCAACCCCACCTCCACCCTCAGAAGGTCCTATTTCCCTTCACTGCTTTGGTGTTTTTCCACAGCACATATTACTTTCTAACATACTGTATGTTTTACTTTTTTATTTTTTGTTTTTCCCATTAAGAATATAAGCTCCACAGGGTAAGGACTTTTATCTGTTTTGTTCACTGCTGTATCCTACCCTTAGAGATAGGCCATGTGATAGGTGCTCAATAAAAACGTCTTGAGTGAATGAAAGCACTAAGTCCTGGGTTCTCATTTTTAAGTTTCATACATTCTTAAGGGGGACATCAAATATTAGAAGAGAACACTAGGATAGTGAAGGGTGTGGTCTGCATGTGCCATAAATGGTTGAAAGGCCTGATCACACTTGGCCTAGAAAAGATACGACAAAGGATTGACTTCAAATCTGTAGAGGGCTAACCTTTGAAGGTTAGCCCCATGAAAACAGACTTAGTCTATTAATATGTTACATAAGAGGACAGAATTAAGGGCACTGGATGAAATGTTCTTAAGCAAGAAGAGTTCAGGTCAACATAATGAAACTATTTGATTAATTAGAGCTGTCTACTGACAAGACAAGGAAAATATTGCCTCATTCAGAAGTAAATTGCTCATCAATGGAAGAGCCCTATCATAACTGAATGGCTATCTTCTAGGATATTTTGGAAGCGATTGCTAAATTGGATGGAAAGTTGAACTAAATTTCCCATATAAGTGCACCAAATATATATTTTGATTGAATAACTGAATGCTTATACAAAATGCTTTGTATTTGACAAAAGTCAAGGTCAAAGTGAAATATTACCATCACAGGATGAATTTCTGGGATATCAAAATAAAGCTGAAGTTTTATTTTAAAATATTACTGTAATGTTGGTATTAAATTATAGTAGCTATTTTAAAAGTCTGGCATTATAATATCATTAATCATCACTTAGCACCAAAGCTACTAGATTGCTTATATGGTAACTGCACTGCATGTTTGTGATACTAAGCGTTCACCTTCACTTGAGGTTGGTGGAGATGCAAGATATGTTTTGGCTGGTTCTGCCGATACTGGATACTGCAGTTATATTATTAATCTTTCCTTCCTCTCTAATAATAACCAACCAAGGTTATCCTCCTTTAACTTTCCTAACTTATCCTCTGTTAACTCTCGGAACCCCAAGATTCTGTTACTAGTGATGGATGCAATTTCAATGATAAACCCAAACACTGAAGCCTCATGCCCTGACTGAGCAAAACACTTTCTGAAGCACACTTAATTTACTTGCCCTTACTTTAAAAATTTGTTTTCTTTCTTTCATGTGCCCATTGCATCACACAATCACTTGAGAGAATTTTTTCCTTAAACCTTGGATCTAGTAACATATCAAAATAGTAATATGATTGGTTTTTAAAATTTAAAAATTCTCTATATTATCAGAAATGACACTCTAGTCAGTATTTGGCTTTTTGGCCCTCCAAAGACTGAGGCCAAAGTTAAAGATGAATTCTGCCTCAAGACTCACTACATAAGACAGGCCTGAACTTCCATGCATCCTTGGTTTTTTAGGGTGCCTTCCAGTCCTAAAATTCTATGATTCTGTTATTTTACAGATAAGGAAACTGAGGTTCAGGCAGGTTAAGTCATTTGACCAGGACTAGCACATAGTTAATGAGAGAGACAGGCTTAAGTCTTTCACCAGAGTGGCTTTCATTTGTTCCATTATGCATATTGCAAAGGATAAAACTGTAAAATATATAGTTAAAATGTCTACTATCATGGACGCAATGTGTCTAGAACTTTGCCCTCTAACTCTGTCAAAGCAAATCTCAAACTATAATCTCTCTTTTTTTTTTTTTTGAAGAATTAGAGACATGGCCTTCTTTACTTGGTACCTACAGTGAAGTTAGCAAATGAAGCTATTGGATTGCAAACTTGTGATCCTTTCAGTAAAGGACAGAAGTGACAGCCACTCTGATTATTGAAGGATATGGGACAGAGATATACATGAAATAATTTGTACCAGTGTGAATGATGCTATTTTGGTAAATTTGTAAATTTCATGTCCACAGTGCCCAAGGCCATAAACTTAAATATTAAAGCACACTGCAGGTTCGACATTTTGCAGGGAAAGCAATAGGCTGTCTGACAGATTGAGACCTTGCTGCTGCCAGAGAGTGAGCTAGAGTGAGAAGTGTCACAACATTTGAGAGATTATATTTGCCTGGATTGCTTTGGGAAGACAGCACATATGAATCATGTTTTTTTTATTCTCTGCTCTTTCTTTTTATTACTCCCTGATAAATAACAATTGCTTCCATAAACCAATTTCATTTAAATTGTTAAACCAAACAACTAACATTTGGAACAGGTCCCATAACAACATTTGAAGATGGAAGGTGTATGTAACCTTTTGACTAGTAATATTCTCAATGTTAGATAAGTGAATTGGTTACACAAGAGTGCTTTGAATTATTAATTTAGAAAAGACAACTTTAAGGTGAGGGGCAGCAGACTCAAATTGATTAGGAAATTACTTCAATAATTTGGAAGGAACTACTTTAATGAAAGTTAGTGTTAAAATGTGTATCCTTCTAATTAGGTTAGAAGTTAATGTGAACTCTACCTAATGGTTACTGTAGTAGCTATCTAAATTGTAAAACAGTTCCTTATTTTAAAAATGACATATTTAAATAATTTTATTCTTTACAAGACACTGGCACCTATTGTTCTCATTTGATAATTTCCTTTGATAATCACAACAATTAAGACATACCGTTTAAGATAAACCATTTTTATAGTTGAGGAAACTTGGAGTTAAAGTTATAACTTGCCTAAGGTCATGTAGTTGAAAAATCATGAATCTCAAATCTTCTTTGACGTTTTCACAATATCATGATCTTCTTTGAAAGATTTTTCCTCTTAGATGTTTTAAGAATTGGAAAATTATCATAACTGGTAGAAAAAATTCTGGCTTTATTTTATCAATACTAATATTAATTTATTCATTATATATTTATTATGACATAATATTTATATATTTTAATTATTATGTAACCATACTAAAGATACTTATAACTAATAACTAATATAGTAAACTCCTGATTTACTGCCACTAGAGTGGTTTGAATGGAATTACATTCCATTCCAATAGTAATAAAATATAAATTAGCATGCATTGGTTAATTTCAATTACGAAATTAGATTTCTTCAGCTTTTTCGGATTTGATTTGACCTCAGTTCAATTTGGAATATGTCCACATAGCCTTACACATCCTGAAGAGAGAATTAAAAGTAAAACTAAACAATTACCTTTTCCTGAGGTCTCTTTCCATCTCCATCCCTATTACCTACAAATCTCTAGGAGCCTTGCCTTTCTCAATAATTTTAGCACTAGGTTCATAACTTTACTAGTGCAGGAACATTCAGCTACATAGGGATTACTTTGCCAATACCTTTCTGGCCTTATTGCCTCTCTGCCCAACCTGGCCCCATGGATTGCCATTTCTTCAGTTCTTTTATGACACCTTCATTCCTTTGGCTCTTCTCCTTTAGCCATGTTCACTTTCCCAAACCTGAACCTCATGTAAATCACATCATTGTACTGTCTTTTTTTTTCTTCCTGGGATGCTGAACATTTTGAGTAAGGTCACAAAACCTACATACAGATTTCTACCATCATTCAAGCCTCAGCTGGGCTCTCTCTGATGATCAGTAATCTTTCATTCCGTGTTTAATTAACTACACTCACCACTTATAATGTACATCTTTTATTTTGGCCTGACCAAATATCTATTTCCATGTTCTGATAACAGCACCCAATATTCTTTGAGGAACTATGCCTCTGCCACTTTCAGTCTATGTGGTCTGAGTAAGGAGGTTGATTCCCCTCAACACCAACATCCCAACACACACACACACACACACACACACAGTTTTATGGGTGATCAAATAATACTGAACTGGCCAACCTGCTAGTTATCTCCTTTTAGTGATAGTAATTGATGGGGATGGGCATGCCATCCAGGTCTATATACTGAGACTCAGTTCCAGAAATTTGCTGCAACTATTGGGAAAGAAGTATTCTTTTTCCATTGTGGTTGCTAACTTGGTTGAATTTACTCCTAGAGTTCCTGGTGGCCAATCTTGTCATGAAATAGACTGATGTTGCCTAAAAATAAAGCCAACACAGAGCCAAAAATAGAGGGAAAAGATGGAGATATTTTGTCCATGGCATCATTTGATCACTTAGATCCAAAGGTACGTAAAACTATAATAGACTTATTCTTATGAAATAATGAATACTTTCCTTGGGCCAACTAGAGTTGGAGTTCTATCATTTCACTGAAATGAGTCCTAACTAATTATTACTCTACAGAAACTATTTTCTTAAAGGTTTTCAATAATACTAACAACAGCTGATATTTATTGAGTATTTACTATGTGCCAGATATTTTAAGCACTTTTCGTGGATAAAAGCATTAAAACCTCTTAACTCTATAGTGTTATTATTATAATCTTCTACTTACAGATGAAGAAACTGAGGCACAGCAAGAAAGAAACTTGTCCTAAGGTCTTATGATTATAAACAGTAGAGTTGGGATTCAAGCCAGGGCACTACGATTCCAGAGCCCCACACCTGAGCTATTATTCTATGTTGCCTCATGGGTCAGCAAACCCAGTAGCTTTTCCTCAACCTCAGACTCTTTGCCACATTTGACACTATCTATTTTCTTCACACTCTCATGCAAAGCAAAGGTTTTTAGATTAGATTGAGCCTACCTGGATAATCCAGGATAACCTCCATATTTGTGTTCATAACTCTAATTATATCAGCAAAGTCTCTTTTACTATGCAATGCAATATATTCACAGATTCCAGGGATTAGGACGTGGACATCTTTTGGTGGCCATTCCACCTACCACAGTTTTCTTGTGTGTAACCTTCACCTGTCTCTTCTATTAGACCCCCTACCTCACCTCTTTGTAGTGGTAGAGCATATTTTCCAATTGTTTTCTGAGAAAGAATGCATGAAAACAATATTTAAAACTTTGCATATCTGAATATCTCTTTTTTTAATCTTTATTTATTTTTATTTATTGTTTTTATTTTTGGCCGCACCGTGCGGCATGCAGTATCTTAGTTCCCAGACCAGGGACTGAACCCATGACCCGTGCATTGGGAGTGCAGGGTGTTAACCACTGGACCGCCAGGAAAGTCCCTTTTTAACCTTTATTAACTTCTAGATTGGAAATAATTTTCCTTCAGAATTTATCTTTTACTTATGTTTCTGTCAAAAAGTCCAATGCCATTCTGATTTCTGAATCTTCATAAATGATCTATTTTTTCCTCCCAGGAACCTAAGATCTTTCTCCTAGAACCATGTGTTTTGAAATTTCATAAAAATACACTTTGACATAGATAATTTTTATCCATTGAGCTGAGAGCTTGTATCCTGTTGCCCCTCAGGGCTAAGAACTATTGTCCTGATTTTCTTCAATAATTCTTTCTTCTGTTTGCTTTATTTACTATTAGATATTTGACCTTTCCTTGCCTAATTGCCATGGTTAGAACCTGCAGTACAATGTTGAAGAAACGTAGCAAGAGTGGGACCTTCCTTGTCTTACCCTGATCTTAGGTGAAAGTATTCATTCTTTTACCATGAAGTATGATGTTAACTTCAGGATTTTTTAAATAGATTTCCTTTATCAGATTGAGGACGTTCTCTTCTACTCCTAGTTTGTTGGGTGTTTTTAATCATGAAAAAGTGCTAGATTTTGTCAAGTGCTTTTTCTTCATCTATTGAGATGATCCTGTAGTTTTTGTCCTTTATTTTATTAAGAGAATGTATTACATTGATAGTTCTTTTTATTGAACCAACCTTGCATTCCTTAGACAAATCCCTCTTGGTCATGTTTTAAAATGCTTTTTCTACTTTGCTGGATTTGGTTTGCTAGTTTTTTGTTGTGGATTTTTGTATCAATATTAATAAAGTCTGTAGTTTTCTCTTCCTGTGATTTTTTGTTCGGTATTGTTACTGTTGTTGATTTCATCGGATTTTCAGGTGGGAAATCATTGCATATCACCTTAGTCTTGGAACAAGGCTCTAAATAAGCCAGTCAGGTAAATGGAAATGTCTATATCTAGCAGAGAAAGCTGTACAGTCCTTTGAGGTCCCCCCACCCAGCTTCGTTCCCCTTCCTCAAGCCAACTAATAAAACTTGCTTTTTTATATTCCAAACCTTATTTATACTCTTTTGATAATCTATTTTCATTGCTCTGAATCCAGAGTTCACGACGTGCTGACAAATCCACATTTACTCAAAGCAGCCCCCTAGCTCCCTGACTAAGCGCTTTTGATTTACCGCGGGTCATTAACTCACCTACAAACTGTAATTTGTCAAGAGTGGAAACAAACCACTTTAGTAGTTAATCCCAGTTGCACTTGGATGGAACCTTAGGCATAAGAAGGTAAGCAACCAGGACAGTGACATCAGAAGGGAAAAGTAAACTCAGATAGTGGCGCTGCCTTAGGAAAAGTCTAGGCGTGGAGATGGGTCGGGGGATGCCAGACGATCTGAGCAGGGAATGGGCTCAGCAGGTGGGCTCGGAGCTCTGAACTACAGGAGGGGCTGGGTGAGGCCACAGGAGAAGCAGGCACCCGCAACTTCTGTTGCTCTGGTAAAAGGATGACCAGAGAGCACAACTTTCCCTCGGTGCCGCCCGGCCCGGCGCAGCTGGCGCTGCTGTCAGGGCTGCGAAGGGGCGGGGCGGGGCGCTGCCCACGCGCGGCTCGGGCCGGAACCCGCTGAGGTGGGTGTGCAGAGCTGGAGGCGGCGGCGAGCGCCCGTGAACCGAGACCGAGGCCGCGGGCTCCGGGCCGCCGGCGCAGCTCGAGCGCTTTCCGCGGGGTTTGGCTCCTGTCGCTTCCCGTCTCGCCGAACCTGCATCGCCGCCAACTGAGCCGCAGCCGCCGGAGCCGCCGCCGCGAGTCCTCAGAGCCGGGCTGCGGGCGGCCGGGCGCTCCGGGACGACGCGCGGAGCGGACGGCTCCGGGACGCGGTCGCAGGTGAGGGCCGGCGGCTTGGAGCCCGGGGTGGGGGGGGTGCGGCCGCCCGAGGGTCTGGTCTCGGCCCGGCCCTGCCTGCCCGCGGCGGCTCGGGCCCCACTCTCGCGCAGGGAGGACGCGCCGAGGGCTGGGCTGGGCTGGCCCGGCCCGGCCGCTTCCCGGCGCGGCCTCAGGTGATGCGGAGGCGGTTTAACTTTCGCACCTGAGGCTTGCGGGGCGGCGGCGGCGGCGGCGGCCTCGGGGCGCGACCCGGAGGGAGGGTGGAATTACACGGGGTCTGGAAATGTGAGCCGGGAGGCGGCGGGGGCGTGCGGGGGCGTGCGGGGCGGCGGTGGGGCGCCTTGGGGCCGGTGTGGGCCGCCCTCCAGGTGGGAGTTGAGGCTCTGTGTCCGGTTTCATCTCAGAGCTTGTGGGGAGAGTCGGCACACACCCCCTCCCACGGCCCGTTCCCTTCGCACAGACCCACTTTCTTTTGTCTGGTCCATTTCGGTATCGGCGTTCCAGCTGCTTTTGTTGCAACCTCGGGTCCGGAGTATACAGACTTGTTGTCAGGCAGAGGTCATGGGTAAGCTCTGAAATGCAGCGGGCCAGAGGTGGGGAGAGGGTCCATAGCGTGGCGGGGATTTATTATTAGCGCCCTCATTAGCTCTAACGTGTATATCACCGAGTTCTTTTCGAGACAGTACCCAATATTTTTGTAGCATCTAATAGTTTTAACACCTGGGAGAGCATTCATTAGTCAATTTCAAAGGATCATTGTGTGGACAGGTTACTATTAAGTTACCCATTTTATAGACCAGACAGCTAAGGCACCCATGAGGAAAAGTGATTATTTCAAAAATAAGCAGGCAGCCCTTGTGGGAGCTGTGATTAGAGCTTATCTGACTGAGACTTGTCCTCAGTCCGGTCAGTCACTCAACCTCAAACAAAATGTAGCGCTGAGTGCCCCTCTAATAGGTGTATTTTTATTTACTCATTAATTACTAAAACCTTTCTTTAAAAAAATAGAGTTGAGTCCTTTCATATTCCTGGACTAGTGCCCCTAAAAGTGATACTTAAAAGACCAGAATCATTCCATTTGTTGAATAGGATCATTGGAATCGTAGTAAGGACTAAATTTGTTTGTCTTTTCATCTGTCAAACCATTAATCTCCCATATAAAAATGGGGCCACTGGGAGCCCCTGTATACCTAGTGATTATCATAGCAGAGACCCTAAATGTTTATTTAATGAATAAGTGGAATGGTGGTATGCCTGAGCAGCAAGTTTTCTTTTCTCATACAAAAGAATTAAACATTTAGAAGAATAATCATTTTAATAATTTCAATGAAAATTAACTTGTACTCATGTGCATATTATGTTGTGCTCTCTCTCCAGAGCCATCGACAATTTACCCGTTTCCCTAGGGTTTGCTCTTAAATGATTTTGCCAATAGATCTTTTATTGCCCCATTTTTCTTCGTCTGTTTCATTTATATATTTGGTTTTTCAAATGAAGATATTTTTTCTTCTAAAATTCAAGGAAAAGAGTCTTTAAAAAAAACAAGCTTTTTTCCCTTGATAAAATAGACTTAACTAGGCCTTTTATGAGTGTATCTGAGGATAGACACTAGCTTCTTTAATAAGTAACTCCTGTACATCAAGCAAGAATTCTTCCAGTCAAGTATGCAATGAATTAATAATCATTTTAATCCCTGTAATATTTTATGACACATCTACCTCATATAATGCCTTTTTATCAAACAGAATAAAGCTAAAAAAAGTTCAGTTAAATTTTGCTAACTACATAGCACACATTTTAGGGCACAGTATGACTAGACTTAATTATTGACTCATGGAATAAACACAGTTCTCTTTCCCTTACACCATCTTCACTCAGCACTCTGGAAAAAAAAGAATGATAATCTGCCCTATCTCTCATAAAGGGATATTTGGAGAATTAATGAAGTAGTGTCTGGAAAATATTTTAAACTCCTTGGAAGAAAGCTGCTTTGTGACTTCGAAGTGTGACTATAGGGTCATGAAACACTACCCCTTCCCCCAAACATGCTGTTAGTTATGTTTTTTTTAGAGTGGTCATTTCAGGTAGTTATTTTAGGAGGCTAAATACTTATTCCAAAAGTGCTGCTGCTATTCACAATTACTGAATATTTGAAAAATTTAGTTGATTTACAAGCAACATAAAAACATGATTTTAGAATCTCTTTTATAAGTACTTGTCTTTGGTTTATATTTTGTAATCAAAAACTGTAACTCAGTTTGAACATCTCTTATTTGCTAAACTTGGCAGAATGATTTCTGCATGGTTGCAAAACTCAGCTCTACCTTCAAGATTTAATTGCTATTAAGGATATTTAAACAGTTACCATGAAGGCTATGAAGACAGTTTTGAAAGGGTGTCTTAAAAATAGTTTTGGGACTTCCTTGGCAGTCCAGTGGTTAAGACTTCGCCTTCCAATGCAGGGGGTGCAGGTTCAATCCGTGGTCGGGGAGCTAAGATCCCACATGCCTCGGGGCCAAAAAACCAAAAAACATAAAACAGAAGCAATATTGTAGCAAATTAAGTCTTTAAAAATGGTCCACATCAAAGGATCTTTTAAAAAATAGTTTTAATTAATGGCAAGATTATTAGAAGTAACCTACCCAGAGTGACTACCCTGAAATGGGCACTGCTTACTTGTAGGCTTGTATACATTTGTAATACATATATGTATATCTATGTGTACATTTGCATATTGTTAAACATTTTGAAAGTAATAATTTGGATTGCAACCTATAAATTTATTCAAGTAGAATACATTAAGTAAAGCACATATAATACTGGAACTGTATTAAGTTGTGGCTGTATTTCATATGAAAAATTGAACTTCACATACATGCAAGTGTAAATCTGTATAATAATTTAGAATCAAAATTTAGCTCCACATTATATGTTTTGAGTGTAATATAGCTAGGTCAAAATGGCCTCATCAAAATGCAAAATTGCTACTTTCAAAAAAATCATTAGCAAGTTGTGTGTGGGAGAGATTTTCTTGATCACACCAATTACTGGATATGTTCATTTTCTTCATTTCTGGATTGTTTGAAAATTTTGTATCTGTATTATACATATTATATATCATATAAGTGTCAGAAGTCTGTTATAACTATATTAGCAGTTAAGGAGATATTGGCCTAGTCCTCTAAAGTCATCAAGCAGGAGTTTTATGATAAACATATGAAATCATCTCTGAGGGATCAGAAGTAGGGAATTTTCCATGCAGTCAATAGGTTGAGAACAGGGATAGTATTGTGGCTGCAAATATACCCCATTCCATTCCACTGAATAATAAATACATAATAAGGAGCATATGAAAAGAAGGGGTATTATCCTTTTGATATTCAAATGGAAAAAAGTTCCATTACTTAGCAGCCAAGTCTCTCTTTTTAAATGAGAGTAAATGGTAACTTTGAAAGAAATCACCTATTTTGATATGCAGATTATTGAAGTGACAAATAAATTATCAGCTGACAAGCAGAAATTTTCCCCTAGCATGGCCCTTTCTAAGATGAGCAAGTGTGATGGTAAACATTACCTTCTGGTTATATACAGGGGTTTGTCTCCCACGTAATGGTCCATGCCCATCTCATTCCACTGATAAATTGTACCTTGCCTCTGACCCTCACTCTAATCTCTGACCTTACTTCATCTTTAATTGCCACCTTTGGGTGGAAAGTAGTTGGTTCAGAAAGGAAAACAGCAGAGGGAAGGGATGAGAATATCTGTTTCATGTATAACATGATTTTTTTTCTCCTTTTGGAAGGTTAATAGTTCATTTTTGAGGTCTCGTCAGAATTCCCTGCATCAGAACAGCCCCAATAAGTAGGCAGTCCCCAATAAAATGGTGACATAAAGATGCCCACATTAATATATCTTCTTTTGGCCCTAGTATAAAATAATGTGTACAAAAATAATATTATATTAACCAAAGCTAAGTATCTTTGGTACAGTAAACATTAGCCACATAATTAACAAGATGTTTTATTGCTTTTCTTGATTTTAGAAAATATTTGAGGAAATGACTTGAATGGTGACTCTTTTACAAAATGTAGCTGAGGAAACTGGAGCTGTTGCAGTTTTTTTTTGTCTGATAAATTTCTCTATAGCAAGCAGAAATATTAGAGATTATTAATAATAGAACTGCCTTCAAGTTCTGTAATCTCTTTCCTTGATGTGACAGGTGGAAAAACCTTAGAAACAAGCAGTAGGTCATTAGCACAGATTTTAAAAGCAACTTCAAAACATCTCTCATAAAATTGCTGAGATAAGCCTGAGGCTTATTCTGATTGAGAATCTCCTGGCCTATTCATAAACCTGGTGAAAAAAATTTTCCAACGAGCCAGAATTGAAATATGAACACCAATTTAGGCAGCATGGGATGAATAGTATAGATATGTGGGCCCATTGTATAATGAGTAAATTGGGGACTGTGTTAAAGTTTATTTAATAGAGTTAGAAATTAAAACTAAGGTATATTTTTCTAGCCATATTCTGCTTGAAATTTTGGTTTTATTCTTTCCCAGACCATTGGTCTCCTGGAAGATATATAAATTGTGTAATTAGTATTTGTATAGTTTCACCTGTCTGACTTAGAACTAGCTAAGGCTGTAGAGTCCTAAATAAAGCTTGCTCTACTCTAGTCTGGCATTATACTTTTTGCTCACCCAACAGCCATGCCCTTTCCCAATTTAGTGTTTTGGCTTATATTATTTTCTTTGCTCAAGATGCCCATTCCTCTCCATTCTACTTGCTAATGCTATCTAAATTCTCTCTTACCCTTTAAGACCCAGATGGAATACTACTTTTTTCCCAGAAATCCTTCCCTAACTCCCTAGTTCTTGTTTTTAGTTTACCATATCTTTCTATTTGTTAATTACTCTCTGTTTCTGATAACTTCTTTTATTTTGGCCTTGAATTTGTTTTTTTTGTTTTTTTAAACTAATTTTTATTGGAGTATAGTTGATTTACAATGTTATGTTAGTTTCTGCTATACAGCAAAGTGAATCAGTTACACATACATGTATATCAACTGTTTTTTAGATTCTTTTCCCATATAGGTTATTGTAAAGTATTGAATAGAGTTCCCTGTGCTATATGGTAGGTTCTTATTATCTATTTTATGTATAGTAGTGTGTGTATGTCAATCCCCAACTCTCAATTTATCCCCCCGCCTTGGTAATCATAAGTTTGTTTCCTACATCTGTGGCTCTATTTCTGTTTTGTAAATAAGTTCATTTGTACCATTTCTTTTAGATTCCACATGTAAGCGATATCATATGATATCCATCTGACTTCACTCAGTATGACAATCTCTAGGTCCATCCATGTCACTGCAAATGGCATGATTTCATTCTTTTTTTATGGCTAATATTCTATTGTATATATGTACCACATCTTCTTTACCATTCATCCTTTGATGGACATTTAGGTTGCTTCCATGTCCTGGCTATTGTAAATAGTGCTACAGTGAACATTGGGGTATATGTATCTTTTCGAATTACGGTTTTCTCTGGATATATGCCCAGGAGTAGGAATGAATTTGGTTTCCACCTAGTTTTTTTCCCCTCTAAGGCACAGGTCAAATATTCAATATGTATTTTCTTGAATCATGTATAGCACCTATAACTCTGGATACTAGCTGGACATATTCAACTTGTAAGGTTAGATCTACAAAAGATGTTTTACTTAAGAGAGTAGGGTAGAATATCTTCATGCTTCATAATTGTGTCAGCGTTCTGGTAGAAAATACATAGCAGGCTCAAAATGGAGTAGTTCAGAAGATTAATATTAGAAGTGTTCCTGGGTTAAAATAAACCAACAGTGGATGGTGAAGCATCTCAGGACTAACAATAGTGGGAACCATTATCATCCCTAGGCCTGAAGGGGTGAGAGAATTGGATCATGACTGAAACCCAGAGAGGGTAGCTATGTGGGGAACACTGCCTGGCTAGACCTCTGGCCTTTCTGTGATTGGGAAGGATGGGGAAATAAATACCCCAGCTTCACTCTCTTCCAGCCCTCTGATTTCCTGATGGTGCTTCCCACTGGCAAATCTAACTGGAAGGCAGAAGATTAGGGGGCCCTATTTTTGCAGGTCAAAAGTCAGCCTCCTGGGAAATAGAGCAAGGTAGGGTGGAAAGTACCTCTGGATTGGGGGGCGAGGGAGGCAAAGAATATCCAGTGCTATAATCATATCATCTAGAGAGTGTTTTGATTACAGTTACGTAAGCCTTTTTGTGCTGTTGTTATTTCATAAAAGGCATACCTGTTTCTTTCTAGTCTAATTCAGTTACTAACATCCAAGAACACTTTATTTTATGATTGATGCATTTCATAAGAACCACTATCCCTCTTTTGTGGTGTTAGCTGGTGTGGTATCATTACGCATGTCTTCTCAGTGATTTCATTTTTTCATATTTTGTGTTTTGCTTGTACAGTGCCCAGGTGGGAGACACAGAACTGTCTGCATAGTCATTGGGAAAACTGCCCCTTCACCATTCTAACCACATGATTTGTCTGAACTAGTCAGGATTGCTCATTTTTCTCTTTGTGCCATTTTCATAGATCAGTGGTGTTCAGTCTTGGTGTATGTGGTTCTCATTGCAGATACTCTGTTTCAAGCAGGTTTAAGATAAATCTTGAACATCTGTTCTTTTAAAAAGCTTTCAGATATTTCAGATGCACAAATGTGAGAAGCACTAGCACAGGTAATCATTTTGGTCGTAGTTCCCCCCTCCCCCTTTAATGTACATGTAGCACTCCTCAGTAATTAAGGCTCAAATGGAAAGCTAGTGCTGCTTTATGGACTCTTCAAAGCAAAAAAGATGTTTTAGATTTTTCACATTGAGAGGTGCTCATGATATAGGATGCAAAATATGTGGTTTCCATATTATCAAGGCAAATGAATTTAAATTTTTAAATATAGATATAAAACCTTCTAAATATACAGTATAGAGAATAATGTAATGAACACCCATGTTTCCACCATGTAACCTTATATTAACATTTTATTTTTTTCTGATTTTTTAAAGAAAAAATACATTACAGATACAATTTAAGCCCCCCTTAGATCCCTTTGAAGAGGTTACCATTATCCAAACTTGGTATTTATCATTCCCATTCATGTTTTTATACTTTTGCTGTATATACATAAAACAGTAAACAAACTATAACATTGTTGCACATGCTATAATTTTTTGTAGCTATTACTATGCTGTGTGTTTTATTCTTTACCATGTATATTTCTGCAGCCTTTTTTTTTCCTTGTTTAACATACTTTGGAATTTTTTCTACATACATGTAGCTTTAGTTTATGAACTTTCATTGCTATATAATATTCCATTGTATCAATGAGCACAAATTAATTTGTCAAATCTCCTATTGATGAAACGTTGGTTGTTTCTAATTTTTTGCTACTACAAAATGTTGCGAAAGTGAACATTCTTTTATGATATAATATTTCCTTAAATACATACAAACCTAGAAGTAGAACTGCAGACCCATATATACACGTTCTGTCTTAGCAGATCTTGCCAAAATGCTTTCCGAAATGCTTGTGTCTAGTTATACTTCCCCATAGTGGTTTATGAGATTTTTGTTGTTGCTTTGTATTATGTTTACACTTGGTCTTGTCAGACTTGTGATGGGCATGAAATGGTATCTTGTTTTAATTTTAATTTTCCTAATTTCTGGTGAAGTTGAGCACATTTCATATGATTGTTGGCCATTTGGGTTTCCTCTCTGGCAATAGTGATTTTATATTCTGTGTTAATTTTTCTGTTGGAGATTTATCTTTTTTAAAATTTGTATTGTAGAATCCATTGTAGATATTAACCATTTGCTTATATTTATAAGTTTCTTCTTCCTGTCTGTGTGTTGTCTCTTAATTTTGTTTGTATTTTCTTATACTGAAGTTTTAAAAGATATCAGTATTTAAAATTTTTCAGTATTTTGCTGTGTTTTGAAACAGTTTTATGACTCAACATGTAGTCATAACCTTGGTCTTTCTGAGGTTTGCAGCTGTCTTCCTTACTTTCATAAATTCCTTCTAGATAGAGTATAAATAAATAAATGAAGAAATAAACATGGCACACATTTTATCACTGGAATATACGTAAAATTATTAATCCTTAACAGTTTGTGTAAAAAAGTTTCCCAGTTCAAAAACAGCATCTAAATAGCAGCTTCCAATGTAGCTTTCTCTCATTTTTCTTAAAGCTCCTATGAAAATGTAGAATAAAATGGAAACTCACCGCAAAACCAAAAAGCAAAAAACTCCTAAAACACTGAAGCTGGGGGGAAGTAACCTTAAGAAGCAGATTGTCCTCGTCTGAAGGGAATTTCTCTACGTCAGCACCTGCAAATCCCTATCCCACCCTCACCTCTTGATACAGACTGCCTGATAAATTCAGGCAGTTCACTTTCTGGGTTCCCAGCAAATTCCAAGAAGCCACTAGGCAGAATGTCAGGCCTTTGTGGTGGGTGCTGCAGAGCATCTGGAGACCTGAGACACACAGAACCCTGGTGATAATACATAGCAGCATCATGGGTCACGCCAGTTCCGCTCCTGGAGAAACAGGCAATAAAAGATAGTGCAAGATGCCCCTTGTGAAGAACAGAGTAGAGAACAGAGGACCAGGTGGTGAAAGCCTGTTAGGGAAACTGGACTGAGTGCTTTGTGTATCAACAAGCTCTGCCACCGTAGATCTGAGCAGGTGGGCAGAAAAGTGACCATGGGTAATTTCCTCACCTTGTCTGTTTAACACTAAGTCTCGGTAGATCCCCCCCATGATTGAAATGTATAGAAAGAAAAAGAAATAAAACAATCTAAGATGAAACCTCTGAAATACTGTGGGACAAAAGATTTATTATTGAAAGGAATTGGAATGTAACATAAATTTCAGACTTGATATATATTAGTCACATGAATATGGTATTTTATATCTCTAGTGCTCAATTTGTGTTCAGGGGTTCTGCAAGCAGTGAAATATTTAACCCCCTCATTGTTTTTATCACGTTGATATTTTGAGGTTCCTTATAAGATTTTGTATGAAGGGTAAAGTGCAATGGCTACTTTCTTAAATAATGTTATTCTCAAAAAATTGAACTTTAAAGAAAGAAATTTCACTAATTAAATCAATTTTGTTAGGGGATCTTACTAATCACCATTAAAAGTTTTGTAGTGAAACTGTGGATATTGGATTTACTGAGAGTCAGAATAGCTGTTCAGAATGTAGGATACGTAAGTGCCTTAGATGTCTAGAAACATTTAAAGAAGGCAGGCTAAACCCTGCCTATTTCAGGAGCCTCTAAGGACCTCACTGAATGGGAAGACAGAAGAAACAACTGGTGCAGCATGGCTGTTTCAGGATTATAAACCAAATCTTCATCTTAGCACACCATCTAGGTATCACTGAATTCCATGGAGATCCATGCTGGAGGACTATTTAGAATAGCTGTCTTCAGAAACATTTGCTGCCAGACAGTGGTAAACTCATAAGAACAGGAGAATAAATGATAGCAAATTGGATATATCATGATGTAGATTCTGTAATTACAAAAAAGTGGGGAGTAAGCAAAGGCAAAGCAAATGTTAAAAGTAAAATGCACTAAAATTCATATGGTTAGATAGGAGTGTGTGCAGTTTTTGTAGACTCTTGTTAACTTATTGAGTCCTGGTTTATTTTTAGAATGGCTAAAGAAGTGTATTTCTCATGTCACCCAAAAGCTGATCACGACAATATAGATCTTGAAGCTTAGAGCTAGTTACTGCTTCCATGCCTTACCTTCTGCTTTTCTTACTGTAGTCACCTAAGATGCCAGCAGATAGAGGAGGGCAGCCAATGATGTTTGTTGCCTTCTCTGTTCCAGTAAATGACTTAATATTGAGAGCACTTTCCCCCTTCCCAACTTTGAACTCTCTGTAAGGACTTCAGTCGACCTCACTTCTCTTGTCCTTAGAAATCTCAAGATTCTAGAAATAGGAACTTCCTCCTCATAAAATGATGGAGATAGTTTGGGAAGTTACTTTACTTCTCTAGGCCTCAGTTTCCTCATTTATAAAACGGAGTTAACAATCCCTACTTCACAGGAATGTCCTGATGATTAAAGGAGCTAATGCCATTTAGTAATCACTGTCTTCAAAAATAGTCGTAGTATTTAAAATAATTCCAACCCCTTGAATTCATGCTTTATATGTAGAGATTTTAGTTTAAAAAATATGGAGAGTATATTACTTTCTGTCCCATTGCTAATTAAAAAGAGAAAAGTATTATTTTCTGATGGATAGCTTCATAAAGAGGATTATAAATAATTTGAACACATCCAGTGATATAGTGTCATCAAACCACATAAGATGTCATGAAGCTCAGATCATATTCTAAAATGGAGCGTCTAAAATTGTCTCTATAACAGCATTTAAAGGCTGAGACCAGGGCTTCCCTGGTGGTGCAGTGGTTGAGAGTCCGCCTGCCGATGCAGGGGACACGGGTTCCTGCCCCGGTCCGGGAAGATCCCACATGCCACGGAGCGGCTGGGCCCGTGGGCCATGGCCGCTGAGCCTGTGCGTCTGGAGCCTATGCTCCACAGCAGGAGAGGCCACAACAGTGAGGGGCCCGCGTACCGCAAAAAAAAAAAAAAAAAAAAAAAAAGGCTGAGACCAGCTTCCTTTGGTGGTGTTTGCTAAATTTACCCTGGTGATGTCAGTAAGTTGTATCCTGACTTTAAGCAGAGTAAGGAAAGAATGCCTTTTTTTGAATGCATAAGAATGTCTTGCTTATGCTTGCTTACTTATTCACTCATTCATTCAACTGTGCTAGTACTGTTATAAACTGTTAAGGAGTTTGCAACTCAGCAAGGAAGACAGACATGGAACAAGTAATTAAAAGCATGATGAATGTTCTGAAGGGGAATTGGAAAGGTCATTGGGGGAAAAAAATAGGTCAAGGAAGACCCACTCCCCTTTCTTCTCCAGGGAGAGGCATTTAAGCTGAGACTTGAAGGATATGGCTCTATTCCCTGGAGGCCAGAGGCAAGCTTTCCAGGGATCCAGGGGTAGGAGCAGGGGCAGTGAGCCAGTGGAGTGGAGGAGTGGAAAGAAGTCTGGACTGCGGGCCTGTAGAGCAGACTGGGGCTGAGGACAGACAGCAGCCTGGTCAGCAGAGCACTGGGAAGCCCCTGAAGGGTGCAGGAAAGTAATGGTTTGTTATGTGTTTTCAACAAGGGCTCTGCCTTCAGTGTGGAGGATAAAATGCTTCAGATTTTCAAAAAGTAAAGCCTTGGTGATTAGAACCATAATTTTTGGTCTAGATTTTTTTTTTTTTTTTTTTTTTTTGCGGTACGCGGGCCTCTCACTGTTGTGGCCTCTCCCGTTGCAGAGCACAGGCTCCGGACGTGCAGGCTCAGCGGCCATGGCTCACGGGCCCAGCCGCTCCGCGGCATGTGGGATCTTCCCGGACCGGGGCAGGAACCCGTGTCCCCTGCATCGGCAGGCGGACTCTCAACCACTGCACCACCAGGGAAGTCCTTGGCCTAGAATTTTTGAGGTCACACATTTGCTTATTGTTTATAGAGCATATGGGATGAAATATCTTCCTTTTAGCATATTTATTCCTTGACCTGTTAGAGAGATTCTGTCCCATTCTACCTTTTTGAAAAAGCTGGCAAGGTATCTTTTGTCCTCAGTCCACTTTAATCCTCCTCTCTCCCTTTGCCCCTTCCCTTCAGAATTCTGATGTTTGCAGAACAAATCCTAAGGAACATGACCATAACTCTGAGTGACATTGCCAAATAACTGGAATTAGAAGTTTTTCTTGCAGTGGTTAACAGAGGGGAGGCTTCTGGTTATGATAACCTGAAAACCTATGCTACAAATACTAGAACTTCACTAGAAATATTTGATTATATACTACATAAATGCATAGATAAACTTGTAACAAAGTAAAAGAAAGCCCAGGAGCTAAAAAGAAGAAGAAAGGTGGAGAGAGCTTGGCAACAGACATATGACATAAAAGCTACCCTTAGTATTAGAGTGAGGTTGCTAGTCTCACTAATATACTCATACAGGAGGCCAAGGCCTTGGGTACACATGAGGCAGGCAGTTGGGAACTGAGACCCCTGAGTAAAGCCAGGGCTTGGGAAGGGTAACATTTTCAGTAAAATAGTAGGTTAAAAAAAAAACAGCATCCACAGACACAGAGATTATGAGGAAGTCTATATTGGCTTAGTCTCTGAGCAGATGGTAGAGAAAAGTCGCATCTGAAAATTCTGTTTGTTCATTTTTTTTAAAAGAAACTTTTTATGAGAAATTTCAAACATACACAAAAATAGAGGAATGGCATAATGAATCATCATGTCTCCATCAACCAGCTTTAATAGTTATTATTATTCTTCCATTCTTGTTCCTTTTTTCTGCATTATATGTAATTTGTTTCTACATTATACAATTTTGCCTATAAATACTCAAAATTAGAATATTTATCTCTAGCCTAAGGACCTTTAAAAAACATAGCAACAGTTTTATCTATTGTGTCCAACAAAATTAACAGTTCTTTAATATCATCTAATACCTAGTTCATGTATAATTTTCTCTGGTTGTCTCAAAAATATTTTTTTAGAGTTGATTTGTTTGAATCAAGATTCAAACAAGGTCTACACTTTGCATTTGTTAGGCATCTTAAATCTCTTAAGTTTCTCCTCCCTCTTTTAAAATTAATTTATTTGTTGAGAAAACCAAGTTGTAGAATTAACTACCTTCTGTATTTGGCTAGTTGTGGCCTCATGGTGTCATTTCAACATTCCTCTATTCATGTTGTAAATAAAGTGGTTCTTAGATTTAGAGGTTTGATTCAGTTCAGGTTATTATTATTATTTTAAGAATACTTTAGAGGTGGTGCTCAGTATTTTCAGCTGCATTACATCAGGAGGCACAAGATGTTTGGTTGTTGTTATAACGTGAATTGTATCCCCCCAAATTCAAATACTGAAGAGCTAATTCCCAGTAGGTACCTCAGGCTGTGACTGTATTTGGAGATAAGGCCTTTAAAGGGTGATTATGTTGGAATGAGGCTGTTTGGGTGGACTCAATCCAATCTGACTGGTGTCTTTATAAGTAGGGGAAATTTGGACTTGCAAAGAGACACCAGGGTATGTGCCTACAGAAGAAAGATCATGTGAGGACACATGAGAAGGCAGCCATCTAACATCCAAGGAGAGAGGCTCAGAAGAAACCAACCCTGATGGCCCCTTGATCTTAGACTTCTAGTCTCCAGGCTGTGGAAAAAAAAAAAAGTCTGTTGTTAAAGCCATCCAGTTGGTTGTATTTTGTTATGGTAACCCTAGCAAACCAGTACAGTTGTCCTGTTTTCGAGTGATGTTAAGATTGATCTTTGAGTTCAGGTGGTAACAGCCTTACACATACATTATAAAATGCTCCGTCATCCTTTTTTCCAAATGTTTTTAGTATCCATTGATTTCTTTCCCTTAAATCCATCATTTCATTAGGGGTTGTAAATGGTGATTATATTAATCATTCTACATTTATTAGCATGATACCTTTGAACTGGAGAATTTTTCCTCACCAACTATTTGTTCACCCAGAAATAGTCTGTAGATTCTTTTCCTATATTTATTCATTTTCAATTCTGACATCCTCCAAATCACCTGAGAATCCTTAACTTCAGGTTTTAGTACTTGGATTTATATTGAATACTAACAGGGTGAGCCAAGGAGCCCCAAACTGAGAAACTTACCTAAAATCTATTCCTGTGCTGGTGATGTTCCTCAAGCACCTGGCAGATACAGTGTGAAACTGTTCTTCCTGGAGGGGCAGATCCTCAAACAAGGTCCCACAGTTGTCTCATGGTAAAGATGAATTCATATTCCAAAATTAGAAAACTCAGGGGGAAATGAGTGAAAGTTAATAGACATAACTGAGAGGAAGTTTAGATCCCCAGAAAATCTATGTGAGCTCGGGGCTCAGGATTTTGTTATCTTCTCTATCCATACTTACAACCTTATAGATCTCATCCATTTTCATGGCTTTAGAGAACCTGTCCACATTTAAAGCTCCTGCTCAGACATTCTTCAGAACTCCAGATTCTTAAATCCAGCTTACACTTAACAGTTCTTTGTGAAAGTTGAATAGACATCTCAAACTTAATACATCCAAAACTGAACTCCTGATCTGCCCTTTCTGTTCCACCTGCATCTGTCCCCATATCAATCGATGGCAGTTCCATCCTTACAGTTGCTCATGCAAAAAGATTTGGAGCCATCCTTGATTCCTCTTTCTCTTAGACCCCATATTCAGTCTGTCTGGAAATCCTGTTTGTTCTACCTTCAGTGTATATCCAGAATTTGACCGTTATTTACCACTACCACTGCTGTCACACCAATCTGAGCCTTATCTTTTGGCTGGATTACTGTAGCAACATTTTTCCATTATAATGGAGTTCATCTAGTAGGAGAGTTAAATTGATAGTTTCATAACCACATTTCTGCTTTATACTCAGAGAATCTTATTTAAAACTAAATCTAGTAAGCCATTTAAAAAGTGCTACTTTAAACTACTATACATAAAATAGATAAACACCAAGGTCCTACTGTATCCCACAGGGAACTGTATTCACTATCCTGTAATAAACCATAATGGAAATGAAAAAAATACCAGAAACTAAGTGGCTTAAAAAAAAGTGCTCCTTTATCCAATTTTTCTTTTCTATCCTTAAGTAATTATGAGTAAGTAAGAGTTTAGTAGTGCAGGGGCAGAATCTTTTGGAAGCACCTTGTATATTAGGACAAGCTATTGATTCATCTAGAATCATATGAAAATGTTAATTATATTTTAGTCTCTAAATTGGACTTTTTCCCCATGTAATGCAGTATAATGAAATTAGTCATAGAATTGGCTCATAGGTGAATTTATGTGAAATGAAGAATGTGGTTTATATGTGATCTGTTAGAATTTCCTTTCAGTGCCCAGAGTGAGAAAATTAGTTGCCTCTAATTCATGTCAACAACATATATAGGCATGTAAAAAGCATCATGTGGTATTATAAAGGACTATGAAGATTTGAGATACTGCTTATGCCCTTTCTTTGGGTACTTACAACTTAGAGGAAGAAACAAATGTACACATTAGTATAATACCTGGTGGTGTAGTGACGTGAGTATTAGACAGAGGCTTAGGTAACAGGTGAACTACTCAAAGATAAAGGCTGTTCAGGAAAGAGAAGCAAACAATGAAAGTGCCAAGAGCTTTAAACCCTTTTGTGGGGAAGATGATGGGATAAATAGGTAAAATAAACAAGCCCAAGTTTCTTAGCTTCCAGGTCAGTGCTTTATCTGCTAGGAGATACCTACTACTTTTTTGTCTCCATTATCTGGCAATCTTTTGCAGTAACCTAGTATAGCTGCCTCTGTATCCAGCAAAAAGCATCTCTGTGTAACTACACCTTTGCCCAGAAGAAAAAAGGGTTTTGAAGCCAGTGTGCTTATTTTTGTTACCAATTTTTCATTTGAATCCTTTTTTGATTATTGATACTTGACCCATCAAAAAGAATATAGCCATCCAATAAAAGCATGGTGAGTTCCACAACTTACTTATTATCAGCTTTCAGTTAAGACCATACTTCATATCATATTAATATATTTTACGTAAAGTAAATATGTTTTAGCTCTTATTTTCCATTCTAAGAAATCAGCCTGAGAAGCACCTGGGGAAACAAGGCTGCATTTGACCTCAGCATCAATTCTTTAATTAGATACTTTCCTCTGAGAACCCTGACAATTTTGCCTACTCTCTCTCTCTCTCCCAACTGGCTTAGAACCCCTCTTACCCTCTCATATGCGTTCACAGTACATGTTTTATTTTTATTTTTTTTGTGTGTGTGTGTGTGTTCCCTGACAAAACAGTAGGTTCTCAGCAAATATTCACTGAATGAGTGAATATCTGTAGCCTTAAAACACAACTTAAAATTAATTTTAAAAAATCACCTGGTTTTATTTTCTTCTTGCTACTGCCTCTTCTTGGTCAATCAGAAATATTTTTGGCAGTTTAAAAAAATATGTTCAGATGTATCCTAGTCTGCTCTAAAATCTCCAAATATGAGTATACCTATTGCTCGGAACAAAACTTTGTAGACTCATCATATGGTGATTTCTAAGATTTACATATGAGAACAAATAGACACACACCATTTTGAAAGTATATTATAGCTTTCCTCATAACTCTATTAATTCTGTATGTAATTTCTACCTTTTCGTATATTTTCTTCCTAAGGAAGTAGCATGTGAGAAATAAGTGAATATTTGGGTGCTACATACTACTACTTTCATCTATTTTTAGAATGGATTCCTTCTTTTACCAGAGTGGTAGCAGTTTGAGCAAAATTAATCAAAATACAGAATTTACAAAGTATCTACATTTATTCAATGATATTTTTACAATTCTTAAAGGTGTCACTTGGATTCAAAGACTGCAGTGAGCATTCAAGACTGAGTGTCTGAGGTATGTTTGTGAGAAAGAAGAGGGGAAAGGAGAAATTTAAAAGAATAAAGAGGTGGTATTCAACTTCAAGTGTAGTGTGTAGTTTAAGAAGCTATGTGAGAGTGTAAATGAACTTGGTAGCTACTACAGCATCAAATTTATATTACCTTTTCTCCTTAAGGTGGAATATGCATTGTATTATGCCTAAGAGTTCAGCAAGCCCAGGGGAGGTAGAAGGGAAGAAAAGGGAGTGTGGGTAGAGGTGACCAGATGGTGATAAGGTAGTTTGAACTACTGAATAATTCTTTGTCAACAAAAGTTGGGTGCTTTCCAAGAAAAATGTCTCTCGATGTGAACACTAAAGTGTAAGCAGAACCATTTAAACAGTTAAAGTTGTTGAAGTTGACTTTATCATGTTCAACCCTGAAGTATGTAAACCAACAGTTATTGAAGAAAATTGAGGCGTCTCTCTGTAATTTGTGATTTAGACAGTTGTAGAGTTAATAAATTGGAGGCTTCAATTACCATTTTAGTCACTGAAGCTACCAAGTCTAGAATTATAGAATTAACAGTTTAGAAATCACCTGATCCAGTCTCCTATTTGTACCTGTAAAGTATCTGATACCCTTGACAAAGATTGAAAGCTAATGTAAGAGGGATCCTGAATTACAAGCCAGCTTTCACTAAATAATACATGTTCTAAAAATATCTATTGAACCATGTAAGGCATATAAATTCCACAGGACTTGAGTTATATCTGTAAAACCCTGTTTTAATTTCTGCCTAATGTAAGATTAGTTTTCGGGTCCTGATGTGTTCTTAAACAGTTTACAAACAAGTGTATTGACTGCTGCTTTGAAAACTCAGTTATTTATATTTTTGCAATTTTTCACAGACCATTGATTGCAGTGTTATTAATGCTTCTTTTCTGTATCTGCTTGGAGTTGAGCACATTTTATTCCAGTTCTTCTGTGTTCACAACACACATCAAGAAGATTCAACATAAGCAAGGGGAGCTGACATGGTATCAATTTTACAAAATAACCAATATCTGTGCAGCTTATTCCCAACAGAGTTATTACACATGATGTTCTGTTTATGTGAACAATCATTGGCTTCAAAGCCCACTTCTGGAAAACATTTGTGGATGACTTCTGAGGTTACTGTGTCCTACATAACAATGAGATTTCTTTTACACTGAGAACATTTCTTTATATTACAAAAGAAATACTGCTTCTTATTTCATGGAGACATAATCTACCAAGCACTTCCAGTTTACAACCTTTAGGTGACAAATTGTGCCTCAGTCTCATGGTTACAAATGCAACATGGTGCTTTTAAGCAAAGAAAAGTATATACACATCTTTAATATAAGGCCCCAGGGGGTATGGGCAGGATTTCTGAATCAGTAATAGAATATTCCTTTTCTGCAAGTAATTTTCTCTCTGATTTTTGTAGTCATTCTCTCCAAAATCCTGCCAGACATCAGTGTATTTTTGTTAACGTTATATATACAGGAAAGGTGTGTATATAAAGAAAATACTCAAATGTCCTCAAATAGTTCTGACTTTTTACTATTATCATCATTGCAACAGACTAAGACTGACAGTCTGTATTTTTCTCCATGGCATCATTCCTTTGTAAGAGCTCACGTCTAGTTTGTTTGCACATTAAAGAGGAGTCTCATCTAATCAGCATTAAATGTGCTCCCACTGACATATGTATCCATAGACCTCCTACTTTCAAACCAATCTTCAGCAGACATAAGAGATATAGATGCTTCATTATTTAGGTGTAGTAACATGGTATTGAGAGTCAAAGTTGACAGCAGACTTTATCTGTAGTGCATTTTCATTGGCTTTTCCTTAAAAACAAACAAACCTAAAATTTAGAGATATTATTTGCCTTGAAATGGTCTGAATTGGCTAATTCAGTTTAGTGTTTTATTTTCTAATTTGGTATGCATTGCTCCTTCCACACTTTTATCAGTTTTACCTCTGTTGGCTTTTTGTTTATACCTTGTTCCAGTTTTTAAGAAATATATAGATAATTGTTAAGGGAGCTCCAGATTCTTTGGCCATTTCACCTTTGATTTTTCTTTCTTGTTCACTAGCATGATTTTTACCTTTTGAGAAATTTTGAACTCAATATTTTTCACAGGATTTTATTCTATGAATTCTGTAAAAGGAAAGACATACAATAAAACATGGGCTTTCAAATAATGTCAAGATTGAGAAGACTGGCTTGGGTTTTATAGGTACTGTTCTAGACTGAATTGGCTGCAGATATGTTTTATCCTTCAAGAAAGGGGAAAAATGATCCTGAAGATAATTCAGAGATCAGCAGGACTGCCACTGCCTGCATAGGCCCAGGGCACTCAGGTCCAGAGGGTAAAGTTGTCTCCTCCTGAGTTTCAAAGTGGAGTCACCCTCTCAGTTTCAGCAGACCATGTCCCTGTACATGGCCTCAAGGGCAAAGCTGCCTCCCATGGCCAAGGGCTTGAGGCCACCCATTCCAGTGGGCAGAAGACAAAGCCACCATCATAGTGGGCCCCAGCAGGCAAAGCATTGAACCAAAGAGAATTATTGTTGAGCCTTAAGTCTAATGTAGTTTGCCTGGCTAGGTTTTGGACTTGCTTAGGACCTGTCACCCCTTCCTTTATTTTTTCTGATTTCTCCCTTTTAGAATGGGAATGTCTATCCCATGCCTGTCCGACCATTTTAGTTTGGAAGTACATAATTCTTCTGTTTTCTCAGGTTCACAGGTTAGAGGAATTTTGCCTCAGGATGAATCATACCTCAAATCTCAGCCACACTTGATTTAGATGATACTTTGGACTTGGAGTAGATTCTGGAATGGGTTAAGACTTTTGAGACTGTTAGGATAGGGTGAATATATTTTGCATGTGAGAAGGACATGAATTTTGGGGACAAGAGGGAGGAATGTTATAGACTGAATTGTCTCCCTCCCAAATCCATATATTGAAGTCCTTACCCCCAATATGATGGTATTTGGAGATAGGACCTTTAAGGTTAAATGAGCTCATAAAGGTGGGGCCCTAATCTAGTAGGACTGTTGTCCTTATAAGAAGAGGAAGAGACACCAGAAGTGCACATACACAGAGGAAAGGCCATGTGAGGACATGGCAAGAAGGTGGCTGTCTGCAAGCTAGAAAGAAAGCCCTTACTAGAACCCAAAATTTCTGTCACCCTGATCTCAGATTTCCAACCTTCAGAACTGATAAATTCCTATTGTTTAAGCTACCCTGTCTGTGGTATTGTGTTATGGCAGCCCAAGTAAACTAATACAGGTATCATACTGACAAGGTAGAAGTTTTTCTTACATTTGGAAAACCAATGTTAATGTCAGATTTCAAAGGAAAAACTATTTTCAATCATTTAAATAAACAAGGCAAAAGTATACTTTCCCATTTGTTAATGAATATTAATAACTTTGAGTAGATAATGCTATTATATGTCAAAATAATTATATTTTTTAACTAAGACACTTTTAGAGTAGTTTTATCTTTACAAAAATATTGCACAGGAAGTATAGAAAGCTCTCATATACTCCCTCTCCCCTGTACAGTTTTTCCTATTATTAACCTCTTACGTTAGTGTGATACACTTTTTACAATTGATGATTGAATGTTGATGTATTATTTTTAACTAAAGTCCATAGTTTACATTAGGGTTCACTCTATGTATAGTTCTATAGGTTTTAACAAATGTGTAATGTCATGTACCCACCACTGTATTATAGTTCCACTGCCCTAAAATTCTCCTATGTTTTACCTATTCATTCTTCCCTCTCTCTGCCCAAATAATTAGATAGTGACATGTAAAGATGATAAAACTGCTGGAAAACACTAGCTTAAAATTTTCTTCCTTTACTGTTACGGTAGAAAAGTGGGAATACTTCACATTCAAATTCTTTGCATGAAATACAAACATACAAAAGTGTTGTCCCTATGTGAGAGATCTTTAAATTGGATTTTTGTATCTTGACCCATTTCCAATTGTGTAGGATTTGGATTCCAAACTCTTCTTTAGCATTTAACCAATTCTTTGGTCATTCTGTGGACCGTTTATCCACATATAACCTGATCTTTCACATATGTCACTTTTATAATGAGAGAGCAGCAGGGACACATTCCTACATCTTCCCCATTCTCCATTTTTTCCTTGGTGGTGGATAAGTAATCCCCCTATAAGCAGAGGTAGGAAAATACATCTCTGATTCCTTCTGTCGATGGAATTCCTCAACTTCCATGTATCATAAACACTGACAGTGTAACCAGGACCAGATGATGAAAATTGTTACTGTAGACATTGCTCCATATTGAGAATTCTTTACGCACTCTTCTCAAACAGAGGCAAGCATGGGGTTATGTTGATGAAATAAGATACATGTAGAAAAATAAACATATCACAAGCATATAGCTTGATGAATTTTCACAAAGTGAGCACACCTATATAATAAGTGCCCAGACTGAGAAACTAATAGTACGTTAGAAATGAGTAATGTAGTTCTAAGAAGGTGGAAACATCTGCAGCCCAAAAAAGAAAAACGGTGTCACAGGCACTTAATTTCTTTTTCACTTACTAAATCTTCCCAATCCTTATACCTCTTATTTACTTTTCTTCTGTTGTGTTCTAAAACTGAATAATATGAAAAATAGCATCATTGTCTCTGTTTTCTTCCTAATTTTCATGGAATGCTTTTAAAGTTTTACCATCAGGTATTATAATTGCTAAGGTTTTCAGTAAGCCCTTTCTTTATCAGGTTAATGAAATTTCCTTCTGTTTCTAGGATGCTAAGTATTGCTGTCTTTTTATCATGACCAAATGTTGAACTTTACCAAAAGTTTTATTTTGCATATTTTGAGGTGGTCCTGTGTTTTTTTTCTTTTAACCTTACAGTTTGTAAAATATATTGAATAGGCCTTTTTTATTTCATTTTGAATCATCCTTGAATTCCTGAAAATAATCTTGTTTGGCTAAAATGTATTATTCTTTTACATCACTGATGGATTCCATGACTAATATTTTATTTAGGATTTTATCATCTGTGTTCATAAATAGATTGGTATGTAATTTTCTTGTACTCTCTTTGTGTAGTTTTAGATCTCCTTGTCTAGTTAGTGTGTCAAGGTTATGTTTTATTTGCAGAGCTCATCTTCCTTTTATATTTTCTGGCCACCACAATTATATAAGTTACAAAGATTATCCATTTCTTAAAGAATTGGTAAAATTTGCCAGTTAGATCATTTTTGCCTGGACCGCCCCCCCATTTTTTATGAGTTTTAGAGAAGATATTTAAGGTCTATTTCAATTTTTAAAGTTTTTTTTGGTTTATTCTTATTTTCTAATTTTAGATAAATTTTAGTAATTTATATTTTGTCCACTTCATCTCAAGTTTAAATCCATGAATAAAAAGAAGGTGAGCAAACCTTGGAGACCCAGGAGTGTAGAATTTGACCTGTGCCAAATGCTGATTTTTACCATTACAAAGTTGTAAGTAGCAAAAGGCAGATGAAGGAATGAAATTTCTTTGTATAGATTATAATTCCAGTAGTTGACTTTATAGAAAATTTCATAAATTGTTACAAATTTTGTTATAAATCTATTTCTCCATGGGGACCCACCTATCCTTCTTAGATATTTTAAAGGATATTGGTGGAAAATAAGATTTTCATAGGCAACATTTTTGGGACAGCTGTTTTGCTGAACTGAAGTAGCAGTTCTCAAAATGTGGCCCACACCCCCTGGTGGACCACAGAGAATCAGGTCAAACTGTTCTTGGTAATACTAAGATGTTATTTGCCTTTTCTACTCTGTTAACATTTTCATTAATCATGGAAAAGCAATAGAGAGTAAAGCTTCTGGTCCTTTAGCAGAATCAAGGCAGTGGTGACAAACAGTATTAGTAGCTATTTTATTCTTCACTGCCATACACATGCAGTTAAAAAAAAAACAAACCTGGGCTTCCCTGGTGACACAGTGGTTAAGAATCCGCCTGCCAATGCAGGGGCCACGGGTTTGACCCCTGGTCCGGGAAGATCCCATATGCCACAGAGCAGCTAGGCCCATGTGCCACAACTACTGAGCCTGTGCTCTAGAGCCCGCAAGCCTAGAGCCTGTGCTCCACAACAAGAGAAGCCACTGCAATGAGAAGCCCGCACGCCACAACCAAGGGTAGCCCTCGCCGCAACTAGAGAAAGCCAGCACACAGCAACGAAGACCCAATGCAGCCAAAAATAAATAAACATAAATTTTATTAAATCTTTACTCTTCAATACATATTTTTAATATTCCATGTGAAAAAAAGTGGGAAGAATGCATAAAGCACTTCTGTAGTACACTGAATGCTGATGGTGGGTAGTCTTGAAGAAAAGCCCTTGTTCAGTTGTTTTAGTTGAGAGCTGAACTATCCGCCTTTCCACAGCACACCATTTTTACTTGAATGACAAACTATGGTTATTCAGACATGGATATTTGGTGGTATTTGTTGCAAGTGATAAAATTTGAATTTTAAACAAAAATTAGCACTTTGAAAAACTTGTATCCACTACTATGAGCTTAACTACTGCCCAATAATTAAAGAAGTTTTGGCTGAGGTTGGTGGTAATGTTAACAAATGTGATTTTTTGGATATTTTGTAATGAAATAGGTCAGTATTTGAGAATCGTGCGTAACTCAGCCAAACGTTACTTTACATATGCCAGCTGTGTTAAGGAAATACTGGAAAGTGACAGGAATATCAGGATAAGTAGTGAACTATGGCAAGAGGAAATCTATGAGCAGGCAATATGGAGAAAATCAAGCAGATATTAGCAGCTAGCTTGGTCCGAGAGACCAAGCTTTGGCAGGAGCCAAGAAAGTTACCATAACAAAGACTGTGACATAGGTGGGAAGAACTGGGGCCCAAGGGAGCACCCCATTTTAGAAAAACACATGTATCTGATCTGATGAGAACTGGAGTGAGAGATGAGGCACAGGATTTGGAAGAAAAGCGGAAAACTACCTGAATTTCTTAGACCTTATCAGTCTGTAAGTTGCACCACAGTCATATGAACAGTAATACCAGAATTTTATAGTTTGTTATTTGCATTTGTTGGCTCAGAACCCAGCACTCTCTGCAGAGTCCTTCCAGGTATTCCTGAGCATTGTGAGACATTCATATGTGTTCAGCAGTAAGTTCATTTTCATGTTGTTTTACTGTTTCCCAAGGTCACTCCTCTGTTTGCTTTGATAGTTCTCTAGTTGCTGCCCCCAGGTCCTCAGAGTGTTAAAGCCATTTGGTGTATCTGCTCAAAATTGTTTAGACCCCAACAAAAAACAGGATTTTCAGTTGTTTACTTATACAGCTTCTTCTTTTCTAGAACCCATACTAGTGTCTAGGGAGCTGGAGTTAAGGATGGATTTGAGTTAGCGTCTGACAACCAGGCTGTATTCAAATCAATTCAAAGACTACCATTTTGTTAATAGGTTCATTTACCATGTTTGACGTCTTCTTTTAGCATAAATTCTCTGAAAGAAGCCACCTCAGATGTCCTATAAATATGTCACTGTAGTGTAGTCTCCAGTTCTTTCAAGTTCAGATATGTATAAACACAGCTTTGTTTCTTCCCTTGGGCTCCTCACATCCCTTGCTAACGGACTTCTATTTGCTTTGCCCCACTGGTTAGGCAGGCATACTTAATAATTGGTATGGGAAAAAGAATTTTTGTAAGTTGAGCTGCCAGATCTCATTGATTTGATTTCAGCAAACACTTGTTAACTGTCATTTTGGTGCCAGGTACAATATTTGATTTTAAAAATGCAGGTTTAAATAGAACATGGTGCTTTTTAGGACCTCACCATTAAATTAGTAGGACACATACACACATATAAGTGTAATACAACTTGACTAGTGCTACTGTAGAGGTACATGCAAAGTTCCATGGGAACACAGAAGAGGGAGGAAGTGTAGTTTTCTGGGGAGCATCTGTAAAAGAAAATTTTGAGCTCAGCCTTAAAGGATGAAAAATATTTCTTAAATAAGTCAAAGGAAAAGGAAGTGATATTACAGGAAGAGAGAACGGCAAATTTGAAAGTGGGAAAGCAGAAAAAGGTATTTTTAGGGAAATGCACAAAGATCTGCATAGTATTGGTATAGAGTGTTCATGGAGGGGACACTAAGACTTGAGAGCTAGTTAGGTGTTGGATTTTAAAAGTGTAAAGGGCCTTTTTGTTTTTTAAAGAGGAAAGACTAAATGATCTTTTTATTCTCTTTATAGAAGACATTGCAAAGTGGTTATAGAAGAGGCAATCAAAACGTATGCAGCTAAAAATATAGTGAAAAAATATGGAGGATTATACAAGTATGTCAGGACAGTTAATTGGTAAAAAATATTATGACTTCTTAAAATTTTGAGTTTTTAATGTATGCAGTAAAAGTTTTTTTTTAACTTTTTACTTTGAAATAGTTGTAGATTCAACTGTGAATTGTGAATTACAGATTCATGGAGCAATCCTTCAAACAATCTACTTTATTCAGATTTCACCAGTTACATGTACTCATGTGTGTGTGTATTTAGTTATATGCGATTTTATCACATGTGTAGATTCATGTGAGCAACACCACAATCAGATACAGAACAGTTCCATCGCAAGAATCCCTTGTGCTACCTAAAGGACCTTTTTTGACATCTTAAGAAGCTTAGACTGTATGGTTTCTTTTTTTTCTTTTTTTCTTTTTTTTTGCGGTTCGCGGGCCTCTCACTACTGTGGCCTCTCCCGTTGCGGCACAGGCTCCGGATGCGCAGTCTCAGTGGCCATGGCTCACGGGCCCAGCTGCTCCGCAGCATGTGGGATCCTCCCGGACCAGGGCACGAACCCGCGTCCCCTGCATCGGCAGGTGGACTCTCAACCACTGCGCCACCAGGGAAGCCCAGACTGTATGTTTTCTTAATTGAAGTATAGTTGATTTACAATGTTATATTAGTTTCAGGTGTACAACATAGTGATTCAGTATTTTTACAGATTATACTTTATTTAAAGTTATTACAAAATAATGGCCATATTTCCCTGTGCTGTACAACATATCCTTGTTGCTTATCTATTTTATACATAGTGGTTCATAGCTCTTAATCCCATACCCCTATCTTGCCCCTCTCCTTTTCTCTCTCCACACTGGTAGCCACTAGTTTCTTCTCTATACCGGTGAGTCTGTTTCTATTTTGTTATATACATTTATCTGTTTTAATTTTTAGATTCCGCATATAAGTGGTAGCATATTTGTCTTTCTCTGTCTGACCTATTCCACTAAGCTTAATACTCTCCAGGTCTATCCATGTTGCTGCAAATGGAGCTTAGCTTGTATTCTGTCCCTCAGAGTGTGATCTTCAGATCACCTGTTACAGAATCACCTAGTTGCTTGTTAAATATGCAGAATCCCACCCTAGGAACATTGAATTAGAATTCCTGGGACTGCGGTCCTGTGACATACGTTTAAATAAACTTCCCATGTGCTTCTTATACCATACCTATGAGGACATGAGTGTGAGCTGACCTCTGAATGGTGAGAAGAGAGCCAACCATGCAAAGACCTGGGGCGAGGAGGTCTAGACAGGTGCTGTCCAGTAGGAGTATAATACAAGCCAGATATGTAATTTAAAAATTTACAGTAGCCACATTCAAAAAGTAAAAAAATGTGAAATTAATTTTTACAATTATATTTTATTTAACTCAGTATATTAAAAATTTGATTTCAACATGAAATAAATATGAAAACTATTAAGATATTTAACATTCTTTTTTCTACACAGTATTCAAAATTCAGTGTATATTTTACCCTTACTGTGCATCTCAATTCAGATTAGCCACATTTCGAGCGCTTAATAACACATCTAACAAGTGGCTACCGTACAGGGTAGACAGAGCGAACAGCCACTACAAAGGCCCTAAAGGAGATTCATGTAGAGATAGCATTTGACATTCGGAATTTGAAAATACTGGTCTTAGAGCTTTGGAATAAGATCAGACTAGATGTATAGATTTAAAAATCATTGCCATAAAAGAGTTGTCACACAGAGTATAATTCTCAGTGATTCTCAGAGAAAACTTATTAGAATCACCAATAGGGCTTTTTCTAACTAAATGCTTGCACTCCAAGAGGGCGTGGAACAACCCTGAGGGGAGGGGAGAAGTGGGGAGGTGTGTATGGATCTCAGGGAAGGGGAGAACATAGGCGGATATGGAATTTTTCCTTTGTTGATTCCGATGTTATCCCTCCCTGCAATCTCCATTCCTGGTTGAGAACCATTGGTGTTTAAAAGGGAGATGAGGATAGAAGATGTTAGGAAGACTACTGAGAGATGAAAGGAGTGCTCATGAAGCTAAGGAGGGGAGCATCAACAATGATGAAAGCAGGGGGAGGTCAGGACACTTGCAAATTAAGATATTATTGATGATCATTGAGGACAAAGCTTAAGTAGAGTGGCAACTGGGCTAAGGATGGGTTCTGAAGATGTCAGTGGAGACTGAACTGCTGCCTAGCACCTGAAGGTCAGGCAGAGCTAGATAGGGCATGCTGTGCCCTTCCAGGCAGAATTCTTCAAATCCTTCCTTTAAATTTGGTTAAAGTCCATCTATGTTCCCTCTCTTGTTCCTTCAGCTGTTACATCTTAGTTAATTGTTTGTGTATTAACACAGCCTGTCCTCACCCTGACCACACTATAGAATCACCTGGGGAACTTTTTAATAAAAAGTACCCATTCCTAACTCCCTCCCCATTTCAGAATAAGTCAGAATTTCTAAGAGTGGGGCCTGGCCTAGGCATCACTATTTTGTAAAGCTTCTCAAGTTATTCTAATGAGCTAGGGTAGAAAACCATGGATCTATAGCATAGTGAGGTCTGTGACAAAATAAGTTTTACTCATCTTTGCGCCCCCAGAGTTTGACTCATTGTGGGACATATGGTTAGCTCTCAGTAAATGTTTGTTGAATAAATGAAATATTAAAGATGTAACAAATGAGGAAATGTGGCCAGGGAGCTAGGCAGGCCATTGTGGACAGCTTAATAAATTAACATTTTTTTTCTTTATAATGAGTAGTTACCAGGCAGGTTGTTAAATACACTGCACCTATTTTGGAATCCTTATTAGTATGAAACTGTTTTCCCATATTTGTCTGAATCACAATACTGACATAAAATCTCAAGTATAAAAATAGACTAAAAAATTGGTAGGGTTATTATCTAAGTCTTTGCACATAGCACAAGATGTAGTATAGTTAACTGGTCCGCTGAATACAGTATACAAGAGAAATTAATGCATTTAGGATATAGGATTTTCCCCATTAATTTGAAGTAATTTTTTTTTATTGGAGTACAGTTGCTTTACAATGTTGTGTTATTTTCTACTGTACAGCAAAGCGAGTCAGCTATACATATAATATATCTCCTCTTTTTTGGATTTCCTTCCCATTTAGGTCATCACAGAGCATTGAGTAGAGTTCCCTGTGCTATACAGTAGGTTCTCATTAGTTATCTATTTTATACATACTATCAATAGTGTATATATGTCAATCCCCATCTCCCAATTCATCCCACCCCCTTTTACCCCTTGGTGTCCATACATTTGTTCTCTACGTCTGTGTCTGTATTTCTGCTTTGCACATAAGATCATCTATACCATTTTTTTAGATTCCACATATATGCATTAGTAAATGATATTTGTTTTTCTTTCTGACTTACTTCACTCTGTATGACAGTCTCTAGGTCCATCCACGTCTCCACAAATGACCAGATTTCGTTTCTTTTAATGGCTGAGTAATATTCCATTGTGCATCTTCCTTATCCATTCCTCTGTTGATGGACATTTAGGTTGCTTCCATGTCCTGCCTATTGTGAATAGTACTGCAATGAACATTGGGGTGCATATGTCTTTTTGAATTATGGTCTTCTCTGGGTATATGACCAGTAGGAGGATTGCTGGGTCATATGGTAGTTCTATTTTTAGTTTCTTAAGGAACTTCCATACTGTTCTCCATAGTGGTTGTATCAATTTACATTCCCACCAGCAGTACAAGAGGGTTCCCTTTTCTCCAGAATGATGGCCATTCTGACCCGTGTGAAGTAATTACTTCTAATTGTCACAGAATTAACTACAACTCAGTAAATCCTGTTATATTTAAAATTTAATGCTGTGGCTATTCAAAATATCCTATTTGTAAGAATATTTATAGTTCTTTGTTATGAGTTTTAAAGTTACTGGAGTAACTTATTTAACTGTCCTTACCTTTTACCACTTTTAGTGAGAACAGATAGAAAGAAATAGACAAAATGTTCTGCAAAAATAAAAGAAGCTGGTAGTCACTAATATAATGCATCATTATCAGAATTAATCCTGGATATAGTTTATAGAGCACCCCTAGCCTAAGACTAGTAGGAACCTCAATAAATGATAATTCTCTTCTTTCTGGTCCTCATGTAGCTAATGCTGTTCAAAAGGTTTAGAAAATCAAGTTTAACCTGACACAGTTTAACATTCTAAAAATGCATTAATTTTCCCACAGATGAAGAGAAGTAAAGAATTGATAACTAAAAATCGCAATCAAGAAGAAATAAGTATTCTTCGTTGTTGGAAATGTAGAAAATGCATAGCAGGTTCTGGTTGTTTGATGGAATGTCTTGAGAATCAAGTGACTAAGGTGAGTATTGCTAACTGTATAATCGTCAGATAATTTCCTAGTATAGGAATGCTGGGGGCACACCTACACATGCACACATATCCCTCCACACCTGACTTAGCTTTTACCTTGTTTTACCTGATCCACTGAAAACATTTCAAAGTGGTATTTGAAAGGCATCCCACCTTCCACAGTTACAATTAAGTTTACCTCTAGCTGCTGACATTAACATGACCTTAAAGTTTTAAGTGCAGGATCACAAACATAGGTTGAAGATAATAATCCATGTTTATTTTATCCCCACCATGAGTGAACCTTAGTCATCACCACACAATTAAATTCAAGATCATATTAAAAAATAGAAAACCTATTTTTATATGTATATAAAAACATATATTATACATATATATATAAACATATATACATACATGTTATATATATAGTATTCAGTATGGGCCTAAAAGAGAAAGTTCATGTATAATTTAAAAGTCAATAGAAAAACCTGAATAATATTTAAAAGCATTTAATTGGTTGTCCTGGTAAAAGTAAATGTTTTTTTAAAAAAAGATAAAATCCCTAAACTTCTCTAAGAGCAGTATGCAAGAGGCAGTATCAAAGAGGTCCAAACTAGATAGTAATCCATGCACTTTACAAGGAATTCTCAATTCAGCAGAGAGAGTGGATGTAATTGTTTTCATCCCCTTCTTTGAGAGACTGTTTTGTTTAAGTTTTTCCTCAGCCACATTTGATCATGATTATTTCCTATGCACTCTAACAGATTAGCCAGCTTGAACTGATAATAGTGGAAGACTTTGACTGCATACTTACTACATGTCAGATACTTTTGTTTTAAACATTTTTTAAAAACAAAAAACATTTTAATTGGAGGAAAAAATCTTTTCATGCTGAGTGTTTTATTGGGTGTAATTTATAGAGTAAAAAAAAAAGTATACAGCTTGATAAATTTTTTTCAGCCCAGCCCTGCTACGAATCAGATCAAGACATACAATATTTTCATCACCCCAGAAAGTTGTTTTGCCCTTTTCCAGGCAATACGCCCCTCTCACAAGACAACCAGTATATTGATGTCTATCACCATAGACTAGTTTTGCCTGTTCCTGACCTTCATGCTAATGGAATCATATAGCAAATACTCTTTTGCACCTGACTTATTTTCCTCAGCATAATGTTTTAAAGGCTCATTTATGTTTTGTGTTATGTAGTTTGCTTCCTCTTTCCTGAGTAGTATGCCATTTATGAATATACCAAAATTTATCAACTTTTTCTGCTGATGGACATTTGAATTTCTAGTTTTGGGTTATGAATAAAACGGCTATCAGTATTCTTCTTTTTTTTTTTTTTTAAGATGTTGGGGGTAGGAGTTTTTATTAATTAATTTATTTATTTTTGCTGTGTTGGGTCTTCGTTTCTGTGCTAGGGCTTTCTGTAGTTGTGGCAAGTGGGGGCCAGCCTTCATCGCGGTGAGCGGGCCTCTCACTATCGCAGTCTCTTGTTGCGGAGCACAGGCTCCAGACGCGCAGGCTCAGTAGTTGTGGCTCACGGGCCTAGTTGCTCCACAGCATGTGGGATCCTCCCAGACCAGGACTCGAACCCGTGTTCCCTGCATTAGCAGGCAGATTCTCAACGACTGCACCAGCAGGGAAGCCCGCTATCGGTATTCTTGTAAAAGACTTTATGTGTTTGTGTTTTGTTATTTCTTTTTGATATATACATAGGAATGAATTTGGGGGGGTCAGAGAGTAGGTGTATTTTAAGTTTTTTAGAAGCTGCTAGTAGTTTTCCAAAGTGAATGTTCACTTCCAACAGCAGTGATGAGAATTCCAGTTGCTCTACACCTTTTGTCTACAGGTGGTATTTTCAGACTTTGTAACTTTAGACATTCTGGTAGATGTATAGTGGTATATCATTATAGTTTTAATTTGCTTTTTCCTAGTGATAATGATGTCCAGTACCTTTTTTTTATGCTTATTAGGTAGGCATTCTTTTGAATGTTTTATATTATTCATTCCTTATAGTATAAGGATAGAAGGATAGATTATCTTGAAGGAGATAATCTATCATCTCAATTTTATAGATAAGAGAACTGAGGTACAGAAGATTAAATAAATTGCCTCAGATTACACTTTTACCAGCAGTGCAGTTACAGTTGAACCTGACAGTGAGGGTCCTGAGCTTGTGCACCTCACCCCACACTCTCTTTACTGCCTTTGCTCCTCCATCAGGGTATTATGCAATGTCACACCTTCTCAATAAGCAAGAGAAGTTCAAACACTGCTCTAGGATGTAATGGGATAGGTTGTAGAAGAGAGTGGTACAAGATTGAAAAAACATTCTGGTCCTCTAGGAGCTTTAAACTGTAGTTGAAAATAGGCCAAGCAGTGTAGCCTGATTTGATAAGTACTGTAACAGAGGAATGTAAGCAAATGTTGCCTGGGCTAGTCACAGAGGCTTCCCAAAGGAGATTGTGAAGTCTGTATGTATTTTTTTTTTTTTTTACAGATTTTTAAGTATAATTTGTAAACCATAAAATTTATGTATTGTAAGAATACAATTCAATGATAACAGTTTTAGAATCTTTCTCTTACCTCAGAAAGTTTTCTTAGGCCCATTTGCCCTGTTTCCAAGCCCAGCCTTGGGCAACCACTGATTTGCTTTCTGTCACTATAGTTTTATATATAAAATAAAATGTTTATATATATACATAATAAAATACATATATATATATAATTATTGAAACTAAGTTATAAAATAAAAATATATTTATTAAAAATAGGTATAAAATACATATTTACATAAATATATTATTTAAATATTTTTATATTTATATAAAATAATGTATATAAAGGTATATATATTTTATGCATATAAAATAAAACATACATATATAAAACCTGTTAAAAACCTGCCTGAGGAATAATTCAATATCATTGTTAAGTCTAGGGGGAAGGAGGAGTATACAATTAGAGAGGGATCCTGAGGGGACTTCTAAAGTAGTGGTAATGTTGTACTTACCTGGGTGGTGGGTGTATTGGTATTTGCTTCTCTTTAAGTATTTCTTTGAACTATACAAACATATTTTACATTTATAAATATATGCATTTGATATAAAAAAGATGAACTTAGAAGCATCTGTTTTAATTAAAGGAAACAATAAAGTAAAATATTGGAATCTAAAAGTAATCTATCAGATGCTATGCTGAAAGAATGCTAAATTTATCACCTATCAAATCATCTTAATTTATTACCTATTTAACAATATAATTTAAAATGTATCTGTGTATAAAATAAGTGTTTTTCTTGTTTCTGGAAGTGTTTTGTTTGTCTACTTTCTGTAAATGAAATCACAACATAGGTGGGTATTCTTCTGGGAATTGCTGCTTTTACTTAATATCAGCATGTAGTGTAGCTCCAGTTTTTCACTTTTGTGTAGTATTCCAGTGTATTAATATATCACAATTTATAATTCACTCTACCATTGAGTTAAATCTAGTTGTTTTGCTCTTACAAGCCATGCTACTTGTCCATATCTTGACAAACATAGGCAGGAGTATATTACTGGAAATGGAGTTGTATGTTGCAGGATATGTGATTCTTCACCTTTACTGGGCAATACTAAGTTGTTTTCAAATGACAGTCCCATGAGCAGCAGTTAAACATTGCTGTGATTCCACATCTTTGCCAACATTTAACATCTTTTCATTGTTTAAGGCTGTTTGTGTTTTCTGTGAAATGTCTTTTTTTCCTTGCCTGTTTTTCTATTATGTAGCTTTGATTTTTGGAAGCTCTTTATGTACTCTGAATACTAATTATTTGTTGGTTATTGTATTGCACATATCTTTTGCCAGTTTATATAACTTGTATTTCACTCTTTGTGGTATCTTTTGATGAACAGAATTTGTAAAATAATATAGATAAATTTATTAATCATCTCCTTTATGTTCTGTACTTTTTGTTTAAGAAATTCTTCAGTACCCTGAGGAGAAGATTTTTTCCTTTCCTTCTACTGAATACCAAAGTGGAGATAGGCAGCTTTCCTTCTTTGTCCTTCTGAGCAACAGGTTTATTTCTCATTCACCCTTATACTGATAACCCAGCTTTGTGTAGGAGTTCCCTCTTACAGTCTCCCGACCCTGAGCAAACCCTGGACTTTGTCTCCTGTCTTCCTCACACCATGAAGGTATGAAATGGCCCTCAGAAGAACATAAAGGATCAGGAAACTGAGGAAATAGCATCCACAGCTGTTGGCTCCAGAACCACACTTGTTTAGCCCTGACCAATGCCAGGAAATGGAAGTGTCACACGCTGCCTCTTAGTCCCCACAGAACTAGGAACTGGACATTGGAATCACTAACTTTTGCCGCAGACTAAGTACCTTCAAAACCAAGCTTGCTAGAAGAAACAGCACAAATATACTCATCACTTCTGCTTTCATAATATTGAACAGTGTATCAGCTTGGGGAAAGCTAGGTCATGTGTGGAACTTGAGCTGTAAGGGAATCTGGGACATTTGAGCTTTAGTTTTCCAGCCACTGGCATATGGTAAGGCATGTGACTGGGAATTTAGAATGGAACTTTGAGACAGTCTACAATGTCCACAGGGACAAAAGGGGACTCCTACTCTACCTTCAGGCCTGAGATACATGAAATGTGGGCCAGAACCAAAACCAAAAGCAAAAAATAACAATGAAAACCCTAAAGCCAGAAAATAACAAAATTGGTCTCCGTTTGTGAAGTCTGGCGGGGTGGGCGTTGCGTCAGAGGTGGTGTCCTCCGCTTTCACTTCTTAGTCCATTTTGACACAGTTCGGGGCACATCAAGTTTATATGGCCTAAAAGGACATTTAAAAAGAGATTTCTGGAAGGCTGCTGGTTCTATGGTTATGGGATTCAGAGCAGAGATCTGAACTGAAAGTGTGGATTTGGGAGTCATCAGCATTTAAGTGGTGAGTCAAGCTGTGAAAGTAGATGAGATGACCATGCAGAGTGTGAATGGAGTGAGAAAGAAGAGGGCCTAGGAACATTTAAGGGATGGACAGGAAAAAAAAATCACAAAGTAGGAAAAAAAGAGTAGTAAGAAAGATAGGATTGAAAATCAGGATACAGTGTTATGGAAGTCAAGGGATGAATATCTTCCAGAAGGAGGGATTCGTTAGTAATATTGAACGTTGTAGCGAGACATAGAAGACCAGATACTGCCTTTAATGTGCAGGTTGTACACTGCATAATTCTAGAGGGTGCTAGTCTGTGAAAGGTGCCCCCAGATTTTACAGAAATGGCATACAAACTGCATGGCCAAATGTAGAGACTCTGAATGAGAATTAAAAGTTTGGTTTTAGCAAAGAGGAAATCACTTGGTTTTAGCAAAGAGGAAATCATTGGACAATGTTCATTGTAGCTGTGAGTCCTAACCACCGAAGTGACTGTATCTGGAGATAGGTCTTTAGGAGGTTTCTAAGGTTAAATCAGGTTATAAGGATGGGGCCTTAATCCAGTAAGAAGAAGAGAGAGAGAAATCTCTTTTCTCTCTTATAAGAAGGGAAAGAGAGATCTCTTTCTCTCTCTACCATGTGAGGATACAGCAAGAAGGCAGCTATCTGCAAATTAAGAGGAGAGCTATCACCAGTACCTGAACATGCTGGCACTTTGATCATAGACTTCCAGCCTCCAGGGTTGTGAAGAATAAATGTCTGTTGTCTAAGCCACCCAGTCTGTGGTATTTTGTTTTGCCAGCTCAGATCAACTAAGATATGACAGGCACTGGAAATTCAATGAAGAGCAGAATAGAAGTGTTCTGTCCTTGTGAAACTTTCAGGATAGTGATCAATCATAAATATTAAATTATTAGCTGTGTAAGTGGAAAAATAGGAAACGTATAGGGAGCCATAAAGATAGGACATGGACATAGGATTGTTATTGTAAGCGGGAGGCTTTTCTGAGGAAACGACTTGTGTAGAGATACGGTGGATGAGTAGCCAGGACAGTACAAGACAGAGAACCTTCCAAGCTTTAGGACCAGCATATTCAAAGGCCCTGTGGTGGAAAGAATGTGATGTATCTCCATGGAACTAGAAGATTTCTATGATTGGAGGGCAGAGATCGAGAGTTTGGCCAGATTTGAGGCTAGAAAGATGGGTGTTGGTTAGATCATTTATGGTCTTGCAAGACAAATTAAGGACTTTGATCTTTTTCCTAAAAGCTGGGAAGTCAGTGAAAAGGAGTGACATGACCATTGAATTTTTTAAAAATTATTTTGGCAATTTTGAAAGCGTGAAATTAGAAAGGTAGCAAGAATACATGCAGGGAATGGTCTGCCTTTAAATAAGGCTTTCAGTTTCTTTTTTATTCATTCTGACTTTTGGGTAAAAAAAAATTTCACCCTTGAAGTATGTTCTCAACCTACAATAGTAAAACCAGGCAGTCCAATAGGTTTTGGTTCGTTTATATTTATAACCCTTTAAACATTTAATTAATAATGTTAATCTAAATGACATTTTTATTACCTGATCTTTTTCCCTGTAGTGTTTATAGCTGATAGCTGCAAATATTTAAATAAACTATATTACTTAAATAATATAGTTGGCTAACTTTTAATGTGTTAGCTAAGGGAATGTTATTACTAACATTGGAAATGTGTTAGTGTTAAACATTTTCCAAAAATTATATAATAATATTATGCCACCTTTTTACATTTAACCTGTTCTGTTCAATTAAAACTCTTAACAATCATTAAATGATAAAAAGATAATGCATACAGTTTGTAATTTTAAAATTAAAGAAGTTCTCTTTGTACGCAGTAACTGAAAACATTCCCTACCCTTAAAGAAAAAGCAATATCAATAACAATGCGTTAGCTCCCCCTACTGCTTGAACAAAAGATTTCATTTACAAAATATTTTGTCAACATTTTTCTGACAGTATTAAGTGAAACTGGCTGTTAGTTACTTCTCTTCTTTCACTTCCTCCTTTGCCCACATGATAAACTTGAGACCCAAAAAGCTGTCTATTAAGGTTTTTAAAATCCTAATAATATAGTTTTTCTAATTTTCAGTTTATTTTTCCCAAAGAGATAACCTGACGCCACTACTTTAAAGCCTTTAAATTCCTCAAATAAGTTTGCTTCGTCTAATCATTTATCTTAAAATACATTCATTGAAACTTGTTTTATCAGGTATATTTGTGTGATTTTTAAAAAAATTAAGTGACTCTAGACTTTATAGTTTGATGTCTTATTTTACCTGTAAAATTAAATTGGAAGTAAATATCATGAATATCATATATATTTATGTTTCTAAGACAGTGTGTGTAATTACAGTTGAAGTAGTTGGCAGTCTCATTTATAACTGAGGCCTCTGTGTTTATCCTGGTTTTCTTTGTTTTCCATATCTAATTTTCAGAAAGGGAAACAATACTATATACTCTTAACCCAGCCTTTTATGCTCCTTCCACCAGTATCAATTTCTGTAACTGATTTTTGTCTTTTTTGTTGGCATGAGAGAATGCTTTAACTTTTAAATATTTAAAGAAAAATATGTGCTTGCTTTATGTTAATAGTTCTCAAATCAGGGAGATTGGTTTGGGAGCTGCGTATCAGAATCAACTGGAATTTTTTCTAAACCTACCTTTCTTCTGTATAAGTTAGTACATTGTTTTTGGTTAATTTAAAAGTAAGTTATGCTTCCAGTTTTTGTTTGTTTTGTTTTGCTTTTTTTGTAATACTCTGGAAGAATAGTAGTATCATGCCTTAAAACATACTCAGGCTAAAGATGTAAGAAAGATGATTGCCCTGTAAAAGATAGTATTGATTTGGTATAAGAAGTAACAGTGGAAGCTTAGTGACTTCAGTTCTGAAGCCAGACTGCCTGGATGGAAATCCTTCCTTTGCTACTTACTGTGTGACCTTGGACAAGTTACATAAAAGTTACTTACTTTCTCTTGGTTCAGTTTTCTTATTTGTAAAATAATGAAACCTTTCAAAGAGTGCCTGGGGTGTAGTAGCACAGTACAAATGCTTGTTACATGGTAAAAATAAGAATAGGTACATTGTAAAATTTCCTTTACATACCTAGATACAGGACTCCAATGTTTTTTCTCATAGGAATGTTCATAAAACATCTCTAGAATTTATAACAGATAGTAGTTTCTTAGTACTGTGATCAATCTTATGTGACTAAATATCATGATCACTTTATCTGATTATGGAATATGCACAATGAAATAGTAAAATGAGATAATACGTGTTAAGGTAAAACACAGTCCCTGGCATATAAATAAGTTTCTTTACTCCCTTTATATGGTCAACACTGTGTCTAGTAATGACCCAATAAATCTAGATAGGTTGATTGCTATTAACTTACTTTGACATAATATTCTATTCTTTATACCAATGTAGAAATATTTATTTAGCTCATGGATAGACAGAACCTTGAAAAGTCCAAAAAATTTTCAGATCTAATAATGAAGTAAAGAAGGCTGTATTTGCCAATTCCACTTTGTATTCTCTATGAGAGCCTTTTTAAGAATTCATTAGTTATACTAATCTGCATAACTCTTAGCTCCTAATGGAAGGGGCTAATGTGTATAGGTACTGATGTTTACAAGATTAATTCTGTTCTTCAAAAAGTAAATTTAGGTAAAGTTACACTACTAACTTTTAGGGTTAGTTTTATTAGGCTATAATTTTTTTTTTTTTTTTTTTTTTGGCTGCATTGGGTCTTCGTTGCTGTGCATGGGCTTTCCCTAGTTGCAGTGAGTGGGAGCTACTCTTTGTTGCGGCATGTGGGCTTCTCATTGTGGTGGCTTCTCTTGTTGTGGAGCAGGGCTCTAGGTGCGTGGGCTTCAGTAGTTGTGGCACGCGGGCTCAGTAGTTGTGGCTCATGGGCTCTAGAGCTCATGCTCAGTAGTTGTGGCACATGGGCTTAGTTGCTCCATAACATGTGGGATCCTTGCAGACCAGGGCTTGAACCCATGTCCCCTGCATTGGCAGGCGGATTATTAACCACTGCGCCACCAGGGGATCCCAAGGGTGTAATTTATATGTAATGAAATACACATTTCAGTGAGCTTTGATAAATGTATACGTACTCGTGTACCCGCCACCATTGTCAAGAGATAAAAACATTTGGTCTTTTCTAGAGTTTCTTATATATGTAATCATAGAGCATATATTCTTTTATGTCTGGCTTTTTATGCTCAGCATAGTGTTTTTGAAATTGATTCATATTGTTGCATATATCAGTAGTCCATTCCTTTTTATTACTGAGTATTACTTCATTGTATACATTTCACAGTTGTTTATCTACTGTATGGATGCTGTAGTTGTTGATGGACATTTTAGGTGTTTGCAGTTTTGAGCTACAAATCTTTATGTGGACCTATATTTTTATTTTTCTTGGTTACTACTAGGAATTGCTTGATTCTGTGATAAGTGTGGGCATAGCTTTTTAAGAAACTGACAAACTGTTTTCTAAAATGACTGTATCATTTTGCATTCCCACTGAAAACGTATGAGTTTCAGTTGCTCTATGTCTTTGTCTGTACTGATATTTCCAGTTCTTTTTGCTTTTTTCTTTCCCTTTTTTTCTTTTCTTTTTTTCCATTTTAGCTCTTGTAATAAATATGTAATGTTGTCTCATTATAGTTTGAATTTGCATTTCTCCAGTGACTGTTATGCCTATTTTCATGTGATTATCGGACATTAGTATATCTTCTTTTGTGAAATGTCTGTTGAAATTTTATAATCATTTTTTAAATTGTATTTTCTTCTTATTTAGTTGTAAGAGTTCTTTATGTATTCTGGCTAAAAAGTTCTTGTCAGATACAGGTTTTGCAAAAATTTTCTTCCAGTCTGTGGTTTGTGTTTTCATTTTCTTAGTGATGACTTTCAAAGAGTAGATGGTTTTAATTTTGATGAAATCCAGTTTATCATTTTTTTCCTTTATGCGTAATGTTTTTGTGTCCTGAGACTACTTTGCCTATCCCCAGGTTTCAAATATTTTTTTCTTGTTGTAGACATTTTGTGGTTATGGCTTTTACTTTTAGGATCCTGATCCATTTTGATTTGTTTTTCATGTGTGTGGTAAGCATTTTTATTATTATTATTTTTTTACTTCATATGGATACTCAGTTGTTCCAGCACCAATTATTGAAAAGTCTATCTTTTCTCATTATCTTGGCATATTTACCAAAAAACAATTGACTAAGTTTATATACAGATCTATTTTTTTTACTCTATTCCATTGATCTTGCAAGTGTTAAAATCAGATAGTGTATGTCCTCTACATTTCTTATTCTGTTGCAAAACTTTTCAGGATGTTTTAGGTCATTTTGCATTCTTTACATAAATTTTACAATGTATTTATCAATTTCTATAAATAAGCCTGCTGGGATTTTGAGTGGGTTGTATTGAATCTATAGGTTAATATGGAGGCAATTGACATCTTAAAAATATCAAACTTTCCATTCTATGAACATGGTATATTTCTTGGTTTTATTAAGTATTTAATTTTTCTGTATAGTGTTTTGTAGTTTTCAGTGGACAAGTCTTACATATATTAACAAGTCTTGTATATAAGTTTATACCTAAGTAGTTCATGTTTTTTTGGTACTATATTAAGTGGTATTTTTTAAATGTTTACTTTCCCATCGTTTGTTGTTACAGAAGTGCGGTACACAGAAATTTGTATATTGACATTCTGTACTGAAATTGTGCTTATTAATTTAACAGTTTTTATGGTGAATTTCTTAGTATTTTCTTTTTTCTTTTTTTTTTTTTTTTTGCGGTATGCGGGCCTCTCACTGTTGTGGCCTCTCCCGTTACGGAGCACAGGCTCCGGACGTGCAGGCTCCGCGGCCATGGCTCACGGGCCCAGCCGCTCCGCGGCATGTGGGATCTTCCCAGTCCGGGGCACGAACCCGTGTCCCCTGCATCGGCAGGCGGACTCTCAACCACTGCGCCACCAGGGAAGCCCAGTATTTTCTTTATGGTGTGTTTTCTGTGAATAAAAAGTTATTTTGTTATTTTTAAAAATTATGCTAAAATACACATAACATAAAATTTACCACTACTGATATCTAGTACACTGTGCAACCATCATCACTAGTTCCAGAACATTCTCATCACCCCATGTGGAAAACCCATGCTCATTAAGCAGTCACTGCCCATTTCTACCTCCCCCAACCCCCTAGCAATTACTAATATGCTTCCTGTCTCTATGGATTTACTGATTATGGATATTTAATACAAATGGAATCACACAATATACAGCCTTTTGGTCTGGCTTCTTTCACCCAGCAGAGTGTTTTCAAGATTTATCCATGTTATAGCATGTATCAGTATTTTATCCCTTTTTATGACTGCACATTATTTCATCATAGGGATCTACCACATATTGTTTATACATTTATAAGTTGATGGACATTTGAGTTGTTTCCACCTTTTGACTATTTTCAGTAGTGTTGCTATGAACATTTTTATACAAGTTTTTGTTAGAACACCTGTTTTTTTATTATTTTGGATATACACCCAGGAGTAGAATTCTTAAGCCAGTTGGTAATTCAATGTTTAGCTTATTGAGGAACCACAAAACTATTTTCCACAGTGGCTGCACCATTTACATTCCTATCATAAATGTACAGTGGGTCCAAATTTTCCACATCCTTACCAACCCTTATTTTCTGTTTATTTCATTATTTTTATTTGTTATTATAGCCATCCTAAGTGGGTGTGAAGATGTATCTCGTCATTTTGTTGATTTCTAATCTGTATGTCTTTTATTTCTTTTTCTTGTCATACTGTACTGACTTGGACCATCAATGTGGACTAGAAAGGTGAGAATGAAGACATTCTGTTCCCAATCTTAGGGTAAAACAATTATCTTACACCACGGAGTATAAGTTTAGTTAAAGGTTTTTCATAGATACCTTTTATCAGATTGAAAAAGTTTTCTTCCATTTTTAGTTTCTAAGTTTTCATTATGAATGGATGTTGAATTTTATCAAATGTTTTTTCCACATATATCAAAATATTTTCTACAATTTTGTTCTGTTTTATATTATTATATTGAGTTGTATTGAATGATTTTTGAATGCTATATCAATCTTTCATTCCTGAGATACACACCACTATGTATTCCTCAATTCTTTCAGCAGTGTTTTCTAGTTTATGATGGAGAAATCTTGTACATATTGTATTAAATTTACTCCTAAGTAGTTCATGTTTTTTGCTGCTGTTATAATTGATATTTAATAAGTTACCCATTACAATTTCTTGTGGCTAATCTAAAGAAATAGAGCTGAATTTGTATATTGACTTTATATCCTGCAAACGTATTATGCTAAACTCACTTTTTAGTTGCTTTTTGTGGATCTCTTAGTATATTCTACCTATATATGATAATCTATTGCTAAATTTTACTTATTAATATTTTATCAAGGATTTTGATGCTTTGTTTAAGAGAGATGTTCATCTGTGGATGTCTTTTTTTTATTCAAAGTATAGTTAACTTACAATATTATATTAATTCCAGATGCACAGAATAGTAACTTTATATTTTTATGTATTATACTTCACATAGTTATTATAAAATATTTACTATACTCCATATGCTGTACATTATGCCCTTGTAACTTATGTATTTTATACCTAGTTATTTGTACTTTTTAATCCTTTTCACCCATTTTAGCCCTCCTCTTATCCCTCTCCCTTTTGGCAACCACCAGTCTGTGCTCTGTATCTGTGAGTCTGTTACTGTTTTGTTATATTTCTTTCTTTGTTTTGTTTTTTAGATTCCACGTGTAAGTGAAAACGTGCAGTATTTATCTTTCTCTCTCTGACTTATTTTACTTACTAGCATAATGTCATCCAGGTCTATCCACGTTTTCACAGATGGCAGGATTTCATTCTTATTTATGGCTGAGTGACAATTATGTGTGCATGTGTGTGTGTGTGTGTCTATACATATACACAGACACATATACCACATTTTCTTTATCCATTGATGGACATCTTTGTTGTTTCCATATTTGACTGTTGTAAGTAATGCTGTCGTAAACATTGGGATGCATATATCTTTTTTTTTTTTTTTTTTTTGCGGTACACAGGCCTCTCACTATTGTGGCCTCTCCCGTTGCGGGGCACAGGCTCCGGACGCGCAGGCTCAGCGGCCATAGCTCACGGGCCCAGCTGCTCCACGGCATGTGGGATCTTCCCGGATCGGGGCACGAACCCGTGTCCTCTGCATTGGCAGGCGGACTCTCAACCGCTGTGCCACCAGGGAAGCCCATCTTTTTGAAGTATTGTTTTTGTTTTCTTCAGATAAATGCCCAGAAGTGGAATTACTGGATCATATGGTAGCACTATTTATTATTTTTTTTTGAGGAACCTTCATGCTATTTTCAATAGTGACTGTACCAATTTATGTTCCTACCAGCAGTACATGAGGGTTTCCTTTTCTCCTCATCCTTGTCAACACATGTTCTCATCTTTGTGATGGCGGTCATTCTGACAGGTGTGAGGTGATATCTCATTATGGTTTTGATTTGCATTTCCCTGATGACTAGGGATGTTGAGCATTTTTTCATGTGCCTATTGTCCATCTGTATGTCTTCTTTGGAAAAATGCCTGTTTAGATCCTCTGACCATTTTTTAACTGTATCGTTTGTTCTATTTGATATTTAGTTGTGTGAGTTCTTTATCTATTTCAGATATTAACCCTTTATCAGTACGTCATTTGCAAATATCTTTTCCCATTCATTAAGTTGCCTTTCCATTTTGTTGATGGTTTCCTTCACTGTGTAAAAGCTTTTAAGTTTGATTAGGTCCAATTTGTTTGTTTTCACTTTTGTATTCCACACTTAAGGAGACAAATTCAAAGAAAATATTGCTAAGACCAGTGTCAAAGACCATACTGCCTATGTTTTCTTCTAGGAGTTTTGTGGTTTCAGGTCTTACATTTTGGTGTTTAATACATTTTGAATTTATTTTTATATATGGTGTGAAAAAATGTTCTAATTTCATTCTTTTACATGTAGCTCTCCAATTTTCCCAACACCACTTATTGAAGAAACTGTCTTTTCCCTATTGTATATTCTTGCCTCCTTTGTTGTAGATTAATTGACCATATGTGTGTCGGTTTATTTCTGTTCCATTGATCTTTGTGTCTGTTTTTGTGCCAGTACAATACTGTTTTGGTAACTGTAGCTTTTTTGTAGTATAATCTGAAGTCAGGAAGCATGATAATTTTACCTTTGTTCTTTTTTTCTCAAGATTGCTTTGGCTTCTCAGGGTCTTTTGTGGTTCCATACAAATTTTAGGATCATTTGTTTTAGTTCTGTGAAAAATGTAATGGGTATTTTGGTAGGGATTACATTAAATCTGTAGAATGCTTTGGGCAGTATGGACATTTCAACAATAATTTTTCCGATCCGTGAACATGGGATATCATTCCATTTATTTATATTATTTTTAATTTCTTTCTTCAGTGTCATATAGTTTTCAAAGTACAGGTCATCACTTCCTTGGTTATATTTATTCCTAGGTATTTTATTCTTTTTGATATGATTATAAATGGGATTGTTTTCTTCATTTCTCCTTCTGATAGTTTATTATTAGTCTATAGAAATGCAACAGATTTCTGTATATTTTTCTTATATCCTGCAACTTTATTGAATTCATTTATTAGTGCTAATAGTTTTTTGGTGAAGTGTTTAGGGTTTTCTGAATAGTACAGTATCATGTCATTTGCAAATAGTGAGAGTTTTACTTCTTTCCTTCCAATTTGGATGCCTTTTTTTTTTCTAGTCTGATTGCTGTTGCTAGAACTTCCAGTACCATGTTGAGCAAAAGTGTTGAGAGTGGGTATCCTTGTCTTTTTTAAATTATTATTATTGAAGTATAGTTGATTTACAGTGTTGTGCTTGTCTTATTTCTAATCTCAGAGGAAAAGCTTTGAACTTTCCACTGTTGAGTAGAATGCTAGCTGTGAGTTTGTCATAAATGTTGTTTACTATGTTGAAGTATGTTCCCTCTATACCAACTTGGTCAAGATTTTTTTTTATCATGAACCAATGTTGGATTTTGTCAGGTACTTTTTCTGCATCTGTTGAGATGATCATGTAATTTTTATTCTTTGTTTTGTTAATGTGATGTATCACAGTGATTGATTTGTGGTTGTTGAACCATCTTTGTATCCATGGAATAAATCCCACTTGATCATGATGTATGATCCTTTATGTATTGTTGAATTTGGTTTGCTAATATATCATTGAAGATTTTTGCATCTGTGTTCATCAGGGATGTTGGCCTCTAATTTTCTGTAGTAGTAGTGTCTTTGTCTGGTTTTGGTATCAGAGTAATGCTGGCCTCATAGAATGAATTTGGAAGTGTTCCCTCCTGTTCAATATTTTGGAATAGTTTGAGAAGGATAAGTATTAACTCTTCTTTAAATTTTTGATAGAATTGCCCTGTGAAGCTGTTGTCTGGTGGACTTTGGTTTTTTGGGAGTTTTTTGATTACTGATTCAATTTTAATATTAGTAATTGGTCTATTTATATTTTCTGTTTCTTTTTTTTTTTTTTTTTTTTTTGCGGTATGCGGGCCTCTCACTGTTGTGGCCTCTCCCGTTGCGGAGCACAGGCTCCGGACGCGCAGGCCCAGCGGCCATGGCTCACGGGCCCAGCCGCTCCGCGGCATATGGGATCCTCCCAGACCGGGGCACGAACCCGCATCCCCTGCATCGGCAGGCGGACTCTCAACCACTGCGCCACCAGGGAGGCCCATCTGTTTCTTTTTTATTCAGTCTTGGATGATTGTATGTTTCTAGAAATTTATCCAATTATTCTAGATTGTCTAGTTTGTTAGCATGTACCTGTTCATAGTATTATCTTATGATTATATTTTTGTGATATTGGTTGTAATTTCTTCTCTTTCATTTCTAATTTTGTTTACTTAGACCTCATTTTTTTTTCCTTGATGAGTCTGGCTAAAGGTTTGTCAGTTTTGTTTATCTTTTAAAAACCAGCTCTTAGTTTCATTGATCTTTTCTAGTTTTTTGTCTCTATTTCCATTCTAACCTTTATTATTTTATTATTTTGTTTGATTTTCTCTGTTTTAATGAAATTAGGTGAAAGAGTTACATATCCTGGTCTTGAAGGTGTGTCCGTGTGTGGGAACATCCCTATACAGGCCGCTTGTGCCCCATGGCATTGGTGGGAGAGTTGGATCTGAAGTGATCATGGGCCATGTCTTCTCTTGGGATGTGCTGCTGACCACTGCCTTGGTGGGAGGTAGGGCCAAAGTTGGATGAGCTGGAGCCAGAGCCCAGTGTGAGTCAGGGTTTTTCCAATACTTGATGGTAATTACACCCCTGTCTGGTGGTGGAACTGTGGCCTGAGGGGCTAGAGCAGGAGCCCTGAGGGAATTGGGCTTTTCCCTCAGAGCATTGGTGGTCTTGGACTTGGATTGTCTTGGTTAGGGGTGAGGTCAGGGCCCAAGAGGCTGGAGCAGCAGTTCTGATCTGGTTTTGCTTCTCCTCTTCTCAGCAGGTATACAGTGGTGATGGTGATCTCTGCCTTGGTTGGGGAGGGTGTCAGGGCCCAAGGGGCTGGGGCAGCCATTCTGAGCTGGCTGTGCTTCTCCCTACTGTGTGTGATGGCAGTCTCCACGTTGGTGGGAAGCAGTACCTGAGCTGGAGGGGCTAGAGCAGGTGCTCAGTGTAGGTTGGGCTGGCATGCTGGGATGGTCCTGGCAGGCTGGCCAGAGCACCAAGCAGTTTTCATGCTGCTGCCTCTATCCTTGGACTGGGAGCAAGCAAGTCTGTGTGCATGCCCTTCAAGAGCAGAGTCCCGGTTTCTTATGGCCCTCTTGAAAGCCCCACTGCTTTTCTAAGCATCCAAGGGGGCTCGTCTTCCTGTTGCCAGACCCCAGGGCTTGGGTGCTTAATATGGGACTTGAACCCCTGACTTCTTAGGGAGGATGCCAAGACTGTGATATCACCTTCCTCTTCTTGGTCACCCACTAGGGGGTGGGGTTGCAACTAGAAATGCTTCTCTTCCTCTCCTACCAGGCTCTGTGTGGTTCTCTCTTTCATAACCTTGGTTGTAAAAGAGCCATCTGTCCTGCTAGTGTTCAGGTCATTCTCAACAAGAGTTGCTCTATATGTAGTTGTAGTTTTGATGTTTTCGTGGGGGGAGGTGAGCTCAGGGTCTTCCTACTCCATCATCTTGATCCTCTCCTTCATGGATGTCCTTTATTGTAACATCTTTATCTTTAAAAATTTTGTGATAATGCTGGCCTCATAAAATGAGTTGGGAAGCAGTCCATCATACTCAGTTTTCTGAAAGAATTTGTATAGGATTTGTACATTTCTTCCTTAACTGTTTGATACAGTTCACCAGAAAAACCATCTGGGCCTGGAGCAGTTTGTTTGTTTTTGGTGGGAGACAAGATTTAATTTCAAATTTAGCTTAATTGATTTAGAGCTGTTCATATAGCCCATTTCTCCTTGATTCATTTAAGTAAATTATATCTTTTAAGAATTTTATTTCATCTAGTTTGCCAAGTTTTTTCATAAAACTTTCCACTCCATTACATTATTATTGTTTAAATGTCATTGATTCTATAATCATGTCTCTCCTTTTCCCAAATATTGGTCATGCTTTATCTTTCTTTAATATCTTTCAGTTTCATTGTTTGTCTATTTTTTATTTTATTTATTTCTGATATGTATTATTTTCTTTCTGTTTACTTTAGTCTTAATTTGCTCTTCTTGTAGCTTTCTAAGTTGGAAGAAGCTTAGATCATTGAATCCTTTATTTTGTCAAATATATTTATACTCTAAAGTATCCTATGACCACTGCTTTATCTGCATCCTACAAATTTTAATATGTGTGTTTTCCTTTTTATTCAATTTGAGGTATTTTCTCATTTCTCTTGTGATTTCTTCTTTGACCCATAGGTTCTTTAGGAGTATGTTTTTTAATTTTCAAGTACTTGGGGATTTTTCAGATATCTTTCTGCTATTGTTTTCTAATTTAATTCCATTATAGTAGAGAACACATTTGGCATTTCTTCATTCCTTTTAAATCTAAATAATGGTCCAACAAATGGTCCTTCTTGGAACGTATTCCAGGTGCACTTTAAACAAATATCTATTCTGTGTTGTTGGGTATAGTGTTGCACAAATGTCAGTTGATTGATGGTGTTGTCTAAATGTTCTATATTCTTACTGAGTTTCTGTCTACTTGTAATACAACTTTATAAGACAAATGCTGAAATTTCCAACTATAATTATGTGTTTGTCCATTTTCTTTTTAAGTTCTGTCGGCTTTTACTTCAAGTATTTTGACATTTGCTATGCGGTGAATACATATTTACAATTGTTATGTCTTCCTGATGAATTGACTCCTTTATAATTATGAAAAGTTTCTTTTTTATCCCTGACAATATTCCTTGTCCTGAAATCTACTTTGATATTAATATAGCAACTCTAGCTTTCCTTTGAGTTATGTTTGCATGGTAAAAATTTTTATCCTTTAAATTCCAAACCTATGTGTGCCTTTATATTAAAAATGAATTTCTTGTATAAGATGTATAGTTTGGTCTTTGTCATCCAGTCTAATATCCTCTGATTTGTAATTGGAATATTTAGATCATTACATTTAATGTGAGTATAAATATGTTTGAGCTTAAATGTAACATTTATTCCTATTTGTCTCATGTTCTGTCTTCTGTTTTTCTTTTACTGCATTTTTGGATTAAGTTATTTTCAGGATTCCTTTTATGTCTGTTGACTTTTTAGGGTACTGTTTTTCCCTTAGTGGTTGATCTTTGGTTTACAATATGCATCCGTAATTTATCAAAGTCTTCCTTTAAATTATATTATGCCATAGCACATATAGAGTGAGGATCTTACCCAGTATGCTTTCATTTCTCATTTCCTATTCTTCATATTGTTGTCTTCAGATATTTTATTTTTTCATTTAAAACTCCACAGAATATTTTTAACAAACTGCTTTAACAAGTAAGCTGTCCTTTAAAGAAAATTAAAAAGAAAAAAATAAATTTTACATTTACCAACATATTTACCATTTGAGGATCACTTTACTCAGTTGTGTTGATCCAAGTTTCATTTGATGAAATTTTTCTTGTACCGAAGAACTTCCTTTGCCATGTCTTATAGTTCAAATTTACTGATGATAAATTCTTTTAAGATTTGTTCCTATGAAAAAGTCTTTATTTCACCTTCATTTATAACATTTTTTATACAGTAAAATTACTCTTTGGTATACAGTTCCCTGAGTTTTGACAAATGAATAGGGTTGATTATACATAACTACAATCAAGATACAGAACAGTTACATTATTCCCTAAATTCTCTCATGCTCACCCTTCATATTCAATCCTTTCCTCCCTCACCCAACCCTGATAATTACTGATCTCTTCTCTATCCCCATAGTTTTGTTATGCTGGCTTGCCTTGTTGAAAAGGGACAGCAACTTCAACAAGCCTTATAACTTCTCTGCCTTCCCCTGGATCCTAGTTCAGACTCTGCCTCCTGGGTCAGATAGATGTATATTTAGCTCTGTGATGAAGGGTTCTAGTTTCTCTGATATATACCCACATAATCAAGATCAGAGACAGTGAAACTGGCATGAGTTTCAGTTCATCCTCATCAGTACCATATTTTCCTTTCTGTCCCCTACTTTACATCCGTCTTCCTTTCCTGACTGCCTCAGGCACTGCATTTTTGGATCTTAGGGGTTTGGCCATCTCAGCGCTCCTGTCCCTTTCAGTTATAGTTTTGTGTCCAGCATTGTATTCCTGCCACTCTCTCAGGGATTTGAGGGTTTTGTTGTTGCTGTTCATCAGTGTTCTAAGGGTCACAATGTGTATTGTCCTTCCGCTAGTAGTTTAAGGCTTTTGTTTTGTTGGAGAGACAAGGAGAAAGGATCTGGATAGAGTTTTATCCATTTCCCTCAGGTCAACAGGCCTGCTCTCCCCCAGGCCTGTTCTATGTTGGATTTTTGTTTGGATACCAAACACTGTAAATTTCATGTTGTGGAGTGTTATACTTTGTTTTATTCCTTTAAAGGCTTTTGTATTTTGTTCTGCCTAATACTTGTTTTTAGATAATTTTGATAATTTAGAAGCTTATTTTTAGGTTCTTTAGGGCAGGTTTAGAGTAGTCCTTATTCTAAGGCTAATTTAGTCCCACTTTTATGAAATGACCCTTTGGGTCACTACTGAATGCTTCATTATTTAATGAGTCCTTTAGCATCAGGCTGGTTGGAACATAATGTTTCCTGGCCCTGTGTGAGCTCTTGGAATTATTTGGCTTATAGCCTCTCTAATTGTTCTTTCCTCTGTACAGGTGTTCTTAGCACAGTCTCCTGGAGTTTTGCTCTAAGCATGACCATATTGGACTTTGATCAAAGACTCAAGGGGAAACCATATACAAATTTCTGGAACTTTAAAAAAAAATCTCTCTTGGGTACTGTGTCCTGCAGATTTTAGTTTGCCTTAAGCTCCAAAAAATCTGATTCTTGTTTCCTCAAGTCAGAAAGTTGACCAGACTCTGTCGAGGTTCCTTCTTCATGTGTACTGTACTCTGTTAATTGCCACCAGGAAGAAAGTCTGGATGACTATAGGCTCAATTAATTTATTTCTCTCAGAAGTCAGTATTTTACTGCCTGTTGTCCCACTGTTTGAAAATAGTTGTTTGTTACATTTTGTCCAGTTTCCTAGTTGTTTGTGGTAGGAAGTTAGTTCTGAACTCCTATTCCTTCATGGCCCTAAGTGGAATTCCAAAAGTCATTGTTATCTTTTTTCTCCTGTTTGTAAGATACCTAGTTTTTCTTGATGCATTCTTTTGTCACTGAATTTCAGCAATTTTATTAAGAGCCATGGTTTCCTTTGTGTTTACACTGTTTGAGGATCCCTGAGCTTCTTGAATCTATAGGCCTTTGGAAAATTTGGCCATGATTTATTCTATTGTCCCGTCTATTCTCCATTTACATGTATGTTAGACTATTTGATGTTTCCCAAAAGTCACTGAGATGTTGCTTATTGTTTTCCACATTTTTTTTCTTTCTATGCTTGGTTTTTTCATTATTTTTTATTTTATATGTTCAGGTTTTCTTCTGCAGTATCTAATTTGCTGTTAAGTGAAATTTTTAATTTCAGAAAAGTTTCTTCTCTAGATATATCATTCATTAGGTATTAAGACAATTTATCTTTTCATTATACTCATGTTTTTCTTTTAATACTTGAAAATATTTGTCATAGCTGGTTTAATGTCTGTTTATGCAATTATATCCACTTTTTGGGGGGTATATTTCTATTGATCAATTTTTCTCCTGGTTGTGGGTCACATGTTTTGGATTTTTTTTTTTTTTTTTGGTACATATCTAGTAGTTTTTCTTGTAGGTTGGACATTTAGATTTAACATTATTGAGTGTCTGGATATTATTGTCTTCCTTTAAAGGGTGTTTTAGCGAGCATATAAGTTATTTGTGATTGAACTTCATTCTTTGGAGGCTTATTTTTAAGCTTTATTAGAGTTGCATTTTAGTACCCTTTACTCTTGGGCTAATTTAGCCCTACTTTTAAGGCAGAACTCTTCTGGAATCTCTCCTAAAGACCCCATAAGTTCATTGAGATCTTTCTACTCTGGGTGCTTGGAACTTGAACATCTTCCCAGCCTTGCTGTGAGCCCTGTGTGAATAGTTGTTTGCAGCTCACTAGAAGATGTCTTTTCCTTAGTAAGTTTTCTTTATCTGGTTCTCTGATATCTCACCCTACATATGTCCATATTGGTATTCAACCAAAAATTTAGAGGAATCACTATACAGATTTCTGGAACTTTTTTTCTATTTATAGGCCTCTCCTTGCCAGTACAGTGTCTTGCAAATTCTAGCTATTTAGCCTCTACAGACTCTGAGCTCCATCTTAAATCATCAAGGCTGCTGTACACTAATTGGGTTCCTCCTCCCTATACCAAGGTTCTGAAAGTTCCCCCAGGCAGAAATCCAGGGTTATTTTTAGGCTTACCTCATTTATTTTCCTTCTCTGAGGGATCACAGTCCTGTGCTTTCTTTTGTCTAATGTCTTAAAATAATACTTTAATATATGTTGCCTAGTTTTATCAGTTTTAATAGTGAGAGCATGTCTAATACCACTTACTCCAGTATTTCCAGAACTAGAAGTAATCAATGTATTTTATTTTTATTTACATCAATTTTTAAATAAATATTTTATTATATAAGTGTAATTTAATATATTCTTCTATTAAAACAATTATGGAAAAGTTAGTTTCCTTTTAGTAACTTTCCTAATCTTAGGCTTCTTTCATTCTTAAAATCTAGCCAGTGATATCAACTTGGTACACAGCCTGTAAGGTACCTTTTCTATCCATTTATATACATATGTTTCCATAGAAAAGTTGTAATATTGGTTTTCATTAGGTTGTATATGCTTTTAGTATCGTAATTCCAAGTATATTTAGTTCTCTTTCACTTGATTTAAAAAAAAACAGTGTGTGTTAGAGGTGTACCTTATTATTAAAACAAATCTATTTCATATTCTTTATATGTTGATATAGTTAATATAGTAAATAATGTAATATTTTTATATGGTAATATTTTCAGCAAGAATAGAGATTGGTCCTCAGTAGCTCATCTTCTAGACATATTGCAAATGCTTTCCATTTTTTTCCAGGCCTTTCCGCCATATTTTCAGAAATGTTGCCCTATTTCTCTCTGCCCCAAGTGCTCCTCTTGCCTGGAGATAGACAGACTTCATTCACATCCACCCCAAATAGTTGCCCAGGGCCCTTTTTTGCTTCTATTTTCCACAACTTTGGCATGGGCCATTCTTTGTGTTGTTCTCATCTGTTATGTACTTGAATACAGTATGCTGTTGTTTCCCTTATTAATCTCTCAGAGGTTCCTTACAATTTTTGGTCCATTGAAACCTCCCCACCCATATTTTCTCATTCATCTATTGATTCCTTTTTTTGAAAAATCTTTTGCAGGTTCTGTGGTTTGATAGAGAGTATAGGCTGGAATATGTACTCACTTTGCTATCTTGAAACCAAGAATTACATTTCTCTCTGCCTGAATTTTCGCTGTATCATTTTATCATAATCTAGAATAAGATTAAACCTTTGTATGTTTGCCTAACACTCTTGTGAATAGCCATGTATTAGGGAGCAGTAAGATGTTTGAGCTAGAAAGTATTCCTAGCATCTCCTCTTCTGTTCCTAACTTTACTTCTGTTCAGTAATATCCTCTTCATATTGCCCTGCACTTTTCTGGCCCTCACTATTCTTGTATTGACATGGGAAGTTCCATTTGTTAACCAGAATTGAAGTTTAGGCATCATGAATAAAACTGTAAAGTTTCTCTTCGGGCAACTATAAACCCTTCCCAACAGATTTTCTATTTTCCATTGAAATATTTTCAACCCATGTTGCAGATTTTTAAAACATTAGAATTGGAAATTTTTAAACCTTTTAACAGAAGTTTTATTTCATCATTATAATCTTGAATTTGGTTTAGCACTAATTATTATTTTGACATATAAAATACTGCTGTATACAATATACAAAATAATGAAACGTGATCTAACCTATAACAGTAGCTCAAGTCCCTTCCACTTTTAATTTATATTTTGATTTTTTGGGCTCCTGACCAAAGTTAGATTAACATGACTTCTTTATAGATCTTTCCAATATGTAAATAAATTACGCTGAAACTTTTTGTCTACACTGGGCAACAATTTAGTACCTTAAGATCTACTGATGGAGGAGAAAAATGATGTAAGGTCCAGAGGAACCATCTTGGGATATTAAACAAAAATTCTGGGTGATCCTGGCTCTAAGTCACAATCTAATGTAGATTATTCAGTGAAAATTTCTTAAAGAGATTCAGTCCTTTTTCATTCATAGCACTGTGAATACAAACTTCTAAGTCATGCTTAATAATTTCCTTGTTTGTTACTTTGTTATAACCTGATTATAGTAACTAGTAGTGCAACCACTTTGGAAATATAAAAGAGAACTATTCTTTGTCAACTTGCAGAGCTACTTCTGTTTAAAATCTGATCCTGGGAAAGGATATATGGACAGGAGCCTACCCTTGTGCTGTTCTTGTCAATCAACGCTTTCTGTCATTTCACAGAATGAAATTCTGTAGACCCAGAAGGGACCTGAGCAGTTATGTAGCAGTGTTTTACAGGAAAAGAAACTGAGAGCCAGAGAGGTAAAGCAGCTGTCCTATGGTCACAGAGGTAGTAAAGAACCACATATCTTCACCCTGGACTGCCCTGAATTTTTTTGACATGTTGAGAAGTCATCGTGTCTCAACTATATATCACATTTATTTCTACAAACCTACTTCAAAAGGCTAAAATTGTCTCTTTTTGAATTTTTTGTTGTACTTACACAGCTGAAATTTAGTCAGAGCCTATCTAGCTCCCTGTACAATTATTCCTCTTCTCCCATTCTCTTAAACTTTTCTGGAGCATCTTGATAGAGAATACAGCAACTCCTTTATTCTGTCATTAGAGTCCAGACAGAATCAGAGATTGAAGGCTGGGGGAAGTTGTCATGAATGGTAGTATTTTTACTCACACACAGAAAAAATAGGGCACCAGATTTGTCCATTCAGTAACTTTCTGCTCAATTTTAAATTTAATTTGATGAACTCAATGAAATGCAGGAATCTTTTTTTTTTTTTTTTTTTTTTTGGTCAATTTAAACGTGGCTATTCCCTGAAAAAAAAAAAAACCTTTTCTTTCTGTGTTTGTCTTTGGCAATGGGAGTAAGGAGAGAAGGGCAGTATGTATTTCCTTCCTATCTAAAATTGAAAGTATTTTTTTGTGTTTTACTCAAATATGAATTTTGTGTAATAAATTCTGAACTAGTCATGACTAATATTATGCATTTTGATATAACAGGATAGACATGATTCAGCTGATGATCAAAATATTTGTCATGTGTGGCATATGGATATAGAAGCCCTTCCAGAATGGATACACTGCCTAATACAAAAAGTAAGTTCCATTGTTTCTGAGTAAAATTAGGAATATACTACCTTCAGAAAGTTTTTGCCCTCATTTTAGAGCTATTTTTCTTGGATGCGTTGTTTCAAGAGACATGAAAGGGTGTGTAACTTGATTACGCTTACTGGTTTCTTCATTATTACTGGAGTGCTCTGAGTACTTTTATACCTCAGACTTTGCACTTGGTATTTCCCCTTCCTTGACTTCTCTTCCCAAAGCTACTCACCTGTTTCTTCATTTCCTTAGGTCTTTATTCTCAGTGAGGCATTGCCTGGCCAATCTATCAAGTGCCTCTCCCCACTATTACCACTCTCAACACTTCCTTTCTCCCTTCTCTACTTTATATACCTATCTATGTTTTACACACACATTATAAGTGATATATAGAACTTTAAATATGCTTAAGTATATATGACATATATAAATTATTATACACATTCATACGCATATCCACATATGCATATATATACACACACACAAAGGGCTTACTGATCTTGTTAGTTACCTAGCTCCTCTACTAGAATATAAACTCCATGAAGTCAGAAGTTTTTATATTTTGTTCATTATGTACTATATCCCCAGCACCTAGAACAGTACCTATTGAGTGAATGAAATATCCTATGTGTCTCATTACACAAATGTAAAATAAACTGGAAAATTAATGACTCTTATTGGCACAATCAGTATCAAAAAAACACACTTTTAAGGATCCTTAATGAAATATTATAAGTAGGAATTCATCTTGTCAGTGTGGCATCATTATTTCTCATAATTCAAAACAGCTAAGTATTAGAAAAGTATAAGTAATATGATTTTTGGAACAATATAGTTGCCTTTCTCCACTGACTAGCTTACTTTTTTTGTTAAAGAATAACATTAGCTAGATATCCCTTGCATCCATTCTCACGTCGTAATGATTTCCTGGGAAAATGCCAGTGCACTGCTTATTAGTGTCCTGAACTTTAGAAAATGTATTAGTACACTGTAGATGTCCTACTATCTCTGTTGAAAAGATAGCTTTAAGTTAGTTCATTATTAATTTGTAATCTGAGTATAGAAAATGAAGTAACTGATGTATGCAACCAATATCTTTTGGTTGTATGTAAAAAGGCAGGAAGAGCTTTATTCTGTTGGTTGGGTAAAGTTCCCTCCCACAGTGCTTGGTATGCAAGAAGTGTATCAAAACAGACACTTTTCTGTGAGATTTTACTTGCAAATTAAGCTCTGTAGACTGATTTGCTTCCTGGTTCCATAGTGTATTTTTCTTTTCATTAGTTCACACTGTATCCATATTCAGCCTATTGTTTAAGAGACTCTTTTAGAATTCTTAGGAGTATTGTTTAGATGGGTGTGATGTGCAATATGTTATCATTCTAGACCTTTGGAGCTTCTTATCTCTATTGGAAGGTTTGTTTCCATCTAGTAGACTGTTCTGTCTACTAATCAGAAAACAGAATGCTGGCCTTTTCTGTGGCATAGAAAACTTTCATGTGGTCGGCTTTAAAAAACAAACAAACAAACAATAAAACCACAAACAGAAAAACAGCTCACATTCTCTTTGGTTACTTTACAAAGAAAGAATTGTTTTTATTTTTCTTTATTACCTGTAGGCCCAGTGGACAGTTGGAAAACTGAATTGCCCTTTCTGTGGGGCCCGTTTAGGGGGCTTTAATTTTGTCAGCACTCCAAAATGTTCCTGTGGCCAGCTTGCAGCTGTACATCTGTCCAAAAGCCGGACCGATTATCAGCCAACACGGTCAGGCCGACTAATGAGACCCTCGCTGAAATACTTGTCACATCCTAGAGTTCAGTCAGGTTGTGACAAGGAGACTCTGCTGAGAGGTGACGCCTCCAAAAACAGAAGTCACAGGCTTTTAAACATGGCCCAAAATAATAATCGTCCTGGAAGATTAACAGAAGCACTCTGCCTGGAGGTACGGTCAACATATTTCAAGATGAAGAACGAAAAACTGCTCTTCAAAGCATCAGATCCAAAATATCATCTTTTTGTTCCACAGCTTGTGACCGGCAGATGCACTACGAGAGCTTTTCATAGAAAATCACATAGCTTGGATTTGGACATCAATGAGAAACTGACTTTATTACCCACTTTATATGAAATCCATAGTAAGACTACTGTGTATCCCAGGCTAAATGAAACGCAGCCTATTGACCTTTCGGGCTTGCCTTTAGAATCGAGTAAAAATAACTGTTCCTTTCAGATTTCATCCAGTTTTGATCCTAATATGCTGCTGCAAAGATTTTCAGTGACTCCCCGTGAGACCCAGACACAAAGAGGAGGAGAATTTCAGTGTGGTCTAGAAGCTTCTGCAGTGTACTCTGGCCATGCTAGTCCTAACAATCTGACTTTCCTGATGGACCTGCCCTCAGCTGGCAGGAGCACACTGGAGGCCCCAGACCAGGAAGAGCACCTCTCTCCTCTGGACTTCCTGCACTCAGGCAGTTTTTCATTGGGTGCCATTAATCAAAGGCTCAGTAAGAGAGAAAAGAGCAAGCTGAAGAATCTGAGACGGAAACAACGAAGGCATGAAAGATGGCTGCAGAAGCAGGTAATTTTTAAAAGAGTTTACTAAAAATTCTGTATTATAAATGTCAGGCTTTGGGGAGAGGAGCTAACTTTGAATTACCTATATTATAAAAACTTGACTTGAGTGATTTTTGAAATGACATTTCTCCCAACTGAACTTAATGATCATGTAGCTCTATTATAACTGACATGTATAACCATGTCTCTGTGCTTACACGTGTACAGAAAATGCCCTTTTGTGAAGTTTTTCCCAATTTTGCTAATATTTTATAGGAACATTCATCTCATGATATTGAGACTAGGTTGTCATACACATTTTAAATATATTCATGTTAGGATTGTTTTGCAGTGCTGGTTTTTCAGGTTAAATTGAAACAAAAATGTTTCTCTAAGTAAATCCAATGTAGTGACAAATTCATTCACTTTCATTACATTTAGTTTAAATGGATATTTTCAAGGAGCCCCGTTTAATTATGTGCCCACATGAGCCAGATATGGTTAACTGTGCTAAATTGTGAAAATTATCTAAAGGATAATTGACCCTTACTGTAAGTTTATAGGAGAGGGTGTTTCTCTGTGGTTTGAACTCCTATACCTATAATGATACGTTCAGGGGTGGGGTGTGTGAAGGAAACCAATATTAGGCACTGAGGAAACCAATTAAAACCAGTGGATGAGGTGCTTATGAAAATTTAGAAGTTTGAGGACTGGCTTATTTCTGTATAAACTATTTTTGAAAATTGCCTTCATTATTTGGTCATAATAGATAGCAGTCCTTATTAATTAGTATATTGAATATTAACAGTGTCCTCAGAGCTAAAATACAGAAAACTACAACTTTACATAATAGTTCATTCTTAGTTAACCAAACTCATTATTGTTTATGATTCTAGTCATGGACTGAATAAAATAAAATTACTGCATTAAGTGCCTCAATCATGTTAGGTATTTTTCATCTTTTTGTTAGATAGTATAAGTAATTGTTTTTATATTTTTGACTGGTTTCTGACAAAAGCATTTCAATTTGGTTTCTTTGCAAGTGATGGTGTAATGTGACATCAAAGCGTATACTGTAGGATGTAAAAAAGAATATGTTTTAGCACCATTATAATATACCTTATAGTTTAACTTATCAAAGCTGTAAAATTCAAACATTTTATTGAAAATTTGACTTAAACCTAGATAAATTGGAGATGATCATATGTTATGTTAAGTGAACAGAACAAATACCTTAAAAACAATGTGGAGGGTTCTAAAATAATTCTCTTAACAAATAGAGATTTCAAAGAAGTATGAAAATTATACTTGTTCTGTGCTGTAAATATGCAAATAAGATTTTTACAGTTTTCAAAATGTGTATAATTCTTAGGCTAGGTACTTCTGAAAACCTCAGTTATATTTTTAATCACTTTCTAGCATAGGAACACTCTTTTTCACATAGTTTAAAACAAAGTAAGACCAAAATTAATGGTCCTTTTTTTTTGATAAGGTTGCTTTTATTCATTCACACACATGTGATTTAACCAATCTGCTTAGCTAATTGATCGAAGTGAATGAGTCTTAGACCTGTGACAGATCAGTACAGGAATGATATGGTGGGATCCTAATAGGTTTGGTTGATTGCACAGGAGCTACAGGCAAACAAATGCCCAATGTGTCCTTAGCAAAGAAAATCTAAAAACAGGTAGCAGCATAGAAATGACATGAATTCACAGTGTGAGTACACACTGTGGTTTGAGTCAGAAGGAAGAGGAATTTTTAATAGTTTTACTAATTCAAGGAAAAGGATAAATCCTAGGAAGAGTTGATATTCGAGAAAAATTAATGGCTTAGCTATTCAGCTCGTTTAATGTTTAATAAAGATTAGTTGATTCTAAAACAGATATCAGATATCTGTTTTGTATATCGTGCCTTTGGGTAATGACTTCAAAACAGATCCTTTTTTAATGAGAAAGATATGCATACAAGATATAAAGAAAAAGTTACCTATTATTAATGGTAATCTTTTTAAAGTTTAAAATAATTGGTTGGAGTATCTAGATTTCTGACTTTCATTTGACATGTTAAATTTTTTTGTGTGTAAACTAGACATCTTTCTGTGGCAGACACCATGACAGAAAATGTTAATGATGCTACAAAAAGTTACTTAAATTTTTGAAGCTTAGGGATGTAAATGAGATTATTGTTAAAGCAGAAACTACAGCCAGTTTTCAGTGTTTTCGTTCAGCAAATATTAATTGAGCATCTACTCTGGGGAAAGAGTGCTGAGCAAACCCTTTTTTTATTCAACACAGTCTTTTTGGTTTTGGTTTTCTTTTTTTAATTATCATGCAATAAAGTTGATTTATTCTTGTCATACAGCTCTATGATTTAAATATATGTATAGATTCATATAACAACCACCACAATGGGGGTCCAGAACAGTTCCATCAGCCCCACCCCAAATTTCCCTCTGCCTTTATAATTGTGCCATGATTATATCTTTATAATCACACCCTTGTCCCATCCCTAATTCCTGAAGACCACTGATCTGTTCTCCATTACTTTAGTTTGTCTTTTTGATAATGTTATAAAATAATGTAATGTTATAAAATTAGAACATATAGTATATAATGTTTTGAGACTGGCTTCTTTTACTCAGCATAATTACCTGTGAGATTCATCCAAGTTGTTGCATATATCTCTAGTTTGTTATTTTTATTCCTTAATAGTATTCCATTGTATGAATGAACCACAGTTTATCCATTTACTTATTGAACAGAGGTAGGTTATTCCAGGTTTTGACAGTTTTGAATAGAGCTGTTATAAACATTCATGTACAGGTTTTTGTGTGAACCTAAGCTTTCATTTCTCTAGGGTAAATGTCCAGGAGTGGGATTGCTGGATCATATGGTAAGTAACTGTCAAATTGTTTTTCTGAATGGCTGTACTATTTTGCATTCCAAGCAGCAATGTATGAGAGTTCCTTTTGCAGTGTATCCGCACGAACACCTGGTACTCTTAAAATTTTGACATTAATAGATACATAGTGGTATCACATTCTGGTTTTAGTTTGCATTTCCCTAATGACATTTCCCTAATGATGTTCGCCATTTTTCAAGTGCTTATTTTCCCATTTATATATATTGTTTAGTGAAGTATCTTCAAATCTTTTAGTCATTTTCTTAATTGGGTTGTGTTCTGTGTGTTGAATTTTGAAAGTTCTTTATATACTTTGGATGTAAGTCCTTCATTGAGTATGTGATTTGTAAAGATTTTCTCCCAGTCTGTAGCTTGTACTTTTATTCTCTCAGAAAACATTTTTTTCCTATAGAAGAAACATATTTAATTTTGATGAAGTCCAGTTTCTCAAATTTATTTTTAATGGATCGTGCTTTTGGTGTCCTATCTAAGAACTCTGCTGAACCCTAGGTTATGAAGATTTTCTCCTTTGGTTTCTTATAAAAGTTATGCAGCTTTAAGTTTTATATTGAGAATTATGACTCATTTTGAGTTTTTTTTTAATAAGGTGTGCGATTTAGGTTGAGGTCCCTTGTTTTGCATAGAGATGCTTGATTGTTCCAGAACTATTTGTTGAAAACACTGTCCTTTCTCCATTGAAATGCTTTTTCAGCTTTGTCAGAGATCAACTGGCTCTATATGTGTGGTCTTTCTCTGGACTCTCTATTCTGTTCAGTTTATTTTTGTGTCTCTCCCTTTGCCAATACACCTCTTTCTTGTTTATTGTAGCTTTATACTAAGTCATTAAAATAGGGTACTGTGATTCCTCCAACTTTATTTTTCGTTTTCAAAATTGTTTTATTGTAGTTCCTTTGCCTTTCCATATAAATTTGGAATCAACATTTTTATCTTTACAAAAAATAGGTCAACTTGGGGAGAACCAAAATCTTTACTGTGTTTATTTTTCCAGTCCATGAACATGATATGTCTCTCCTTTTATTTAGGTCTTTGATTTCTTTCATCAGTATTTTGCAGTTTGCAGCATTCAGAACGTGTGCATATACTGTTAGATTTATACCTAAGTATTTACTTTTTGTGTTATTGTTAATTAAAAAAATTGTTTTGATTTATAATTGTATTTCGCTAGTTTACAGAAACATAATTAATTTTGTTTTGACTTTATGTCTTGTGCTGTTGATATTACAGATCTTTGACATCTCTTGTCAGGTTTATCCCTAAGTATTTATATTTGTATACTGTTGGTAAATGGTATTATTTTATTAAATCTTAATTTCCATTTGTTCATGAATAATATATAGAAATACAGTTGATTTTTGGTGTTAATCTTATATTTTACAACCTTTCTAATTTTACCTATCAGGAATAGCAGGAGTTTTGTAGATTTCACTGGGTTTTCTACTTAGGTGATCATGTCTGCAAATAAAAAGTCTTACTTCTTCCTTTCCAATTTGATTATTTCTTTTTGTGTGTTATTGAGTGAGCTAGAACATCTAGTACGGTGTTGAGTAGAAGTGATGAGAGCAGGTATCCTTGTCTTTTTCCTGATGTTAGGAAGAAAGCACTCAGTCTTTCACCATTAAGTATTATGTTAGGTATGGGTTTTAGGTAGATGCCCTTTATCAGGTTGAGGAAGTTTTCTTCTATTCCTAGTTTGCTGAAAGTTTTATCATGAGTGGATGTTGAATTTTGTCAAATTCTTTTTCTGTATCAATTGATATGATTATGTGTTTTTAATGTGAATATTAAGTGATTATCAAATATTGAGCCAGTGTTTCATTCCCACAGTAAATATTTTGTTATATTGTATTTTTCTTTCTGTATATTGCTGGATACTACTTGCCAATATTTTTTGAGTTTTTTTAGTTTCTTTGTTTTTTTGCCTCTGTACATGAAGGATATTATCCTGATGCTTACTCTATTTTTGTACAGTCTTTTTCTGATTTGATATCATGGTAGTGCTGACTTTATAAAATGAATTAAGAATTGTTCTTTCCTGTTGTGTTTTATGGAAAATATTGTGAAGAATTAATATTACTTTTTCTTAAATATTTGGTAAGGAAACTACCTGGGCCTGGAGGTTTTGGGGGTGGGGGTGGGTGAAGGAGGTGAATTTAACTATAAATTCAGTTTCTTTAATGTTTATAGGACAATTCAGGTTATCTGTTTCATATTGGATAATTTTGGTAGTTGTTTACAATGAATTATCTAAGTTGTTGAAAATGTGTGTGTAGAATGTTCATAGTATTCCCTTATTATCCCTTTACTGTCTGTTGGGTCTGTAATGATATCCCCTTTTCAATCCTGATAATAGCAATTTGTGTCTCGTCTCTCCTTCTCTCCCAACCCCCCTTGCTTTTAGTTTTGCTAGAGGTTTATCAATTTTACTGATCTTTTCAAAGAACCAGCTTTTGATTTCAATTATATTTTTCTCTTATGTTTTGTTTTCAAAGTCATTGATTTCTGGTCTTACTTTTATTACTGACGTCCTTTTGCTTGCTTTGACTTTATTTTCCTCTCTCTTATAAAATATTTTTTATGGGAGAAACTTAAGTTTTCGATTGGAAATCCTTTTTTATCTCATCTAAGCATTTGTTGCTATAAATTTCCCTTTAGTTACTGCATGAGCTACAACCCATGACTTTTATGTTGTGTTTTTAATTCAGTTCAAACTGTTTCTAATTTCCTTTGAGACTTTTGTTGGCCCACGTAATTTGTCTAAGTGGCTAGTATAATCATGTAAAGACTGAAATGTTAGCATTCTGAGGAAATTTTAAAACTTCATCCTGTGGAAGAATATTTCTTCCTCTGGATTGAGAGAATGTAAAGCTGCCACTAGTATAGCTGTATAATATTTTAAAATAATTCTGTTTAAACATTTTGTTTGTTCTGCTGTGTTGACATTTCTTAACCTTGAGCTTAGTTAATACGAATAAAAGAAAATGTCTCTTTAAAACCCACAGGAAACTATTGTGAAAAGAGTTTACCTTACATTTCTGTGGCATGTGCATGAAAATATAAAATAATTGACCAAGTATCATGGTTTTTAATAAATCAATGAACCATCTACAATGATTATATTACATTGTTTTGAGTTAACTAAATGAGTTAAGACTACTTGTATTATTACGAGGGTGTGATTTAGGCACTGGGGAGAATAGAGGTCAATAAATTATATTAAAGACCTACTCACTTGTGTTTACCTAGAGAAGATATGCATTTTCCACAAAGGCATTAAGTTTCATTTTCCTGGATTTGCACATAGGGATAATTTTTCACAGATTTTGAAGGAGTCCACTTAATCTTTTATCACTTGATTCATCAAGTTGAAATCATACACAAATCATATTCTAAATATATTTTTGGTTATCTTTTTAAAATAAAATTTTTGTGCTTCTGAATCATAATAGTAATTCACGTATTGAACAGTTATTCCCCATTTGTTCTGTTTCTAAAGAAGAAAATTAATGGTTTATTGAAATAAAAAGCTTCAGTAATGAAGCTTCAGTAATGAAAATAACTAAAATTTTAATTAGATGACACATTTTACTATAATTTTCCATTGTGTGTGTATATATATATATATATACACACACACAAACACCCACCACACACAATTCATTATCTGTTCACCTCTTGATGGACACTTAGGTTGCTTTCATATCTTGGCTGTAGTATATATGCTGCTGTGAAGATTGGGGTGTGTGTATATTTTTGAATTAGCGTTTTTGTTTTCTTCATATATGTACCCAAGAATGGAATTGCTGGTTCATATGGTAATTTTATTTTTAGTTCTTTGAGAAACCTCCATACTGTTTTCCATGGTGCCTGCACCAATTTTCATTCCCAGCAGCAGTGCACTGAGGGTTCCCTTTAATCCACATCCTTGCTAACATGTGTTATTTATGGTCTTTTTGATGATAGCCATTCTGACAGGTGTGAGGTGATACCTCATTGTGGTTTTGATTTGTCTGATGATTAGCAATGTTGAGCATCTTTTCATGTGCCTGTTAGCCATCTGTATATCTTCTTTGGAAAAATGTCTATTCAGGTCTTCTGCCCATTTTTTGATTGGGTAATTTGGTTTTTAGATATTGAGTTACATGAGTTGTTTATATATTTTGGATATTAACCCCTTATTGGTCATATCATTTGCAAATATTTTTTTCCTATTCAGTAGATTGTCTTTTCTTTTTTTTTTTTTTTGATGGTTTCTTTTTCTGTGCAAAAGCTTTTAAGTTTAATTAGGTCCTGTTTATTTTTGCTTTTATTTCTTTTGCCTTAGGAGACTGATGCCTCAGAATGTTACAATTTGTGTCAAAGAGTATTCTGCCTATGTTCTTTTCTAGGAGTTTTGTAGTTTAAGGTCATACATTTAGGCCTTTAATCTATTTTGAGTTTAATTTTGTATATGGTGTGAGAAAATGTTCTAATTTCATTCTTTTACATGGATTGGTCCAGTTTTCCAAGCACCACTTATTGAAGAGACTGTCTTTTCTCTATTGTATATTCTTGCATCCTTTGTGTTAGAGTAATTGACCTTAGGTGCCTGGGTTTATTTCTGGGCTCTTTATTGTGTTCTGTTGATCTATATGTCTTTTTTTGTGTCAGTACCATTCTGTTTTGATTACTGTAACTTTGTAGTATTGTCTGAAATCAGCTTTGCTCTTTTTTTTCTCAAGATTGCTCTGACAATTTGAGGTCTTTTGAGGTTCCATGTAAATTTTAGGATTACTTGTTCTAGTTTTGTGAAAAATGTCATGGGTGTTTTGTTAGGGATTGCATTAAATCAGTAGATTGCCTTGGGTAGTGTGGTAATTTTAATAATATTATTTCTTCCAATCCATGAACATGGGATCTTTCCATTTATTTGTATCATCTTCAGTTTCTTTCTTCAGTGTTGCATGGTTTTCAGACTACAGGTCTTTTACCTCTTTGTTTAACTTTATTCCTAGGAATTTTACTCTTTTTTTTTTTTTTTTTTTTTTTTTTTTTCCGTACGCGGGCCTCTCACCGTTGTGGCCTCTCCCGTTGCGGAGCACAGGCTCCGGACGCGCAGGCCCAGCGGCCATGGCTCACGGGCCCAGCCGCTCCGCGGATATGGGATCCTCCCAGACCGGGGCACGAACCCGTATCCCCTGCATCGGCAGGCGGACTCTCAACCACTGCGCCACCAGGGAGGCCCTGGAATTTTACTCTTTTTGATGAAAATTTAAATAGAATTGTTTTCTTGCTTTCTCTCTATAGTTCATTATTTGTGTATAGAAAAGAACAGATTTCTATATATTAATCTTGTATTCTACAACTTTACTGAATTCATTTATTAGTTCCTGTAGTTTTTGATGGAGACATTAGGATTTTCTGTATATACTACCATGTGATCTGCAAATAGTGACAGATTTACTTCTTCCCTTCTAATTTGGATGCCTTTTCTTTTCTTTTTTTTTTTTTTTTCCTTGCCTGATTGCTATGGCTAGAATGTCCAATACTATGTTAAAAAGGAGCAGTGAGAGTGAGCATCCTTGTCTTGTTCCTGATTTTAGAAGAAAAGCTTTTAGCTTTTTACTATTGAATATGATGTTAGCTGTGGGTTTGTAATAAACGGCCTTTATTATGTTGAGATATGTGCCCTATATACCTACTTTGATGAGAGTTTTTATCATGAATGGATGTTGTCAAATGCTTTTTCTGCATTTATTGAGATGATTGTGTGACTTTTATCCTTCATTTTGTTAATGTGGTGTGTCACATTGACTGATTTCTGGGTATTGAACCATCCTTGCCCTCCTGGAATAAATCCCACTTGATCATGGTTTTTAATCCTTTTTATGTATCATTGAATTTGGTTTATCAGTATTTTGTTGAAGATTTTACAACTGTATTCATTAGAGATAAAGGCCTCTAATTTTGTTTTTTTGTAGATTTTTTGTCTGGTTTTGATATCAGGGTAATTATGGCCTTATAGAATGAATTTGGGAGTGTTCCCTCCTCTTCAGTTTTTTTGGAATAGTTTGAGAAAGATAGGGATTAGCTCTTACTTATATGTTTGCTAGAATTCCCCTGTAAAGCTATCTGGTTCTAGATGTTTGTTTGCTGGAAGTTGGTTTTTTTTTTTAATTACAAGTTCAGTTCCACTACTAGTGATTGGTCTGTTCTGATTGTCTGTTTCTTCTTGATTCAGTCTTTGAAGGTTGCATGTTTCTAGAAACTTGTCCATTTCTTCTAGGTTTTCCAGTTTGTTGGCATATAGCTGTTTGTAGTATTCTCTTATGATTTTTTGTGTCTCTGTCATATTGGATGTTATTTGTCCTTTTTCATGTCCTATTTTGTTTATTTGGGTCTTCTCTTTTATTGTTGTTGATGAGACTGTCTAAACGCTTATCAACTTTATGTTTTCAAAATAAACAGCTCTTGGTTTCATTGATTTTTCTTCTTTTTTGTCTCTATTTTATTTATATCCTTGCTAATCTCTGTTATTTCCTTCTTTCTGGTGATTTTATACTTTGCTTATACTTCTTTTTCTAATTACTTTAGATGGTAGGTTAGGTTGTTTAATTGAAATTTTTCTCATTTCTTGAAATAGACCTATATCACTATAAGCTTCCCTCTTAGAACTGCTTTTGCTGCATGCCATGGATTTTGGAAGGTTGCGTTTGTTTTTTTTTTTCATTTGTCTCAAGGTATTTACTGATTTTCTCTTTGATTTATCATTGACCCTTTTTTTTTTTAAGTAGCATTTTGTTTAGTCTCCATGTATTTTTGTGTTTTTACCATTTTTCTTCCTGCAGTTAATTTCTGGTTTCATTCTGTGTTGCCAGAAAAAATACTTGGTATAATTTATATCCTCTTAAATTTGTTGAGACTTCTTTGTGGCCAAGCATGTGATATATCCTGGAGAATGTTCCATTTGCACTTGAAAAGAATGTCTTTTCTGCTGTTATTGGTTGAAATGTCCTATAGATATCTATTAAGCTCAACTGGTCTAATGTGTCTTTTAGGACTACTTTTCCCGTATTGCTTTTCTGTCTGAATGATCTCTCCAATTATGTAAGTGGGTGGTTAAAGTCTCCTACTATTACTGTATTATTGTGAGTTTCTCTCTTTATGTCCGTTAATGTTTGCTTTATATATGTAGATGCTCCTATTTTAGGTATGTATATGTTAGTGAGTTTTATATACAGTTCTTGTATTAATTACTTTATCATTATATAAAGCCCTTCTTTTTGTTATAGACTTTGTTTTGACTGTCTACTTTGTCTCATATGAGTATTGCTACCCCAGCATTCTTGTTGCTATTTACATGAAATATCTTTTTCCTGACTCTCACTTTCAGACTATATGTGTGTTTAGCTCTGAAGTGAGTCTCTTGTAGTCAGCAGATAGATGGCTCTTGTTATTTTTAGCCAGTCAGCCCTCTCTGTGTCTTCTATTTTTTTTTCTTCTTTTTTTTTTTTTTTTTTTTTTTGCGGTACATGGGCCTCCCACTGTTGCAGCCCCTCCGGTTGCGGAGCACAGGCTCTGGACGCACAGGCTCAGTGGCCATGGCTCACGGGCCCAGCTGCTCCACGGCATGTGGGATCATCCTGTACCAGGGAATGAACCCGCACCCCCCGCATCGGCAGGCGGACTCCCAACCACTACGCCACCAGGGAAGCCCCTCTCTGTGTCTTTTGATTGGAGCATTTAGTCCACTGACATTTACAGTGATTTTTAATATGTAGGTACTTACTACCATTTTGTTACTTGTCTTCTGGTAGTTTTTGTAGTTCTTCTCTGTTCTTCTTTTAGTCTCTTCCCTTGTGGTTTAATTATTTTTTAGTGGTATGCTTATGTTCCTTTCTATCTGTTTTTTGTGTTTTTATTGTAGGTTTTTGATCTGTGGTTATCTTGGGGTTCATATGTGTTGACTAATATTTATATTTATTTTTCAAAAACTGGTTGAAATTTAAGGTAAAACACATTCTAAAAGGTCTACATTTTTCACATTGTGTTTTTTTTTTTTTTTTTTTTTTTCTTTTTGCGGTATGCGGGCCTCTCACTGTTGTGGCCTCTCCCGTTGCGGAGCACAGGCTCCGGATGCGCAGGCCCAGCATCCATGGCTCACGGGCCCAGCCGCTCTGCGGCATATGGGATCCTCCCAGACCGGGGCACGAACCCGTATCCCCTGCATCGGCAGGCGGACTCTCAACCACTGCGCCACCAGGGAGGCCCTGTGTTTTTTTTTTTTAACATTTTTATTGGAGTATAATTGCTTTACAATGCTGTGTTGGTTTCTTCTTTATAACAAAGTGAATCAGTTATACGTATACATATGTCCCCATATCTCTTCCCTCTTGCATCTCCCACCCTCCTTATCCCACCCCTCTGGGTGGTCATAAAGCACCAAGCTGATTCCCTGTGCTATGTGGCTGCTTCCCACCAGCTATCTATTTTACGTTTGTTAGTGTATCTATGTCCATGCCACTCTCTCAATTTGTCCCATCTTACCATTCCCCCTCCCCATATCCTCAAGTCCCTTCTCTAGTAAGTCTGCATCTTTATTGCCGTCTTGCCCCTAGGTTCTTCTGACCATTTTTTTTTTCTTTTCTTTAGATTGCATATATATGTGTTAGCTTACGTTATTTGTTTTTCTCTTTCTGACTTACTTCATTCTGTATGACACACTCTAGGTCCATCCACCTCACTACAAATAACTCAGTTTCGTTTCTTTTTATGGCTGAGTAATATTCCATTGTATATATGTGCCACATCTTCTTTATCCATTCATCTGTTGATGGACACTTAGGTCGCTTCCATGTCCTGGCTATTATAAATAGAGCTGATATGAACATTCTGTTACATGACTCTTTTTGAATTATGGTATTCTCAGGGTATATGCCCAGTAGTGGGATTGCTGGGTCGTATGGTAGTTCTATTTTTAGTTTTTTAAGGAACCTCCATACTGTTCTCCATAGTGGCTGTATCAATTTGCATTCCCACCAACAGTGCAAGAGTGTTCCCGTTTCTGCACACCCTCTCCAGCATTTATTGTTTCTAGATGTTTTGATGTTGACCATTCTGACCAGTGTGAGATGATATCTTATTGTAGTTTTGATTTTCATTTCTCTAATGATTAATGATGTTGAGCATTCTTTCATGTGTTTGTTGGCAATCTGTATATCTTCTTTGGAGAAATGTCTATTTAGGTCGTCTATTTAGGTCTTCTGCCCATTTTTGGATTGGGTTTTTTGTTTTATTGTTGTTGAGCTGCATGAGCTGCTTGTAAATTTTGGAGATTAATCCTTTGTCAATTGCTTCATTTGCAAATATTTTCTCCCATTCTGAGGGTTGTCTTTTGTACTTGTTTATGGTTTCCTTTGCTGTGCAAAAGCTTTGAAGTTTCATTAGGTCTCATTTGTTTATTTTTGTTTTTATTTCCATTTCTCTAGGAGGTGGGTCAAAAAGTATCTTGCTCTGATTTATGTCATAGAGTGTTCTGCCTATGTTTTCCTCTAAGAGTTTGAAAGTATCTGGCCTTACATGCAGATCTTTAATCCATTTTGAGTTTATTTTTGTGTATGCTGTTAAGGATTGTTCTAATTTCATTCTTTTACATGTAGCTGTCCAGTTTTCCCAGCACCACGTATTGAATAGGCTGTCTTTTCTCCACTGTATATACTTTGCCTCCTTTATCAAAGATAAGGTGACCATAGGTGCACGGTTTTATCTCTGGGCTTTCTATCCGTTCCACTGATCTATATTTCAGTTTTTGTGCCAGTTCCATACTGTCTTGATTACTGTAGCTTTGTAGTATAGTCTGAAGTCACGGAGCCTTATTCCTCCAGCTCTGTTTTTCTTTCCCAAGATTGCTTTGGCTATTCAGGGGTCTTTTGTGTTTCCATACAAATTGTGAAGTTTTTTATTTTTGTTCTGTGAAAAATGCCAGTTGTAGTCTGTTAGGGATTGCATTGAACCTATAGATTGCTTTGAGTAGTATAGTCATTTTCACAATGTTAATTCTTCCAATCCAAGAACATGGTATATCTCTCCATCTGTTGGTATCATCTTTAATTTCTTTCATCAGTGTCTTATAATTTTCTACATACAGGTCTTTTGTCTCCTTAGGTAGGTTTATTCCTAGATATTTTATTCTTTTTGTTGCAATGGTAAATGGGAGTGTTTCCTTAATTTCACTTTCAGATGTTTCATCATTAGTGTATAGGAATGTAAGAAATTTCTGTGCATTAATTTTGTATCCTGCAAATTTACCAAATTCATTGATTAGCTGTCGTAGTTTTCTGGTAACATCTTTAGGATTCTCTATGTATAGTATCATGTCATCCGCAAACAGTGACAGCTTTACTTCTTCTTTTCCAATTTTGATTCCTTTTATTTCTTTTTCTTCTCTCATTGCTGTGGCTAAAACTTCAAAACTATGTTGAATAATAGTGGTGAGAGTGGACAGCCTTGTCTTGTTCCTGATCTTAGTGGAAATGGTTTCAGTTTTTCACCATTCAGGATGATGCTGGCTGTGGGTTTGTCATATATGGCCTTTATTATGTTGAGGAAAGTTCCCTCTATGCCTACTTGCTGGAGGGTTTTTATCATAAATGGGTATTGAATTTTGTGAAAGCTTTCTCTGCACCTCTTGAGATGATCATATGGTTTTTCTCCTTCAGTTTGTTAATATGGTGTATCACGTTGATTGATTTGCCTATATTGAAGAATCCTTGCATTCCTGGGAAAAGCCCCACTTGATCATAATGTATGATCCTTTTAATGTGCTGTTGGATTCTGTTTGCTAGTATTTTGTTGAGGATTTTTGCATCTATATTCATCAGTGATATTGGCCTGCAGTTTTTCTTCCTTTGTGACATCTTTGTCTGGTTTTGATATCAGGGTGATGGTGGCCTCATAGAATGAGTTTGGGAGTGTTCCTCCCTCTGCTATATTTTAGAAGAGTATGAGAAGGAGAGGTGTTAGCTCTTCTCTAAATATTTGATAGAATTCGCCTATGAAGCCATCTGGTCCTGGTCTTTTGTTTGTTGGAAGATTTTTAATCACAGTTTCAATTTCAGTGCTTGTGATTGGTCTGTTTATATTTTCTGTTTCTTCCTGGTTCAGTCTCGGATGGTTGTACATTTCTAAGAATTTGTGCATTTCTTCCAGGTTGTCCATTTTATTGACATATAGTTGCTTGTAGTAATCTCTCATGAACCTTTTTATTACTGCAGTGTCAGTTGTTACTTCTCCTTTTTCATTTATAATTCTATTGATTTGAGTCTTCTCCCTTTTCTTCTTGATAAGTCTGGCTAATGGTTTACCAATTTTGTTTATGTTCTCAAGGAACCAGCTTTTTGTTTTATTGATCTTTGCTATCATTTCCTTCATTTCTTTTTCATTTATTTCAGATCTGATCTTTATGATTTCTTCCCTTCTGCTAACTTTGGGGTTTTCTTGTTCTTCTCTCTCCTGTTGCTTTAGGTGTAAGGGTAGGTTGTTTATTTGATATGTTTCTTGTTTCTTGAGTTAGGATTGTATTGCTATAAACTTCACTCTTAAAACTGCTTTTGCTGCATCCAATAGGTTTTGGGTTGTGTTTTCATTGTCATTTGTTTCTAGGTATTTTTTGATTTCTTCAGTGATCTCTGGTTATTAATTAGTGTGTTGTTTAGCATCCATTTGTTTGTATTTCTTACAGATTTTTTCTGTAATTCATATCTAGTCTCGTAACGTTGTGGTCAGAAAAGATACTTGATACAATTTCAATTTTCTTAAATTTACAAAGGCTTCATTTGTGACCCAACATATTATCTATCCTGGAGAATATTCCATGAGCACTTGAGAAAAATGTGTATTCTGTTGTTTTTGGATGGAATGTCCTATAAATATCAATTAAGTCCATCTTGTTTAATGTATCATTTAAAACTTGTTTCCTTATTCATTTTCATTCTGGATGATCTGTCCATTGGTGAAAGTGGGGTGTTAAAGTCCCCTACTATGATTGTGTTACTGTCGATTTCCCCTTTTATGACTGTTAGTATTTGCCTTATGTATTGAGGTGTTCCTATGTTGGGTGCATAAATATTGACAATTGTTATATTTTCTTCTTGGATTGATCCCTTGATCATTATGTAGTGTCCTTGTTTGTCTGTTGTAATAGTCTTTCTTTTAAAATCTATTTTGTCTGATGTGAGAATTGCTACTCCATCTTTCTTTTGATTTCCATTTGCATGGAATATCTTTTTCCATCCCCTCACTTTCAGCCTGTATGTGTCCCTAGGTCTGAAGTGGGTTTCTTGTAGACAGCATATATATGGGTCTTGTTTTTGTATCCATTCAGCCAGTCTTTGTCTTTTGGTTGGCGCATTTAATCCATTTACATTTAAAGTAATTATTGGTATGTATGTTCCTATTACCATTTTCTTAATTGTTTTGGGTTTATTATTGTAGGTCTTTTCGTTCTCTTGTGTTTCCTGCCTGGGGAAGTTCCTGTAGCATTAGTTGTAAAGCTGATTTGTTTGTGCTGAATTCTCTTAGCTTTTGCTTGTTTGTAAAGCTTTTAATTTTTCCATCAAATCTGAATGAGATCCTACTGGGTAGAGTAATCTTGGTTGTAGGTTTTTAGGCTTCATCACTTTAAATATGTCCTGCCACTCCCTTCTGACTTGGACAGTTTCTGCTGAATTATCAGCTGTTAACCTTATGAAGATTCCCTTATTTTTTGTTTTTCCCTTGCTGCTTTTAATATTTGTTCTTCTTATTTAATTTTTGATAGTTTGATTAATATGTTTCTTGGCATGTTTCTCCTTGGATTTATCCTGTATAGGACTCTGTGCTTCCTGGACTTGATTAACTGTTTCCTTTCCCATATTGGGGAAGTTTTCAACTATAATGTTTTCAAATTTTTTCTCAGTCCTTTTCTTTTTCTCTTCTTCTTCTGGGACCCCTATAATTCGAATGTTGGTGCATTTAATGTTGTCCCAGAGGTCTCTGAAACTGTCCTAAATTATTTTCATTCTTTGTTCTCTATGCTGCTCTGCAGTAGTTATTTCCACTATTTTATCTTCCAGGTCACATATCCGTTCCTCTTTTTCAGTTATTCTGCTATTGATGCTGTCTAGAGAATTTTTAATTTCATTTATTGTGTTGTTCATCATTGTTTGTTTGATTTAGTTCTTCTTGGTCCTTGTTGAACGTTTACCATTCTGTTTCCAAGATTTTCGATCATTTTTAGTATTATTATTCTGAATTCTTTTACAGGTAGACTGCCTATTTCCTCTTCATTTGTTAGGTCTGGTTTGTTTTTGCCTTGCTCCTTCATCTGCTGTGTGTTTCTCTGTCTTCTCATTTTGCTTAACTTACTGTGTTTGGGGTCTCCTTTTCACAGGCTGCAGGTTCATTGTTTCTGGTGTTTTTGATGTCTGTCCCCAGTGGCTAAGGTTGGTTCAGTGGGTTGTGTAGGCTTCCTGGTGGAGGGGACAAGTGCCTCTTTTCTGGTGGGTGAGGCTGGATCTTTTCTTTCTGGTGGGCAGGTCCACTTCTGGTGGTGTGTTGTCAGGTGTCTGTAGCCTTATTATGATTTTAGGCTGCCTCTGTACTAATGGATGGGGTTGTGTTTGCATCTTGATAGTTGTTTGGCATAGTTTGTCCTGCACTGTAGCTTGCTAGTCATTGAGTGGAGCTGGGTCTTTGCGATGAGATGGAGATCTCTGGGAGATTTTCATCATTTGATATAACGTGGAGCTGGGAGGTCTCTTTTGGACCAGTGTCCTGAAGTTGGCTCTCCCGCCTCAGTGGCATAGCCATGACGCCTGGCTGGAGCACCAAGAGCCTGTCCTCCAATGGCTCAGAATAAAAGGGAGAAAAAAAAAAAAGGAAGGAAGAAGAAGGTAAAATAAAATAACGTTATTAAAGTAAGAAATAAAAAATAATTATTAAGGAAAAAAACTTTTTTTAATAATAAAAAAATAAAAATAAAAAAATGGAGAGACAGAACCCTAGGACAAATGGTAAAAGCAAAGCTATACAGACAGAATCACACACAGAAGCATACACATACTCACAAAAAGAGAAAAAGGAAAAAATATATATATTGTTGCTCCCGAAGTCCACCTCATCAAATTGGGATGATTTGTTGTCTATTCAGGTATTCCACAGATGCAGGGTACATCAAGTTGATTGTGGAGATTTAATCCGCTGCTCCTGAGGCTGCTGGGAGAAATTTCCCTTTCTCTTCTTTGTTCGCAGAGCTCCAGGGGTTCAGCTTTGGATTTGGACCTGCCTCTGCGTGTAGGTTGCCTGAGGGCATCTGTTCTTTGCTCAGACAGGATGGGGTTAAAGGAGCAGCTGTTTCAGGGGTTCTGGCTCACTCAGGCTGGGGGAGGGAGGGGTACCGATGCGGGGAGAGCCTGCGACAGTAGAGGCTGGCATGACGTTGCACCAGCCTGAGGCGTGCCATGCATTCTCCTGGGGAAGTTGTCCCTGGATCTTGGGACCGTGGCAGTGGCGGGCTGCACAGGCTCCCGGGAGGTGTGGATAGTGACCTGTGCTTGCACACAGGCTTCTTGGTGGTGGCAGAAGAAGCCTTAGTGTCTCATGTCCGTCTCTGGGGTCCTCGCTGATAGCCGCGGCTTGTGCCCGTCTCTGGAGCTCCTTTAAACAGGGCTCTGAATCCTCTCTCCTCACGCACCAGGAAACAAAGTGGGAAGAAAAAGTCTCTTGTTTCTTCGGCAGCTCCAGACTTTTTCCTGGACTCCCTCCCAGCTAGCTATGGCACACTAGCCCCCTTCAGGCTGTGTTCACGCAGCCAACCCCAGTCCTCTCCCTGGGATCCGACCGAAGCCCAAGCCTCAGCTCCCAGCCCCGACCCATCCTGGCGGATGAGCAGAGAAGCCTCTCCGGCTGGTGACTGCTGGTCGGTACCGATCCTCTGTGCGGGAATCTCTCCGCTTTGTCCTCCACACCCCTGTGGCTGTGCTCTCCTCTGTGGCTCTGAAGCTTCCTCCCTCCACCCACTGTCTCTGCCAGTGAAGGTGCTTCCTAGTGTGTGGGAACCTTTCCTCCTTCACAGCTCCCTCCCACTGGTGCAGGTCCCATCCCTGTTCTATTGTCTCTGTTTTTTCTTTTTTTTTTTGCCCTACCCCGGTACGTGGGGAGTTCCTTGCCTTTTGGGAGGTCTGAGGTCTTCTGCCAGCATTCAGTAGGTGTTTTGTAGGAGTTGTTCCACATGTAGATGTATTTCTCATGTATTTGTGGGGAGGAAGGTGATTTCTGTGTCTTACTCTTCCGCCATCTTGAAGCTCCTCCCCTCACATTTTGTGTTTTTGATGTCATATTTTATATCCTCATGTTTATCCCTTCACTGTTTATTGTATTTATAGTTGCTTTTATAATTTTTTGTGTTTTGATCTTCATACTAGCTTATTTAAGTGGTTGATCCGCAGCCTTTACTATATATTTGCATGTACTAGTCAGATTTTTTTCCCTTTCATATAGACTCTTACTTCTCATTTTATCCTTTTATTTTCTTCTTAGATAACACTCTTTAAACATATCTTTTAGGGTAGATTTAGTATTGACGAACTTTTAATTTTTGTTTGTCTGAAAAGTCCTTTATCTCTCCTTCAATTCAAAATGGTAATCTTGCTTGGCAGAGTATCCCTAGGTTGCAGGTTTTTCCTTTTCAGCACTTTGAATATATCATGCCACTTCCTTCTGATCTGTAAAATTTCTTCTGAAAAATCAGCCTATAGCTTTATGTGGATTTCATTTATATGACTGTTTTTCTTTTGTTGCCTTTATAATTTTCTCTTTAGTTTTCAATTTTATCCTTTTTTTTTTTTTTTTTTTTTGGCTGTACGCGGGCCTCTCTCTCTTGTGGCCTCTTCCATTGCGGAGCACAGGCTCCAGATGCAGAGGCTCAGTGGCCATGGCTCACAGGCCCAGCCACTCGCAGCATGTGGCATCTTCCTGGACCAGGGAACGAACCCTCATTCCCTCCATTGGCAGGCGGACTCCCAACCACTGCGCCACCAGGGAAGCCTTATTTTATCCTTTTAAATATGGTATATCTTGCTTTGGGAGCCTCTGCACTTCTTGTACCTTGATATCTGTTTCCATCTTCATGTTTGGGAAGTTTTCAGCTAAAATTTCATCAAATGCTTTTTTGACCCCCTTCTCTTTCTTCTCCTCTGGGACCCATATAATGCAAACATTGGTATGCTTGATATTGTTGCATAAGTCCCTTAAACTGTTCTCAGTTTTTAAATTTGTTTTTCCTTTTGATGTTCTGATTTGATGAATTCCATTATTCTATCTTCCAGATCACTTATTTTTTCTTTGTTTCACCTAGTCTGCTATTTGTTCCTTCTAGTGTGGTTTTCACTCCAGTTATTCTTCAGTTCTGATTGATTCTTTTTTATGTTTTCTAGTTCCTTGTTAAAATACAGTTTTTATCCTTTCTTTTCCCTAATGCAGTTAACATTCTTATTACTAATGCTTTGAACTCTTTATCTGGTAAATTATTTATTTCTGTTTCATTAGTTGTTTTTTCACGGGTTTTCTCTTGCTCTTTCATTTGAAACAAATTCCTCTGTCTTCTCTTTTTGCTTAACTGTCTCTTTCTCTATGAAATTTGATGAAACAGTTTCCTATTCCAGTCGTGAAGGGGTGTCCTTGTGTGGGAGCTTCCCTACACCATCTGTGTGTGCCCAGTGGCTTTGGTGGGAGAGCTGGATCTGACATGAACACAGGTCACATCTTCTCCCAGGGCAAGCCTGCAGCTGTCACCTTAGTAGGAGTTTTGGCTGGAGATTCAGGAGCTAGAGCCACAGCCAGGTGTGAGCAGAAGCCCTGAGAGTCAGGTCTGAGCTGGTTCTGTTCCCTTTAAGTGTATGCTCTCCTCCATCCCAGCTCTGGGACCCTTGGCCCAGAGGGGAGCAGTGCTAGAGCTAGAGGGGTGGAGTGGGCACTCAGTTTAGGTTGGGCCATGGGTTGTGCCGGTCCCAGCCCTATTCAGTGTTTTCTAGTGCAGTTAATGCACTGTCTCCCTGAATGCCAGTAAAGGTCACCCTCTCCTGGTTCAGTTGCTGTTCCAAGTTGGGCCAGCTCCATTACTCACAACTGCACTCTCCACTCTGTTGTTGCATCCCTTGCCCTAGTGTCAAGCTGTGCCATGGAGCAAGATGGGCTGGGTTGGGCCCTCTGTGTGGGTCAGGCCGTGGGCTGTTGTGGTGCCAGGACCAGAGTTCCAGACCACTCCCCATGTGCTGCCTCGGCCAGTGCCAGTGATTGCTACCTTTACCCTGTTCAGATGCCATGCTGGGTCTGGGCTGGCCCTGACCCTCACAACTGAACACTTTCCTTGGTTGCTGCAGCCTTTACCCTAGTGTGGACTGTGCCATGGAGCAAGCAGGGCCAGAGTAGGTGCTCAGCTCAGTCTGGGGCATGTGCCAGGGTGGGTGTGGGTAACTAGCCAGAGTTCTGGGCAGTTTCAATTTGCTTCCTTTACCTTGTTTCAGGAGTAAGCAAGTGTGTGCTCACTCTTTGAGAATGGAGCCCAGGTTTCTTACAGCCCTCCTGTGAGTCCCACTGGTTTTCCAGCCAGCTAAAGGGATTTATCTTCCTGGAGTCAGACCCCGAGGCTGGTGTGCCCAATATGGGCTTGAACCACTCACTCCCCAGGGAAGATCTCTGATCCCATGTAATCTAACTCCTCTTTTGTGTTCCCTCCCAGAGGTGCAGGACCTGACCTGACCACTTCTTTTCCCTTCCTACCCAGTTCTGTGTGGATCTTTCTTACAGCCATGTTTGTATGAGAGTCTTTCTGCCAGTCTTCAGTTTGTTTTCAGTAAGAATGGCTCCACATGTAGATGTATTTTTGATTTGTTTGTGGTGGAGTTGAGCTCCGTGTCCTCCTACTCTGCCATTCTGATGTCCCCTCAGATTTAAATTTTCTAATGCTTTAGCACAGTTCTCTGTACACAGTAGATGATCAGGAATTTTTTTAAACAAGGTTTTTTTTTTCAATTTTAGAGTAGTTTTAGGTTTATAGAAAAGTTGTGAAGGTAGTATAGAGAGTTTCCATATGTCCCACACTGTTTTCCCTATTATTTATATTTTATGTTAGTATTTTACATTTGTCACAATTAATGAATCAATATTGATAAATTACTATTATTTAAACTTCATACTTTAATCAGGTTTCCTTAGTTTTTACCTAATATTCTTTTTCTGTTCCAGGATACCATCCAGGGTATCATATTTCATTATATTTAGTTGTCATGTGTCATTAGGCTCCTCTTGGCTTTGACAGTTTCTCAGACTTTCCCTGTTTTTGATGACCTTGACATCTTTGAGGTTACCTAGTTAGGTATGTTGTAGAATGTCCCTCAATTAAGGTTGTTTGATCCTTTTCTCATTATTAGACTGGGGTTATGAGTTGTCTTATGGGTCCCCAAGTCCTACCCCCATGTTTGATGATTTACTAAGAGGACTCAGCCTATAGTTGTAGTCACAACTGTGTTTTATCTCAGTATAAGGATACAAACCACAAAGGGAAAATGTGCATGAGGCAAAGTCTAGAAGAAACGAAGTGCAAACTTTGAAGAATCCTCTCCCCATTGAGTTATATAGAATGAACTTAATTCTTCCATCAACTAGTTCTAACAACTTGTGTGCAATGTTGTGTACCAGGGAAGCTTATTATAGACTCAGTGCCCAGGGTTTTTATTGGGGGTTGGTCATATAGACATCTTCTGCCTGGCACATACCAAATTCCAGACTCCAGAAAGAAAGCAGATGTTCAACATTAAGCATATTGTTTGTGCAAATATTTTAGGCACAGTGAGCCGTTGTTATCAATTAGGATGATAGGAGCTCTCCAGAAATTCAGGTTCTCAGATGCCTGCCAAGGGCCAGCCTTTTCAGAACTGATAGGCCTCTACATTAACTCTTTTCTGTACATTGGTTTTTGAGAGGAAGACCACAGATTGAAATGCCATTTTCATCACATTACACATCATTTCAAGGATATATACTATCAACATGACTTATTACTATTAATGTTAACTCAGGAATGTTTTGAAACAGGGAAAAATAATAATTATCATACTTATATATTCCTTATGTACTAGTTTCCTATTATTGCTACCACAAATTACCACACACATAGTAGTTTAAAACAATATTGTTTTATCATCTTATTTTTCTTGAGGTCACAATCTGAAAATGGGTGTTGTAGGGCTAAAAATCAAGGTGTTGGCAGGGCTGCATTCTTTCTGGAGGCTCTAGGGTAGAATCTGTTCCTTACTTTTTCCAGCTTCCAGGGTCTGTCCACATTCCTTGGCTTGTGGCCTCCTTCCATTAATGACATCACTGTAACATCTGCTTCCTTTGTCACATTTTTTCTTTGACCTATTTAAGGGCCCTTGTGATTATATTAGGCCCACCTAGATAATCCAGAGTAATCTTCCCATTTTAAGTTGCTTAACTTAATCACAGCTGTCAAGTCCCTTTGACATGTAAGGTAACATAAATTCCATGGATTAGAACATGGACATCTTTGGGGAGTCATTAATCTGCCTACCACATCTTACTATATGCTGGGTGGTTTTCTGATTTATTTACTTCATTTAATTCTACACCATTTTACAAGGTAAGTTCTATTATGGTCACCATTTTATGGATGGAGAAACTGAGGGTCAGAGAGGTTAAATAAATAACTAGGCCCACAAACCTAGTATGTGGCAAATCTAGATCCCAAAGTTTATGCTCTTAATCATAATACTGTGACCTCTCAAGAAAGGATTTTTTCCTCACATATTTTATCATTCTTTGATGATTAACAAAACATTTTATTATTGTATACCTTTATTCTTCATTCATTCTCTTCTTCATTTGACTAATGCCCTTGGATGGCGCTTACTCTTTGCCAGAAACTATGCTAAGTATTGAGAATACAACAATGAATGAAATATGATCCCTCCCTTCAGGGACCTTTGAGTGAATGGGGAAGACATCTGTGAACATCAGTGATCCTTTTCTTATGTTTGTGCAGAAATGCCGTATCATAGTGAATTTTGGCCAACAGTTTACTTAATCCAAGATTTCTTTGGCCAAGACCTTGAGATGCAACTGAGAATCCCAGAGCAGTCACAAAGAAGCTTGATTGGGAGAGGGTAGCAATATTGTGCAGAAGTGGGAAGATTGATAACAGAGAAAAAAGGAGAAATGGTCAGCTGATGAAGAATGTTGATGTAGTAGTCAGAAACTTATATTTGATTCTGAGGATGCTATGTAGCTGCTTGAGAGTCCTGTGTAGAGCTCCACACTGAGTCCACAGTAGTAGCTCAGTAAATGGTTGCTGAGGGGATGAATTGAACATATGAATGATGTATCCATTACTTCAGACCTGGAAAATGCTTTAAGTGTGGAGGCTAACAGTCGTTCCTAACCCTGGATGCAAGTTGGAATCCTCTCAGGAGGTTTTAAAAATGGCAGTGCCTTCTCTATCAGATTATGTCTTGGTTGGTCTAGACTGGGCATCATTACGTACGTTTGTGTATTTTAAAGTATACATATATACTTTCAAGTAATTCCAGTGTAGCCAGGGTTGAGAACTATTAGAAAGAAGAGCTGTCAACAAAAAGGAATTAACAGTTGTTTAGAAGTGATTTGGTACAGTCCTTGACAAAGCATTTATTAACAAGAGCAAAGAGAATTTATTCCGATGGATGTTCCAGAGGAAGGGCAACTGGCTAGAATTAGGCTGAGATGAAGAACCATACTGGAGAAGACAAGATATTTTGATCTTATACTTTCTAGCACCTCATATAGCTCCTTACATGTAGTAAAACACAGTATAAATACTTATGTCCAAGTAACATTTAGTATATCCAGGTAGCTTTTCTTAGCCTGCTATTAAAAGAATGAGAATTTTGGTTAGGAGCAAGGGGGAGGGAGGGAATTGTTTGGAAAAGTTATGGTAATGATCGCAGCAGTTAACATTTATTGAGCTTTTCAGTATGTTAGGTACAGTACAAGATGCTTTATTTGTATCACCTGATTTCCATGAGCTATTAGGTTGTGGATTATGGGGAATCACTAAGGGGGCAGGCTTTGGAAAGCTAGGGAGGAGCATGAAGACACTGGCTTCTTCAGGCACTAGGGGGGAAAGGCAGTTGGAAAGTACCAGAATGAATATGCATCCTTTCCTTTCCCAAATTTCATGTAAGGCCAATTTTGTGTAAGGAAGGGAGAAAACATTATTATCGTCAGTAAGCTAGTCCCAAAGTGACACGTACAGAAAATTGGAGCTTATCACATAGGACTGAGCTTAGTCTAGCTGTGTTTGATGAGTAGAACCAGGCTCTGCCTTCAGCTCTAATGTGCACTGGGAAGACTGTGCCTAGTTTACGTTCTAAACCTTCGCGTTTCATTTCATTTACATCAACCAAGGTATTCACTGCCCACCTGTTGTTCTCCCTCCTTGCTCCATTTCTGCCCTTACACATTTTAAAAATCATAGACAGCTGCTGGCAATGGCTCCTTGTCCTGTTCAGACCTCCTTAAAACTTGTCAGATGCTGAGATGTAAGTCTCACCTACTCTTCTCACAGATGGGAACCTCACAATATCAGCTTCCATATGCCCAGAAACGGGGGAAGTAGCTGGAATACTCTCCCTGGCTCTGCATGACTAATTGTAATTGCTATCACTTGGGCTTTCTTTTACAAAGTAATATTTTGAAGTTAATTTTTCAGTTTAGAAGCCATATAACAGTGTTAGAGAAAGTGTAGAAAACTGAAAAATACATTTACAAATCAATCGAGCAGTTACCTGAGGTGGGTGGCGGATATGATCCGGGGGACTATAAGGGAAATCCAACTCTCTTAGTTATGTTTTACTTCTTAAGCTGGGTGGTAGCATCACAGGTGTTTTCTTCTGTTTTGTCTGTCTTTAGTATTTTATAATGCATTGAAAAATCGATTATAAATCATACTCCCCTAATAATGCCATACCCTTTTTAGTCGCCATTTTTGCTGCAAAGTCTAAGCTTATGCACCTTTGTTCTCCTTGTAAAGCTAGAGGCTTCAACAGACAATATAGGCATTTCCAGGTCTGAAGCATCATTCATATGTTCAATTCATCCCCTCAGCAACCATTTTCTTTTACCTAAGAGGTTCACTTTTTATAATGCTTTTATAATACTCTATTAGAATAAAATTGAATATTTAATAATCCATGAGAAAAACTTTCCACTAAAAAATAATTATATATCTATGTTGCACTAGGATATGCTGCTATTCAGCTCTGAAATTCTGTGCTTTTATGACACTCGCTGGAGTATTACTTGTATAGGTGACATGGGTCATCTTGTTTTCTAACACCAGAGGGCGCCAAACTTCCTCTTGCAGCAAAATGATCAAAATTATTTCTTTCCATCAAAGAATTGCACATACTGGGGTAGAATATGGAATGGTACATTTTTAGTCTCTTGACAGATTAAAAAAGTAAGAGAATTTGTGCTTTGTGAGAAAGAGTTTACAAATCATGCTAAGGCTTTCTCTTGTTGCCATCAGCTAGGAATCTGTCAGTGCTTTAATTCAGCTGCTTTCCAGGGGTATACTATGTTTGTTAGAGGGAATAAAACAGCTACTTAGGAATAATGCTGTGATAAATTATTTTGAAGGAGCTATAGGTAATCCATCTATTCTGGCTTTAAGTTTCAGGTGGCATGTGCAGTTTTTTGGAAATAGGCATGACACCTAAATTCAGGATAAAATCAATGGCAAGGGTTGTGCTACAGTATGGAGTGGGGTCCTGGCAGAGGGGAGTAAAATGATGTGAGACAGTAAATCACAGTGAACTATTCACACCTTGATGTTTAATAGAGTTTTGTCAGCTTTCATTTGATAAGACATCCTTCTCCCATTCTTGAATAAAAGAATGTTTGGAACAAGGCCACACGAGCCAATGCTTCTCTTTACTAATTGTACTTTCTATGTTCAGTTTAACATTTAAAGATATTTTTGTAGTGAATGTGTATGTTAAATTATTTCTAGTCATTAGACCTTTTTTCCCCCTTTTATCTCCAGCCACAACAATTGATAATCTATTTTGATTTTCTAAACGCTAGCAAATATAAATGAGCACCTTCTATAAAGCAGCAGCATAATCCTGTAGGGAAAATACCAAGCAGGTATTTTAAGGAAATCAAGGTGCTAGTTCCCTCTATGTACTTAGGTAGTATGTTATAAATTACCATATATTTAGTCACTTAATACACCAGAAATATATTATAGTTCTGGAGATCAGAAGTGTGAAATAGGTCTCACTGGGCTAAAATCAAGTTGTTGTCAGGGCTGCATTCCTTTCTGGAGGCTCTAGGGGAAAATTTACTTTCTTGCCTTTTATAGCTTCTAGAGTCTGTCTTCTTTGGTTGGCTCATGGCCACCTTCCATCTTCAAAGTCAGCAATGGCTAGTCAACTCTTTCTTATATGCCATCTCTCTGGTTCTGACTCTTCTGTCTTCCTTCATCCCGTTTAAAAACCCTTGTGGATGGATCCCTGAACAATGATGGTGGAGTAGAACGATGTGCTCTCACTCCCTCTTATGAGAACACCACAATCACAACTAGCTGCAGGACAATCATCGACAAGAAGACACTGGAACTCACCAAAAAAGGTACCCCACATCCAAAGACAAAGGAGAAGCCAAAGTGAGATGGTAGGAGGGGCACAATCACAGTAAAATCAAATCCCATAACTGCTGGGTGGCTGACTCACAAACTGGAAAACATTTATACCACAGAAGTCCACCCACTGTAGTGAAGGTTCAGAGCCCCACGTCAGGCTTCCCAACCTGGGGGTCTGGCAACAGAAGGAGGAATTCCTAGAGAATCAGACTTTGAAGCCTAGTGGGATTTGATTGCAGCACTTCGACAGGACTGGGGAAACAGAGACTGCACTCTTAGAGGGTAAACACAAAGTAGTGTGGGCATCAGGACCCAGGGGAAGGAGTAGTGACCCCAGAGGAGACTGAACCAGACCTACCTGCTAGTGTTGGAGGGTCTCCTGCAGATCTGGGGGGTGGCTGTGGCTCACCGTGGGGACAAGTACACTGGCAGCAGAACTTCTGGGAAGTACTCCTTGGTGTGAGCCCTCCCAGAGTCTTCCATTAACCCCACCAAAGAGCACAAGTAGGCTCCAGTGTGGGGTTGCCCCAGGCCAAACAACCAACAGGGAGGGTACCCAGGACCAGCCATCAGCAATCAAGCAGATTAAAGTTTTACTGAACTCTGCACACCAGAGCAACAGTCAGCTCTACCCACCACTAGTCCCTCCCATCAGGAAACTTGCACAAGCCTCTTAGATAGCCTCATACACTAGAGGGAAGACAGCAGAAGCAAGAAGAACTACAACCCTGAAGCCTGTGGAACAAAAACAACATTCACAGAGAGATAGACAAGGTGAAAAGGCAGAGGGCTATGAACCAGATGAAGGAACAAGATAAAACCCAAGAAAAACAACTAAATGAAGTGGACATAGGCAACCTTCCAGAAAAAGAATTCAGAATAATGATAGTGAAGATGATCCAGGACATCAGAAAAAGAATGCAGGCAAAGATCTAGAAGATGCAAGAAATATTTAACAAAGACCTAGAAAAAGAACAAACAAACAGGGATGAACAATACAATAACTGAAATGAAAACTACACTAGAAGGAATCAATAGCAGAATAACTGAGGCAGAAGAATGGATAACTGACCTGGAAGACAGAATGGTGGAATTCACTGCTATGGAACAGAATAAAAAAAGAATGAAAAGAAATGAAGACAGCCTAAGAGACCTCTGGGACAACATTAAATGCAACAACATTTGCATTATAGGGATCCCAGAAGGAGAAGAGAGAGAGAAAGGACTAGAGAAAGTATTTGAAGAGATTATAGTTGAAAACTTTCCTAACATGTGAAAGGAAATAGCCACCCAAGTCCAGGAAGCACAGAGAGTCCGATACAGGATAAACCCAAGGAAAAACATGCCAAGACACATAGTAATCAAATTGGCAAAAATTAAAGACAAAGAAAAATTACTGAAAGCAGTAAGGGAAAAACAAGATATAACAAGGGAACTCCCATAAGGTTAACAGCTTATTTCTCAGCAGAAACTCTACAAGACAGAATGGAGTGGCATGACATACTTAAAGTGATGAAAGGGAAGAACCTACCACCAAGATTACTCTACCCAGCAGGATGTCATTCAGGTTTGATAGAGAAATCAAGAGCTTTTACAGGCAAGCAAAAACTAACAGAATTCAGCCCCACCAAACCATCTCTACAACAAATGCTAAAGGAACTTCTCTAACTGGGAAACACAAGAGAAGAAAAGGACCTACAAAAACAAATCCAAAACAATTAAGAAAATGGTCATAGGAACATACATATTGATAATTACCTTAAATATGAATGGATTAAATACTCCAACCAAAAGACACAGGCTTGCTGAATGGATACAAAAACAAGACCCATATATATGCTGTCTACAAGAGACCCACTTTAGACCTAGGGACACATTCAGACTGAAAGTGAGGGGATGGAAAAAGATATACCATGCAAATGGAAATCAAAAGAAAGCTTGAGTAGCAATACTCATATCAGATAAAATAGACTTTAAAATAAAAAATGTTACAAGAGACAAGGAAGGACACTACATAATGATCAAGGGATCAATCCAAGAAGAAGATATAACAGTTATAAATATATATGCACCCAACATAGGAGCACCTCAATATATAAGGCAACTGCTAACAGCTATAAAAGAGGAAATCGACAGTAACAAAATAATAATGGGGGACTTTAACATCTCACTTACACCAATGGACAGATCATCTAAAATGAAAATAAATAAGGAAACAACAGCTGTAAATGACACAGTAGACCAGATAGATTTCATGGATATTCATAAGACATTCCATCCAAGAACAGCAGATTACACTTTATTCTCAAGTGCACATGGAATATTCTCCAGGATAGATCACATCTCGAGTAACAAATCAAGCCTCAGTAAATTTAAGAAAATTGAAATCATATCAACCATCTTTTCTGTCCACAATGCTATGAGATTAGAAATGAATTATGGGGAAAAAAACGTAAGAAAACAAAAACATGTAGAGGCTAAATAATACGTTACTAAATAACCAAGAGATCACTGAAGAAATCAAGGAGGAAATCAAAAAATACCTAGAGACAAATGACAATGAAAACACGACGATCCAAAACCTATGGGATGCAGCAAAAGCAGTTCTAAGAGGGAAGTTTATAGCTATGCAAGCCTACCTTAAGAAACAAGAAACATCTTAAATAAACAATCTAATGTTACACCTAAAGTAACTAGAGACAGAAGAACAAACAAAACCCAAAGTTAGCAGAAGGAAAGAAGTCATAAAGACCAGAGCAGAAATAAATAGAAACAAAGAAAACAGTAGCAAAGATCAATAAAACTAAAAGCTGGTACTTTGAGAAGATAAACAAAATTGATAAAGCATTAGCCAGACTCATCAAGAAAAAGAGGGAGAGGACTCAAATCAATAAAATTTGAAATGAAAAAGGAGAAGTTACAACAGACATGGCACAAATACAAAGCTTCCTAAGAGATTACTACAAAACACTATATGCCAATAAAATGGACAATCTGGAATAAATAGACAAATTCTTAGAAAGTTATAACCTTCCAAGACTGAACCAGGAAGAAATAGAAAATATGAACAGACCAATCACAAGTAATGAAATTGAAACTGTGATTAAAAATCTTCCAACAAACAAAAGTCCAGGACTGATGGCTTAGCAGGTGAATTCTATCAAACATTTAGAGAAGAGCTAACACCCATCCTTCTCAAACTCTTCCAAAAAATTGCAGAGGAAGGAACACTCCCAACTCATTCTATGAGGCCACCATCACCCTGATACCAAAACCAGAAAAAGATACTACAAAAATAGAAAATTATAGACCAATATCACTGATGAATAGAGATGCAAACATCCTCAACAAAATACTAGCAAACATAATCCAACAACACATTAAAGGGCTCATACACCCTGATCAAGTGGAATTTATCCCAGGGATGCAAGGAGTCTTCAGTATATGCAAATCAATCAATGTGATACAGCCTGTGTACATACTGAAGAATAAAAACTATATGATCATCTCAATAGATGCAGAAAAAGCTTTTGACAAAATTCAACACCTATTTATGATAAAAACTCTCCAGAAAGTGCACATAGAGGGAACCTACTTCAACATAATAAACGCCATATATGACAAACCCACAGCAAACACCACTCTCAATGGTGAAAAACTGAAAGGATTTCCTCTAAGATCAGGAACAAGACAAGGATGTCCACTCTCACAACTATTATTCAACATAATTGTGGAAGTCCTAGCCACGCCAATCAGAGAAGAAAAAGAAATGAATACAAATTGGAAAAGAAGAAAGCTCTCACTCTTTGCAGGTGACATGATGCTATACATAGAGGATCCTAAAGATGCCACAAGAAAACTACTAGGGCTAATCAATGAATTTGGTAAAGTTGCAGGATACAAAATTAATGCACAGAAATCTCTTGCATTCCTATACACTAATGATGAAAAATCTGGAAGAGAAATTAAGGAAATACTCCCATTTACCATTGCAACAATAAGAATAAAATACCTAGGAATAAACCTACCTAGGGAGACAAAAGACCTGTATTTAGAAAACTATAAGGCACTGATGAAAGAACTTAAAGATGATACCAACAGATGGAGAGATATACCATGTTCTTGGATTGGAAGAATCAATATTGTGAAAATGACTATACTACCCAAAGCAATCTACACATTCAGTGCAATCCTTATCAAATTACCAATGGCATTTTTTACGGAACTAGAAGAAAAAATCTTAAAATTTGTGTGGAGACACAAAAGACCCCAAATAGCGAAAGCAGTCTTGAGGGAAAAAAACGGAGCTGGAGGAATCAGACTCCCTGACATCGGACTATACTACTAAGCTATAGTAATCAAGACAATACAGTACTGGCACAAAAACAGAAACCTAGATCAATGGAACAAGATTGAAAGCCCAGGGATAAACCCATGCACCTGTGGTCAACTAATCTATGACAGAGGAGGCAAGGATATACAATGGAGAAAAGGCAGTCTCTTCAATAAGTGGTGTTGGGAAAACTGGACAGCTACATGTAAAAGAATGAAATTAGAACACTCCCTAACACCATACACAAAAATAAACTCAAAATGGATTAGAGACCTAAATGTAAGACCAGACACTATAAAGCTCTTAGAGGAAAACATGAAGAACACTCTTTGACATAAATCACAGCAAGATCTTTTTTGATCCACCTCCTAGAGTAATGGAAATCAAAACAAAAATAAACGAACAGGACCTAGTGAAACTTCAGAACTTTTGCACAGTAAAGGAAACCATGAACAAGACCAGAGACAACCCTCAGAATGGGAGAAAATCTTTGCAAACAAATCAATGGACTAAGGATTAATCTGCAAAATATATAAACAGCTTATGCAGCCCAATAATTAAAAAACAACCCAATCCAAAAATGGGCAGAAGACCTAAATAGACCTTTCTCCAAAGAAGACATACAGATGGCCAAGAAGCACATGAAAAGCTGCTCAGCATCACTAATTATTAGAGAAATGCAAATCAAAACTACAGTGAGGTATCACATCACACCCGTTAGAATGGGCATCATCAGAAAATCTACAAACAAATGCTGGAGAGGGTGTGGAGAAAAGGGAACCCTCTTGCATTGTTGGTGGGAATGTAAATTGATACAGTCACTATGGAGAATGGTATGGAAGTTACTTAAAAAACTAAAAATAGAATTACCATATGATCCAGCAATCCCACTACTGGGCATATACCCAGAGAAAACCATAATTCAAAAAGATACATGCACCGCAGTGTTCATTGCAGCATTATTTACAATAGCCAGGCCATGGAAGCAACCTAAATGCCCGTCGACAGATGAATGGATAAAGAAGATGTGATACATATATACAATGGAATATTACTCAGCCATATAACGGAATGAAATTGGGTCATTTGTTGAGACGTGGATGGATCTAGAGACTGTCATACAGAGTGAAGTAAGTCAGAAAGTGAAAAACAAATATTGTATATTAACGCATATATGTGTATCCTAGAGGAATGGTACAGATGAACCGGTTTGCAGGGCAGAAATTGAGACACAAATGTAGAGGACAAACGTATGGACACCAAGCAGTGAAAGCTGCGGTGGTGGGGGGGTTGGTGTGGGGGAGTGTTATGAACTGGGCGATTGGGGTTGACATGTATACACTGATGTGTATAAAATTGATGACTAATAACCTGCTTTATAAAAAAATAAAATTCTAAAATTCAAAAACAAAAGACAAAAAAAAAACCCTTGTGGTTATACTGAGCCCAGCCCCCTTAATCCAGGATAATCTCCTTATTTTAAGATCTCCTGATTAGCAACTTCAATTCCATGTATATTCTTCCACTTGCCATTTAATATAACATATTTGCAGGTTCCAGAGATTAAGATGTGGGTATCTTTGGAGGAGTAGGGATTGTTTTGTCTATCATGGATGGTTTTACTGGTATCTATGGGTCAGGCCAGCCTTGAGAGAGAAGAGGTAGCTTAGGGAAAAATGAATGTTTTCTCTAACCTTCCCTGGAATTTCTACATTACTCACTGCTACAGTTTTTCTTGAGGTTCTGAAAATCAATGTTTGTTCTGGGAGGCATAATTCATTAATTCTGTATCAAGTCATTAGCATGATAATTTGACAGAAATGATTAGTCCATCAGGGTCTTGCTAAGTTCTACTGTACTTAGTAGTTTGGCAGTTAACTTTGGGTTGGGGAGCTGGATCAGGAAAGGTAAGAGGCCGAAGGCATTGTTGGAAAAGGTTTAGTGAGCTCAGGACAGAGAAAACAGCTTGAGGGCAAAGGGCTGCTTACTAAAAAGTAAGATACTAAAGATAATATTGATCTACCATACAGAGTTGCCTAGAGCCAGGACTCTGAGTAAAAGAACATTAGACAATAAACCACATCTTCTTGGTGCATAAATAACTCCCAAGTAGCCCAAGGCTATCCCAAGATCTATCAGGATTCATTTCACTCTATAGAAATAATAGTCACAGACCACAAGTATATTAATGATGAAAATGACAGCTTTCATTTAGAGTGCCCATGTTAGTTTTTTGTATATAATAATGAGCTATGTACCCTAAAAGACCAGTTATCCTGATGTTACTCTTTGTGTTATTTTGAATCAGCTAAGTGCTGTATGAAAGAAAGACACTTAATTTTTCCTCGGATGGTGTAAATTATCTTTTTAACATCTTTATTGGAGTATAATTTCTTTGCAATGTGTGTTAGTTTCTGCTTTATAACAAACTGAATCAGCTATACATATGCATCTATGCACATATCTCCTCCCTCTGTCTCCCTCCTACCCTCCCTATCCCACCCTTCTAGGAGGTCACAAAGTACTGAGCTGATCTGCCTGTGCTATGTGGCTGCTTCCCACTAGGTATCTGTTTTATATTTGGTAATGTGTATATGTCCATGCCACTCGCCCACTTCATCCCAGCTTACCCTTCCCGCTCCCCATGTCCTCAAGTGCATTCTCTATGTCTGCGTCTTTATTCCTGTCCTTCCCCTCAGTACATCAAAACCATTTTTTTCTTTTCTTTTTTTTTTAGATTCCATATATATATGTTAACATATGGTACTTGTTTTTCTCCTTCTGACTTACTTCACTCTGTATGACAGACTCTAGGTCCATCCACCTCACTACAAATAACTCAATATCGTTTCTTTTTATGACTGAGTAATATTCCATTGTATATGTGTGCCACACCTTCTTTATCTATTCATCTGTCAGTGGACACTTAGGTTGCTTCCACGTCCTGACTGTTGTAAATACAGCTGCAGTGAACATTGTGGTACATGTCTCTTTGTGAATTATGGTTTTCTCAGGGTATATGCCCAGGAGTGGGATTGCTGACTCGTATGGTAGTTCTATTTTTAGCTTTTTAAGGAACCTCCATACTGTTCTCCATAGTGGCTGTATCAATTTGCATTCCCACCAACAGTGCAAGAGTATTCCTGTTTCTCCACACCCTCTCCAGCATTTATTGTTTTTAGGTTTTTTGATGATGACCATTGTGACTGGTGTGAGGTGATACCTCATTGTAGTTTTGATTTGCATTTCTCTGATGATTAGTGATGTTCAGCATCCTTTCATGTGTTTGTTGGCAATCTGTATATCTTCTTTGGAGAAATGTCTATTTAGGTCATCTACCCATTTTTGGATTGGGTTGTTTGTTTTTTTGATATTGAGCTGCATGAACTGCTTGTAAATTTTGGAGATTAATCCTTTGTCAGTTGCTTCATTTGAAAATATTTCCTCCCATTCTGAGGGTTGTCTTTTGGTCTTGTTTATGATTTCCTTTGCTGTGTAAAAGCTTTAAAGTTTCATTAGGTCCCATTTGTTTATTTTTGTTTTTATTTCCATTTCTCTAGGAGGTGGGTCAAAAAGGATCTTGCTGTGATTTATGTCATAGAATGTTCTGCCTGTGTTTACCTCTAAGAGTTTGATAGTGTCTGGCCTTACATTTAGGTCTTTAATCCATTTTGAGTTTATTTTTGTGTATGGTGTTAGGGAGTGTTCTAATTTCATTCTTTTACATGTAGCTGTCCAGTTTTCCCAGCACCACTTATTGAAGAGGCTGCCTTTCCTTCATTGTATATTCTTGCCTCCTTTATCAAAAATAAGGTGACCATATGTGCGTGGGTTTATCTGTGGGCTTTCTAACCTATTCCATTGATCTATATTTCTGTTTTTGTTCCAGTACCATACTGTAGCTTTGGAGTATAGTCTGAACTCTGAAGCCTGATTCCTCCAGCTCCGTTTTTCTTTCTGAATATTGCTTTGGCTATTCAGGGTTTTCAGTGTTTCCATACAAATTGTGAAACTTTTTGGTCCAGTTCTGTGAAAAATGCCATTGGTAGTTTGATAGTGATTGCATTGAATCTGTAGATTGCTTTGGGTAGTATAGTCATTTTCAGAATGTTGATTCTTCCAATCCAAGAACATGGTATATCTCTCCATGTGTTTGTAGCCTCTTTAATTTCTTTCATCTGTGTCTTACAGTTTTCTGCATACAGGTCTTTTGTTTCCTTAGGTAGGTTTATTCCTAGGTATTTTATTCCTTTTGTTGCAATGGTAAATGGGAATGTTTCCTTAATTGTCTTTCAGATTTTTCATCATTAGTGTATACGAATGCAAGAGATTTCTGTGCATTAATTTTGTATCCTGGTACTTTACCAGATTCATTGATTAGCTCTTGTAGAGTTCTGGTAGCATCTTTAGGATTCTCTATATATAGTATCATGTCTTCTGCAAACAGTGACATCTTTACTTCTTCTTTTCTGATTTCGATTCCTTTTATTTCTTTTTCTTCTCTGATTGCTGATTCCAAAACTGTGTTGGGTAATAGCAGTGAGAGTGGACAACCTTGTCTTGTTCCTGATCTTAGAAGAAGTGGTTTCAGTTTTTCACCATTGAGAATGATGTTGGCTGTGGGTTTGTCATATATGGCCTTTATTATGTTGATGTAAGTTCCCTCTCTGCCTAGTTTCTGGAGCATTTTTATCATAAATGTGTGTTGAATTTTGTTGAAAGCTTTTTCTGCATCTATTGAGATAATCATATTGTTTTTATTCTTCAGTTTGTTACTGTGGTGTATCACATTGATTGATTTGCATATGTTGAAGATTCCTTGCATTCCTGGGAAAAATCCCACTTGATCATGGTGTATGATTCTTAATGTGCTGTTGGATTTTGTTTGCTAGTATTTTGTTGAGGATGTTTGCATCTATGTTCATCAGTGATATTGGCCTGTAGCTTTCTTTCTTTGTGGCATCTTTGTCTGGTTTTGGTATCAGGGTGATGGTGGTCTCGTAGAATGAGTTTGGGAGTGTTCCTCTCTCTGCTGTATTTTGGAAGAGTTTGAGAAGGATAGGTGTTAGCTCTTCTCTAAATGTTTGATAGAATTCACCTGTGAAGTGATGTGGTCCTGGGCTTCTGTTTGTTAGAAGATTTATAGTCACACTCTCAATTTCAGTGCTTGTGATTGGTCTGTTTATATGTTGTTTTTTCGTGGTTCAGTCTCCGAAGGTTGTGCTTTTCTAAGAATTTGTCCATTTCTTCCAGGTTGTCCATTTTATTCACATATATTTGCTTGTAGTAATCTCTCATGATCCTTTGTATTTCTGCAGTGTCAGTTGTTACTTCTCCTTTTTCATTTCTACTTCTATTGATTTGAATCTTCTTCCTTTTTTTCTTGATGAGTCTGGCTAACTGTTTATGAATTTTATCTTCTCAAAGAACCAGCTTTTAGTTTTATTGATCTTTGCTATTATTTTTTTCATTTCTTTTTCTTTTATTTCTGATCTGCTTTTTATGATTTCTTTCCTCTTGCTAATTTTGGGTTTTTTTGGTTCTTTCTCTAATTGCTTTAGCTGTAAGGGTAGGTTGTTTATTAGAGATGTTTCTTGTTTCTTGAGGTAGGATTGTATTGATGTAAACTTCCCTCTTAGAACTGCTTTAGCTGCATCCCATAGGTTTTGGGTCATCCTGTTTTCATTGTCATTTGTTTCTAAGTAGTTTTTGATTTCCTCTTTGATTTCTTCAGTGATCTCTTGCTTAGTTAGTAGTGTATTGTTTATCCTCCATGTGTTTGTATTTTTTACAGATTTTTCCCTGTAATTTATATCTAGTGTCATAGCGCTGTGGTCTGAAGAGATACTTGATATGATTTCAATTTTCTTAAATTTACCAAGGCTTGATTTGTAACCCGATATGATCTATCCTGGAGAATGTTCCATGAGCACTTGAAAAGAAAGTGTATTCTGTTGCTTTTGGGTGGAATGTCCTATAAATATCAATTAAGTCCATCTTGTTTAATGTATCATTTAAAGCTTGTGTTTCCTTATTTATTTTCATTTTAGTTGATCTGTCCATTGGTGAAGGTGGGGTGTTAACTTCCCCTACTATGATTGTGTTACTGTCAATTTCCCCTTTTATGGCTGTTAACATTTGCCTTATGTATTGAGGTGCTGCTATGTTGGGAGCATAAATATTGTCAATTGTTATATCTTCTTCTTGGGTTGATCCCTTGATCATTATGTAGTGTCCTTCTTTGTCTCTTGTAATAGTCTTTATTTTAAAGTCTATTTTGTCTGATATGAGAGTTGCTACTCCAGCTTTCTCTTGATTTCCATTTTCATGGAGTATCTTGTTCCATCCCCTCACTTTCAGTCTGTATGTGTCCCTAGGTCTGAGGTGGGTCTTTTGTAGACAACATATATTCAGATCTTTTTTTTGTGTACATTCATTCAGTCTGTGTATTTTGGTGGGAGCATTTAATCCATTTACATTAAGGTAATTATCACTATGTATGTTCCTATTACTATTTTCTTAATTGTTTTGGGTTTGTTATTGTAGGTCTTTTCCTTCTCTTTTGTTTCCTTCCTAGAGAAGTTCCTTTAGCATTTGGTGTAATGCTGGTTTGGTGGTGCTGAATTTTCTTAGCTTTTTCTTGTCTGTAAAGCATTTGATTTCTCCATCAAATCTGAATGAGATCCTTGTTAGGTAGAGTAATCTTGGTTGTAGGTTTTTCCCTTTCATCAGTTTAAATATGTCCTGCCACTCCCTTCTGGGTTGCAGAGTTTCTGCTGAAAGATCAGCTCTTAACATTATGGGGATTACCTTGTATGTTATTTGTTGTTTTCCCTTGCTGCTTTTAATATTTTTTCTTTGTATTTAATTTTTGATAGTTTGATTAATATGTGTTTTGGCATGTTTCTCCTTGGATTTATCCTGTATTGGATTCTCTGTGCTTCCTGGACTTGATTGACTATTTCCTTTCCCACATTAGGGAAGTTTTCAACTATAATCTCTTCAAATATTTTCTCATTCTCTTTCTTTTTCTCTTCTTCTTTTGGGACCCCTATAATTCGAATGTTGGTGCATTTAATGTTTTCCCTGTGGTCTCTAAGGCTGTCCTCAATTCTCCTCATTCTTTTTTCTTAATTCTCCTCTATGATAGTTATTTCCACTATTTTGTCTTCCAGGTCACCTATCCGTTCTTCTGCCTCAGTTATTCTGCTATTGGTTACTTCTAGAAAATTTTTAATTTCATTTATTGTGTTGTTCATCATTGTTTGTGTGCTCTTTACTTCTTCTAGGTCCTTTTTAAACATTTCTTTTATTTTCTCCATTCTATTTCCAAGATTTTGGCTCATCTTTACTATCATTACTATGAATTTTTTTCAGGTAGACTGCCTATTTCCTCCTCATTTGTTTGGTCTGGTAGGTTTTTACCTTGCTCCTTTGTCTGCTGTTTGTTTCTCTGTCCTCTCATTTTGCTTAACTTACTGTGTTTGGGGTCTCCTTTTTTCAGGCTGCAGGTTCGTCATTCCCATTGTTTTTGATGTCTGCCCCCAGTGGCTAAGGTTTGTTCAGTGGGTTGTGTAGGCATCCTTGTGGAGCGGACTAGTGCCTGTGTTCTGGTGGATGAGGCTGGGTCTTGTCTTTCTGATAGGCAGGACCCTGTCTGGTGGTGTGTTTTGGAGGTGTCTTTGACCTTATTATGATTTTAGGCAGCCTGTCTGCTAATGTATCAGGTTGTGTTCCTGTCTTGCTTGTTGTTTGGCATAGGTTGCTGTTTGTTGAGTGGAACTGGGTCACAGCGTTGAGATGGTGATCTCTGGGAGCGCTTTCACCATTTGATATTATGTGGAGCAGGGAGTTCTCTGGTGGACCAATGTCCTGAACTCGGCTCTCCCACCTCAGAGCCACTGACCTGATACCCGCCCGGAGCACCAAGACCATGTCAGCCACACGGCTCAGAAGAAAAGGGAGATAAAATGAAAGGAAGTAAGAAAGAAAAAAGTAAAATAAAATAAAGGTATTAAAATAAAGAAAAAAAATATTTTAAAAATTATGTAAAAATTTTAAATAATTTTAATAATTTAATAATTTTTAAAAAATTATTAAAAACAAAAAATTGAAAAATAATAAAAATAGAAAGAAAGAAGAGAGCACTCAAACCAAAAAACAAATCCAGCCAATGATAACAAGAGCTAAAAACTATCCAAAACAAAAAACAAAAAAAATGGACGGATGGAACCGTAGGACAAATGGTGAAAGCAAAGCTGTACAAACAAAATTGAACAAAGAAGCATACATATACACACTCAGAAAAAGAGAAAAAGGGAAAAAAATCTTTTGGGAAGTCTGAGGTCTTCTGCCAGTGTTCAGTAGGTGTTCTGTAGGAGTTGTTCCACATGTAGATGTATTTCTGATGTATTTTGGCGGAGGAAGGTGATCTCCTCGTCTTACTCCTCCACCATCTTGAAGCTCTCCCCAGATGGTGTAAATTAAATGAGAAATATGTACCACAGACTTACTGAGCTTGATAATGAAGAGTAAGTTCTCTTGCAGGGAACTCAGTTATCTAAGTCCCTTATCATTATGCTAACTGTTGAACGTGCACCTTTCAGTTAGCCTTTAAACTAATTAGTAATAGTTTGGGTAATAATGTATGTTGTGATATGTTAAAGAGTTTCTGCCTCTTCAGAAGTGAATTGCTGAATTCTTCTCTTCCAGCAGGGTCTGTAACATTCTGTGCAGTTCCTGACTTTCATACAGTGCCATATTCTAAACTAGAATAGATGAATGTGTTTACTATTTAGGTTAAACCTAAAGAGAAAAGAAAAGAAAACAATTTCCCAGCTTTTCCAAGAGAACAAAAACTTCTGCAGCCACTATTTTGTTATGTGTGAGCCAAAGTAGTGCTCATTTCAGCACACTTAAAACTATGGGAACACATCCCTTTATTTTGAAGCAACTATTCTCTGTTTTAGGACAGTTTGCTTTTAATAACATTTGGATTTTATCAACGTTCAGGGCTGCATACTTGAGAAGTCAAAAATCTTTGTACACATGTAGGTGATTGTTGTCATACTGAGTGCCAAAAGTTTCATTTCCACTAGGCAGCAAGAAATATTGAGAATATAATGGCTTTCCCTTCACAAGGGTCCCAAAGTACAGAGGTCTATATTTCTAGCCTTTTGATAGAACTTGACCTCAGGAACATGTTTAGGGAAGAGATAGAGATTTTAATCTCTCTGGATGGGTTTTCTTTATGCCAATTACGTACTGCTGTGTTTCTCAAATGCTCTTCTGTGGACCAGCTACATCAGAATTAGCAGGGGAACTTTATACAATTCCCCTAGAGATTCTAGTGTCATAAGTCTAGGGCAGGCCCCACACAATTTTTAAAAGCTTCCTAGTTAATTCCAATATGCAGCCTGACTTGTTAACTCTTAGATGCTTATTCTAAAGTTAACTGGAGTTAAAAACGTAGGCGATCATTTTCTCCATGATGTTACTAGACTACATCTTTCAAAAGTCAACAGATCAATATTGATGAAACTAGTAAATGGTAATATGTCACATTTAAAGGAATGATTTCAAAGGTAGTAGTCTTTCTTTGGAGTCAAATAATGATAATAATGATAATGATAAACAGCAGCAACAACAAAAACAATAAACACTTCCCTAGCACTTGCTATTTGCCAAGTCCTGCTCTAGTCCCTTTAAGTATACTGTACTAGTCACTTAATCTTCATGGCAACTTTATGAGGTAGTTACCTTATTATTGCTGTTTATAAATGAATGGTACATACCTTGTCCAGGATCACCCAGCTAGTAGGTGCTGAAGCCAGGATTCAAACCCAGGCCTTGAGGCTTAAGAAGCTGTGTTCCATCCACTGCATTTTTTTTTATCTCATGATTCTGTTTTGCTGATGAGCCCATATATATGATAGGAAGTCATACAGTAAGTTGTCTAAAACCAGGTTCTTATAAGCAGACTCTGTATGGTACTGGCTAATCACTTAGGTGAATTATTTACCCTCTCTGGGCCTTGGTTTCCTCATCTAAAAATAAATAAATAAATAAAGTTTAAAATATATTCCTTATAAGGTGTTGTAAGAGTAAATTAAGAAATGTTTTTAAAATGTTGAACACATTCATTTTACATAATAAACACCCAATAATTGGTAGATGTTGTTGTTATTATCATTATATTATTGTGTATTATAAGTTTTGAGGCATGAAACCATCAAGAAACCTAAAAAATGAAAAATTCTGGCAAATGTGACTGTCTAAAATATCTTAGCATGTTAGATTTTAGCAATTATAGGACTGCATGAATAATTTAGCAAAGATTTTCAACTGAGACAATAGAAGTCTGTAGTGGTGTGCAGAAATAATCTTGATGGACCAATTTAAAGCATCAGTATTTTTAAAGATTCTTATGGTTTGGATATTCCTCCTAGATGGTGTGTCATGAAATCTGAGACCATAGATTCAAGCACCAGGGCACAGGTGTTCCATCCTAGGAACTCTTTGTTGCAAGGGAGCACCAGAAGGCCCTAGGAGAATTCAACAAGGTTGCACCATCCCCAAGAAAATTTTAGTGACCAGTGGTGAGAACTCACAAGGAACAGAGGACATATCTGAAGACTATGTATATAGCCTTTGGGCAGTTCTTGGTGATAAGCTGAATAAGTCATCTTGATCCTGAACAGTAAGGAGGAAAAAAAGTCACCAGGGCTTGACATCTTACTTACAAGTAGTTATTTTTTTTATTGTTTGTGCAACTGAGGAGCTGTGCACAGCATCATCACTCCAGTACCTATGGAAAGACTTCCTATCATATAAAGACTTCCTTATGATTTTACTTCTACCCATGTACCCTCCTAATCCTACTTATTTCTCTTGTTATTCCCAGGATTGTTTATTACAGCAAAAGGTAATATTCTTCTCATTTGGACTTTGCAGTAGCCTCCCAGCAATCCTTCCTTACTTTTTCGTGTATATTGCTGTTTCTGTAGCTCCATTTGTTCCTTTTACTATTATCTTCCCAAACCTCTTTGATGATAATTGTCTACTGAATAATTAATATCTAGGTTGCCAATTCATGCCTTTGCTGATCTAGTGTTAGTTGTATCCCAGTGTTTCTGTACATATATACTGTGTTCCAGTCAGGTTGGACTGCATACTGTACTCTTGAACATTTTTCACCTCTTAGCTTTTTTTTTTTGGTTTTACTCCTCAACCTAGAGCATCCTTTTAAAATGATGATCATCTCTTAAGGAACAATTAAGAGAACATTTTTTTTCTTGGAGTCTTCCATACTTATTTAGGCAGAAATTATTATTCCTTTGGCTATAGCTCTCCAAATTTGTCTTACTTCCTCTACTTTATGTTCCTGAAAGCCAATGAAAAATGATTGAAGCAGACTATTTTGAGTCTTCCTTGGATAACATTGACATAGTGGTTTGTATATAGACACTCAATAAATAGTTATTAAATGAATAGATTAATGTAAGAGCCAGTTAGTAAATTTTTGTGAAAAAGCAATGTACACCAAAAACTTTATATAATTTTGAGTAATTTCATGGATTCGTCCAAAAAGTATATACTTTGTGTTAGGGTGACTTTTTAAAGCTTTGAGACTTATGAGCTTTTTCATATAGAAAGTGAGAAATCCACACATTTTTAAATGCAGAATGTGCATGAAATGAAGATATAAAATTATTTTTACAGTAGTTTATTGTATAAGTATAAAAGATCTTCTCTTACGTTTTGATCATGTATTCCAAGTTCTAAATTAAATATGTATTACTGAATTATTATCAGAGAAAACAAAGACTATGTTTACTAAATTATACTTCTGGATTTTATTCCTTGTTTTTAAAAAAAATACATGAACAAGTATTTCAAGCACATAAATATTATTTTAGGCAAACTGGGGAAGAATTTACTTTGTCCTTAGTATTTACCACAATCATCAAGACTATTATATTAGTTATTTTTTTACTATAACGCTGCCACAAAACTTACTGGCTTTAAAAAAAAATTTATTTGTTCCCCATTCTGTTGGTTAGCATGTTGTGCTAGGATCAGCTGGTCAGTTCTTCTACTGGTTTTGCCCATATCATCTGGCACTCAGTTGGGCCTGGAAGGTTCAAGATGGCCTCAATCACACATCAGGAGGTTGATGCTGGTCTCAGTTTGTCCTCTTTTTTCGTGTGGTCTTTTACCATTAAGGATCTTCACATGACAGCATTGCCCTCCAAGACAACTAGTATGGAAGCTGAAAACTGCTTGAAGCCTAGGCTTGGAAGTCACAGAACATCACTTCTACTACATTACTGTTGCTGAGAACAGATTATGAGGTTAGAGCAGATTCATGGGTGGAGAAATGGATTTTTCCTTTTGATGAGAGGAGCAACAAAATCACATTGAGAAGGAACATGCATACAGACGTGGGAGGAGTTATTAGGCCCATCTTTGCGGACAATACGTAGCACACGTTTTATGAATGTGATGTTAATAAATGTTATGGGTTAATCTTCAGTTCTCGTTTGTTTTCTCTGGAAAAGTCCATGGAACACTGGTTGCTTCCAAAGTTTTTTGTTCTCTGATGACTATACTGTCCTTGGCTTAAATAGATTTTGTTGGGGAGATTTTAAAATAATACCTCTGTTCTGCCTACCCCACATCTCCCCAACCCCCCCACAGAGAATCCTGTTTAATTCTTCTGGCATGGGCTTAGTCATTAGCTTTTTTAAAAAAGCTCTCTATATTGTTCTAATAATGTGCAGCCAAGGTTTTGAACCATTACATTAGACACTGTTCTCTTTGTACTGCTCATTATCTGAATTTTAAAAAGTGGGCAATGCCTATCTTATATCAGAAATTAGGTAATTGACAAAAAGCAGTTTGTTGCCTTATTGATTTTCAAATTATCCCCCTTATTTAAAGCAAAATGAAATACTAAAATAAATAAAATAGCCAATGCAAATAATTTTTAAAGGAAATCAGAAGTGAAAGGCATTCAAAAATTAATATAATGAGAAAATAATAATTACTCTTGAGAAGTATAACAGTTATAAGTGACACAGTGGGCCAAGTTTTGCCTGTGGGATCTTGTACACACTTTCCACCAATAATTGATATGGGAATCATGTTTATGCCTCTGAGAAGAGACTTTAGACTGGTGGGTACTGGGTGATAGGCACCAAAAATCTATGAAGGAAAATTGATTGTATTGGGAGCTGAAAGAAAAGAGTTCAGCAACTCTGCTGAAGAGTGCAGAGTCACAGCATGTTACAACTGAAAAGGCACAGAGGAATTATCTAGTTTGCCACTCTACGTGGTTCTTCTTCACCACCACTAGAATTGAGACTCACTGCCCTAAATAATCGCCTTGCATTCCAAATGAATGCTCTGGACCATTTCAGAAAACTTGTTATTCTGCATGGCCTGTAATTGAGGGGAGGCAGTATAGCATTCTGGAAAGAGAACCAGAAGTCTCAGTAGATTAAGATTTGAATCCTGGCTCCACTGATTGTTTAGCTGTGTAGTCTTGTGCAAGTTAGTTAGTTCACCTGAGACTTGGTTTCTTCTATGTGTTTAGTGCCTCATCCACAAAAAGTAAGATTTAGGTGGATAAGTGCTACTGACATGTCTCTTCCTCTCCTTTTGTTATTCAATTAGTAAAGATTTTTTTTCCTTTTATTTAAAGATTAATATCATGGCCAGTGGCTTTCAAAGTCATGGCCTTTAGTGGCTGGGCTTTCTAGATGACAGTTAACCCTTTCTTATTTTACCTTAATTCTAAGAGTATATTTAAGATAGTTATTTAAAATGTTATGTCATAATGTTAAATGAAAAACAAAGCAGGCTACACATGTATGTTTACAGATAATTTGATCATAACCATGAAAAAAATTGGAAGAAAACATATCAAAATTTTACAAAGGTTTACAAAGATTTCTTTTTTTTCCAAATACATAAAATAAAAATTAATTGCTTCTGTAACATGAAGTAAACAACACATTTTCCCCTTAAGTTAAATACATTCATTTGTCAAAGGTAGCCACACTTCAAGACACACTTCTGCATTCATTTTGTGAAAAAATTGTTCTTTTCATAGTGACATAGAATCCACCTACAGTTCTAAAGTTTTCTAAGCCAACCAACCCCAGTGTTGAAGTTCTTATTCCTTTTCCTGAATTTTCTATCTAAATTTATAGTATCATACAGCCAGTTGCCAAAGGTAGAAACATGGGAATCTTTCATGACTCCATTTTCTTCATTACCCATGTATTATTGGTTATCACACTCTTACACAATTGGTTATTAAATTTGATTCCTTCTATCTTTAAGCTATCTCTTTTCTTCTATTCCCACTGTTCAAGGCTCTAGTTCAAGCCCTTATTATCTTATTCTTGACTTACATCTAAAACATACCTGGTCACCATAGTCGCTTACCTAAAAACCTATGAATCCCCATTTATGAAGGATAATGTCCAAACCCTAGCAAGCCATTTGGTCCTGTCCAAAATATTCATTGAGACACTTGGTCTACACCAAAAGGTCCTAGATATTTGGTCCTGTCCAAAACATTCATTGAGACTTCTGGTCCACAATTCATTAAATAATACAAACATTTAACTACATCAAAAGGTCCTTGAAATTGGTGCTGACCAAATGTCCATTGAGACATTTGGTCCATGATTTCTTATATAATACAAACACTTAATTTCATTAAAATTGTATTTTTGTTATTTTATTGTGATTCATGATGAATTTTGCATTTGACATTTATTCTTCTTCCTCATCATAAAGTTTGGCAGAGTTGCTCTTAAGTTGATGAACAATTACTTTCAAGTATATATCAACTTGATTATTGGCTTTATATTCATTAAATCTGTTAACAATTTCATTGATACAAATTTGATTTCATCAGTATCATCGTGAAGTTGCTGGCCACATTTGAGTGTGACCACCAAGAACTTCAGTGATAACTTGTATATTACTTTGCTGTTTGTCTTTTAACACTTCAATAAATCACCAAATTGAAGGTTGATGCTCTACCATCAGCTTGTGAAATTTGCTTTGTCAGCCTTTCACTGCATTGTTCATCCTTTGATTGCTGTTCAGTACAAATATATAAACATTCCAAGTTTCTGGTAGAAATCTTGGAGCTTCTGGTCTTCTTTTGCCTCTGCCAAACCTTCCATGGACATACACTTTCTAAACATAATCCATTAGGTCATCTAAATTTTCTTCTGTCTTCTCCATAATGTATTCAGCAGTTTCATTTACATCTTGCACAGGCACAAACAGAAGCCCAGACAACATGGATACACACTTACAGGTATTAATTTCCATTGTCACATACTTATCTTGTTAGACCCAAAGAAGATATTTTTTGGCCACAGTAATTAAGAAAAGTGAAACAAACATCCCTTTACTTTACTTGTGTGTTGGATAAAAATAGTCAAATTACATTCATATTTGCCATCTCAAAATCCATCATGCATGATGAATGATTAACGTTGAGATTTCTTTTTTTGGGGGGGGGTACTACCATACTATCTTGATTACTGTAGCTTTGTAGTATAGTCTGAAGTCCAGAAGCCTGATTCCTCCAGCTCCATTTTTTTTTTTTTTGTATTTTGGAAATTTATTTTTTTATATATTTATATAGCAGATTCTTATTAGTTATCCATTTTATACATATTAGTATGTGTGTGTGTGTGTATATATATATATATATATATATATATATATATATATATATATCAATCCCAATCTCCCAGTTCATCACACCACCACCACCCCCGAGCCACTATCCCCCCTTGGTGTCCATACGTTAGTTCTGTACATCTGTGTCTCAATATCTGCCCTGCAAACTGGTTCACCTGTACCATTTTTCTAGATTCCACATATATGCCTTAATATACGATATTTGATTTTCTCTTTCTGACTTACTTCACTCTGTAGGACAGTCTCTAGATCCATCCATGTCTCAACAAATGACCCAATATCGTTCCTTTTTATGGCTGAGTAATATTCATTGTACATGTGTACCACATCTTCTTTATCCATTCGTCTGTGGATGGGCATTTAGGTTGCTTCCATGACCTGGCTATTGTAAGCAGTGCTGCAGTGAACATTGGGGTGCACGTGTCTTTTTGAATTATGGTTTTCTCTGGGTATATGCCCAGTAGTGGGATTGCTGACTCATATGGTAGTTCTATTTTTAGTTTTTTAAGGAGCCTCCATACTGTTCTCCATAGTGGCTGTATCAATTTACATTCCCACCAACAGTGCAACAGGGTTCCCTTTTCTCCACACCCTCTCCAGCATTTGTTGTTTGTAGATTTTCTGATGATGCCCATTCTAACTGGTGTGAGGTGATACCTCATTGTAGTTTTGATTTGCATTTCTCTAATAAATAGTGATGCTGAGCAGCTTTTCATGAGTTTCTTGGCCATCTGTATGTCCTCTTTGGAGAAATGTCTATTTAGGTCTTCTGCCCATTTTTGGATTGGGTTGTTTGTTTTTTTTTAATATTGAGCTGCATGAGCTGTTTATATATTTTGGAGATTAATCCATTGTCCATTGATTCGTTTGCAAATATTTTTTCCAATTCTGAGGGTTGTCTTTTCATCTTCTTTGTAGTTTCCTTGGCTTTGCAAATGCTTTTAAGTTTCATTAGGTCCCATTTGTTTCTTTTTGTTCTTATTTCCATTACTCTAGGAGGTGGATCAAAAAAGATCTTCCTGTGATTTATGTCAAAGGGTTTTCTTCCTATGTTTTCCTCTAAGAGTTTTACACTGTCTGGTCTTACATTTAGGTCTCTAATCCATTTTGAGTTTATTTTTGTGTGTGGTGTTAGGGAGTGTTCTAATTTCATTCTTTTACACGTAGCTGTCCAGTTTTCCTAGCACCTCTTATTGAAGAGACTGTCTTTTCTACATTGTATATCTTGCCTCTTTTGCCATAGATTAGTTGACCATAGGTGTGTGGATTTATCTCTGGGCTTTCTATCCTGTTCCATTGATCTATATTTCTGTTCTTGTGCCAGTACCATATTGTCTTGATTACTGTAGCTTTGTAGTATAGTCTGAAGTCAGGGAGTCTGATTCCTCTAGCTTCTTTTTTTCCGCTCAAGACTGCTTTGTATATTCAGGGTCTTTTGTGTCTCCATATAAATTTTAAGATTTTTTGTTCTAGTTCTGTAAAAAATGCCATTGGTAATTTGATAGGGATTGCATTGAATCTGTAGATTTCTTTGGGTACTATAGTCATTTTTACAATATTGATTCTTCCAATCCAAGAACATAGAATCTCTCTCCCACCTGTTGGTATTATCTTTCATTTCTTTCAACAGTGCCTTATAGATTTCTGCATACAGGTCTTTTGTCTCCCTAGGTAGGTTTATTCCTAGGTATTTTATTCTTTTTGTTGCAGTGGTAAATGGGAGTGTTTCCTTAAATCCTCTTTCACATTTTTCAGCTTTAGTGTATAGGAATGCAAGAGATTTCTGTTTGTTAATTTTGTATCCTGCAACTTTACCACATTCGTTGATTAGTTCTAGTAGTTTTCTGGTGGCATCTTTAGGATTCTCTATGTATAGTATCATGTCATCTGCAAACAGTCAGTTTTACTTCTTCTTTTCCAATTTGTATTTCTTTTTCTTCTCTGATTGGTGTGGCTAGGACTTCCGCAACTATGTTGAATAATAGTTGTGAGAGTGGACATCCTTGTCTTGTTCCCGATCTTTGAGGAAATGCTTTCAGTTTTTCACCATTGAGATTGATGTTTGCTGTGGGTTTGTCATATGTGGCCTTTATTATGTTGAGGTACTTTCTCTCTATGCCCACTTTCTGGAGAGTTTTTATCATAAATGGGTGCTGAATTTTGTCAGAAGCTTTTTCTGCATCTATTGAGATAATCATATGGTTTTTATTCTTCAATTTGTTTATATGGTATATCACATTCATTGACATGTATATTGAAGAATCCTTGCATCCCTGGGATGAATCCCACTTGATTATGGTGTATGAGCCCTTTAATGTGTTGTTGGATTCTGTTTGCTAGTATTTTGTTGAGGATTTTTCTATCTATGTTCATCAGTGATACTGGCCTATAGTTTTCTTTTTTTGTAGTATCTTTGTCTGGTTTTGGTATCAGGGTGATGGTGGCCTCATAGAATGAGTTTGGGAGTGTTCCTTCCTCTGCAATTTTTTGGAAGAGTTTGAGAATAATGGGAGTTAGCTCTTCTCTAAATGTTTGATAGAATTCACCTGTGAAGCCATCTGGTCCTGGACTTCTGTTTGTTGGAAGATTTTTAATCACAGTTTCAATTTCATTACTTGTGATTGGTCTGTTCATATTTTTTATTTCTTCCTGGTTCAGTCTTGGAAGGTTATACCTTTCTAAGAATTTGTCCATTTATTCCAGATTGTCCATTTTATTGGCATACAGTCGTTTGTAGTAATCTTTTATAATCCTTTGTATTTCTGCGGTATCTGTTGTATCTTCTCCTTTTTCATTTCTAATTTTGTTGATTTGAGTCCCCTCCCTCTTTTTCTTGATGAGTCTGGCTAATGTTTTATCAATTTTGTTTATCTTCTCAAAGTACCAGCTTTTAGTTTTATTGATCGTTGCTATTGTTTTCGTTGTTTCTATTTCATTTATTTCTGCTCTGATCTTTATGATTTCTTTCCTTCTGCTAACTTTGGGTTTTGTTGGTTCTTCATTCTCTAGTTCCCTTACCTGTAACGTTAAAATGTTTGTTTGAGATTTTTCTTGTTTCTTGAGGTAGGCTTGTATAGCTATAAACTTCCCTCTTAGAACTGCCTTTGCTGAATCCCATACGTTTTGGATCCTCGTGTTTTCATTGACATTTTTCTCTAGGCATTTTTTTATTTCCTCTTTGATTTGTTCAGTGATCTTTGGTTATTTAGTAACGTATTGTTTAGCCTCCATGTGTTTGTACTTTTTACATTTTTTTCCCCTGTAATTGATTTTTAATTTTAGTGTTGTGGTCAGAAAAGATGCTTGATATGATTTCAATATTCTTAACTTTACTGAGGCTTGATTTGTGACCAATGATATGATCTATCCTTGAGAATGTTCTGTGCGCACTTGAGAAGAAAGTGTAATCTCCTGTTCTTGGATAGAATGTCCTATAAATATCAATTAAATCTATGTGGTTTATCGTGTCATTTAATCCTTGTCTTTCCTTATTAATTTTCTGTTTGGATGATCTGTCCATTGGTGTAAGTGAGGTGTTAAAGTCCCTCACTATTACTGTGTTACGGTCGATTTCCTCTTTTATAGCTGTTAGCAGTTGCCTTATGTATTGAGGTGCTCCTATGTTGAGTTCATATATATTTATAATTGTTTTATCTTCTTCTTGGATTGATCCCTTGATAATTATGTAGTGTCCTTCTTTTTCTCTTGTAACATTCTTTATTTTAAAGTCTCTTTTATCTGATATGAGTATTGCTACTCAAGCTTTCTTTTGATTTCCATTTGCATGGAATATCTTTTTCTGTCCCCTCACTTTCAGTCTGAATGTGTCCCTAGGTATGAAGTGGGTCTCTTGTCAACAGCATATATATGGGTCTCGTTTTTGTATCCATTCAGCAAGCCTGTGTCTTTTGGTTGGAGTATTTAATCCATTTATATTCAAGGTAATTATCGATATGTATGTTCCTATGACCATTTTCTTAATTGTTTTGGATTTGTTTTTGTAGGTCCTTTTCTTCTCTTGTGTTTCTCACTTAGAGAAGTTCCTTTAGCATTTTTTGTAGAGCTCATTTGGTGGTGCTGAATTCTCTTAGTTTTTGCTTATATGTAAAGCTTTTGATTTCTCTGTCAAATCTGAATGAGATCCTTGCCAGGTAGAGTAATCTTGGTGGTAGGTTCTTCCCTTTCATCACTTTAAGTATATCATGCCACTCCCTTTTGGCTTGTAGAGTTTCTGCTGAGAAGTCAGCTGTTAACCTTATGTGAGTTCCCTTGGTATATCTTGTTTTTCCCTTACTGCTTTCAGTAATTTTTCTTTGTCTTTAATTTTTGCCAATTTGATTACTATGTGTCTCAGCGTATTTCTCCTTGGGTTTATCCTGTATCGGACTCTCTGTGCTTCCTGGACTTGGGTGGCTATTTCCTTTCACATGTTAGGAAAGTTTTCAACTATAATCTCTTCAAATACTTTCTCGGGTCCTTTCTCTCTCTCTCTTCTCCTTCTGGGACCCCTATAATGCAAACGTTGTGGCGTTTAATGTTGTCCCAGAGGTCTCTTAGGCTGTCTTCATTTCTTTTCATTCTTTTTTCTTTATTCTGTACCGAAGCAGTGAATTCCACCATTCTGTCTTCCAGGTCACTTATCCATTCTTCTGCCTCAGTTTTTCTGCTATTGATTCCTTCTAGTGTAGTTTTCATTTCAGTTATTGTATTGTTCATCTGTTTGTTTGTTCTTTAATTTTTCTAGGTCTTTGTTAAACAGTCCTTGCATGTTCTCCATCTTTGCCTCTGTTCTTTTTCCAAGCTTGGATCATCTTCACTATCATTATTCTGAATTCTTTTTCTGGAAGGTTGCCTATCTTCTCTTCATTTAGTTGTTTTTCTTGGGTTTTATCTTGTTCCTTCATCTGGTACATAGCCCTCTGACTTTTCATCTTGTCTGTCTTTCTGTGAATGTGATTTTTATTCCACAGGCTGCAGGATTGTAGTTTTTCTTGCTTCTGCTGTCTGCCCTCTGGTGGATGAGGCTATCTAAGAGTCTTGTGCAAGTTTCCTAATGGGAGGGACTTGTGTTAGGTAGAGTTGGCTGTTGCTCTGGTGGGAAGAGTTCAGTAAAATTTCAATCCACTTGTCTTCTGATGGGTGGGGCTGCGTTCCCTCCTTGTTGGTTGTTTGGCCTGAGGCGACCCAGCACTGGAGCCTACCTGGGCTCTTTGGTGGGGTTAATGGCAGACTCTGGGAGGGCTCACGCCAAGGAGTACTTCCCAGAACTTCTATTGCCAGTGTCCTTGTTCCCATGGCGAGCCACAGCCACCCCCGCCTCTGCAGGATACACTCCAGCACTAGCAGGTAAGTCTGGTTCAGTCTCCTATGGAGTTACTGCTCCTTCCCCTGGTTCCCGATGAGCACACTACTTTGTGTGTGCCTTCCAAGAGTGGAGTCTCTGTTTCCCCCAGTCCTGTCAAAGTCCTGCAGTCAAGTCCCGCTAGACTTCAAAGTCTGGTTCTCTAGTAATTCCTCCTCCCGTTGCCGGATCCCCAGATTGGGAAGCCTGATGTGGGGTTCTGACCCTTTACTCCAGTGGGTGGGCTTCTGTGGTATAAGTGTTCTCCAGTTTGTGAGTCACCTGCCCAGCAGTTATGGGATTTTACTTTATTGTGATTGTGCCCCTCCTACTGTCTCATTTCAGCCTCTCCTTTGTCTTTGGATGTGGGGTATCTTTTTTGGTGAGTTCCAGTGTCTTCCTGTTGATGACTGTTCAGCAGTTAGTTGTGATTCTGTTGTTCTTGTAAGAGGGAGTGAGAGCATGTCCTTGTACTCCACCATCTTCTAACGTTGAGATTTCTTTTCCACGAAGATGCATATGGATTGTCTGATAGGTAGGTATGTAGCTAGGTAGATAGATTGATAGATAGGTAGATCGATCTGTATCTTCTCACCTTTTTTTATCTTTTTTTTTTCTTTTTTGCATACACGGGCCTCTCACTGTTGTGGCCTCTCCCGTTGTGGAGCACAGGCTCCGGACGCGCAGGCTCAGCGGCCATGGCTCATGGGCCCAGGCGTTCTGCGGCATGTGGGATCTTCCCGGATCGGGGCATGAACCCCTGTCCCTGCAGTGGCAAGTGGACTCCCAGCCACTGCGCCACCAGGGAAGCCCTCTTCTCACCTTTTCATTGTTAGTACATAAATCACTGGTATAGTATAACACAACAGTACACTGTGCATAGTAAATAACTCAGTGAACTGTGTTGATGCTGTCTTGAAGGTGCCATTACTAAATAATATGGTATTGGCACTTAAATATCAAATATTGTCATATGTTATGTAAGTAAGAAATCGTTATTCTCCTGGAGCACCAGAATCATACATAAGAAATCATTCTCCACATCTGGTCACTTTATACTCCCCTGGAACTTAATTTCATACAGTTAAGTTGGATTTGGAGCTCAATATATGGTTTTAGTTCTATTTACAGTTGACCCTGGAATGATAGGAGGTTAGCGGCACCAACCCCCACACAATCCAAAATCCAATTATAACTCTACAGTTGGCCCTCACTATCCGTGGTTTGGCATCTTGGATGGTGTGGAACTGTAGAACGTACTTATTGAAAAAAAAACCCACATATAAGTGAGAATTTCCTATATTTTTTTCCTTCCAGGAAGTTCTTTTTTTTTTTTGACCTTTTTTAAAAAATTGAACTATAGTTAATTTACAGTGTTGTGTTAGTTTCAGGTGTAAAGTGAAGTGATTCAGTTATATATATATATATATTATTTTTCAGATTCTTTTCCATTATAGGTTATTAGAAGATATAGAATATTGATTTCTGTGCTATACAGTAGGTCCTTCTTGATTATTTTATATATAGCAGTGTGTACATGTTAATCCCAAACTCCTAATTTGTCTCTCCCCCCACCACTATCCCCTATGGTAATCATTACATGGTTTTCTATATCTGTGAGTCTGTTTCTGTTTTGTAAATAAGTTCATTTGTATCATTTTTTTAGATTCCACATATAAGTTATATCATTATTTGTGTGTCTCAGTTCAATTAATATGGTAATCTCTAGGTCCAGCCATGTTGCTGCAAATGACATTATTTCATTTTTTTTTATGCCTGAGTAATATCCCATTGTATATGTATACCACATCTTCTTTATCCATTCCTCTGTCAGTGGACATTTAGGTTGCTTCTGTGTCTTGGCTATTGTAAATAGTGCTTCTATGAACACTGGGGTCTGTGTATTGTTTTTAATTAGAGTTTTCTCCAGATATATGCCCAGGAATGAGATTGCTGGATCATATGGTAACTCTATTTTTAGTTTTTTAAGGAACCTCCATACTGTTGTCCATAATGGCTGCACCAATTTACATTCCCACCAACAGTATAGGAGGGTTCCGTTTTTTCCATACCCTCTCCAGCATTTACTATTGTAGACTTTTTTAATGATAGCTATTCTGACCAGCGTGAGGTGATATCTCATTGCAGATATATATTTCTCTAATAATTAGCAAGATTCAGCATCCTTTCATGTGCCTTTTGGCCATCTGTATGTCTTCTTTTGAGAAATGTCTATTTAGGTCTTCTGCCCGTTTTTTTAAGTTGTATAAACTGTATATTTTAGAAATTAATTCCTTATTGGTCACATCGTTAGCAAATATTTTCTCCCGTTCTGTGGGCTGTCTTTTCATTTTGTTTATGGTTTCCTTTGCTGTACAAAAGATTTTGAATTTAATTAGTTTCCCATTTGTTTTATTTTAGTTTTTCTTTCCATTACTCTAGTAGGTGGCTCAGAAAAGATATTGCTGCGATTTATGTCTAGGAGTGTCCTGCCTATGTTTTCCTCTAACAGTTTTAAAGTATCCAGTCTTACATTTAGGTCTTTAATCCGTTTTGAGTTTATTTTTGTGTTTGCTGTTAAAAAATGTTCTAATTTCATTCTTTGACGTGTAGCTTTCCAGTTTTCCCAGCACCATTTATTGAAGAGACTGTCTCTCCTCCATTGTATAGTCTTGCCTCCTTTGTTGTAGATTAATTGACCATAGGTGGGTAGGTTTATTTCTGGGCTTTCTATCCTGTTCCATTGATCTATATTTCTGTTTTTGTGACAGTACCATACTGTTTTGATTGCTGTTGCTTTGTAATATAGTCTGAACTCAGGGAGCATGATTTCTCCAGCTCTGTTCTTCTTTCTCAAGATTGTTATGGCTATTCATGGTATTTTGTCCTTCCGTACAATTTTTAAAAGTTTTGTTCTAGTCTGTAAACAAATGCCATTGGTAATTTGATAGGGATTGCATTGAATATGTGAATTGCCTTGGATACTATGGTCCTTTTAACAATATTGTTTCTTCCAATCCAGGAACATGGTGTATCTTTCCATCTGTTTCTGTCATCTTCAATTTCTTTCCACAATTTTTCAGAATACAGGTTTTTTGCCTCCTTAGATAGGTTTAGTCCTAAGTATTTTATTCCTTTTGATGTGATGGTAAATGGGACTGTTTCCTTAATTTCTCTTTCTGATATTTTGTTGTTAGTGTATAGAAATGCAGCAGATTTCTGTATAGTAATTTTGTATCCTGCAACTTTACAGAATTCATAGGTGAATTCTAGTAGATTTCTGTAAACGTCTTTAAGATTTTCTATGTCTATCATCATGTCATCAGCAAACAGTGACAGTTTTACTTCTTCCTTTTCAATTTGGATTCATTTTATTTCTTTTTATTTTCTAATTGCTGTGGCTAAGACTTCCAAAACTAAGTTGAGTAAAAGTGGCCAGAGTGGACATCCTTGTCTTATTCCTGATCTTAGAAGAAATCTTTTTACATTTTCACTGTTGGATATGATGTTACCTGTAGGTTTGTCATATGGCCTTTATCATGTTGAGGTATATTCCTGCCATGCCCACTTTCTGAAGAGTTTTTATCATAAGTGGACATTGAATTTTATCAAAACCCTTTTATGCATTTATGGAGATGATCATATAGTTTTAATTCTTTAACTTGTTAATGTGGTGTATTGCATTGATTGATTTGCGGCTATTGAAAAATCCTTGCATCCACGGAATAAATCCCACCTGGTCATGGTGTATCATCCTTTTAATGTGTTGTTGGAGTTGGTTTGCTAGTATTTTGTTGAGGATTTTTGCGTCTATTTTCATCACTGATATTGGCCTGTATATTTTTAAGTGTGTGTGTGATATCTTTGTCTGGCTTTGGTATCGGAGTGATGGTGGCATCATAGAATGAGTTTGGGAATACTCCTCCTCTGCAGTTTTTTGGAAGAGTTTCAGAAGGATAGGTGTTAAGTCTTCTCTAAGTGTTTGATAGAACTTGCCTGTGAAGCCATCTAGTTCTGGACTTTTGTTTGTTAGAAGTTTCTTAATCACAGTTCTAATTTCAGTACTTATGATTGGTCTGTTCCTATTTTCTGTTTCTTCCTGGTTCAGTCTTAGGAGATTGTACTTTTCTAAGAATTTGCTCATTTCTTCTAGGTTGCCCATTTTATTGGCATATAGCTGCTTGTAGTAGTTCCTCATGATCCTTTGTATTTCTGTGGTGCCCATTGTAACTTCTTCTTTTCCATTTCTAATTTTATTGATTTGAGCCCTTTCCCTTTTTTCTTGATGAGTTTGGCTAACGGTTTATCAATTTTATTTATCTTTTCAAAGAACCAGCTTTTAGTTTCATTGATCTTTTCTGTTGTTTCTTTGTCTCTATTCCATTTATTTCTGCTCTGATCTTTATAATTTCTTTCCTTCTACTAACTTAGGGTTTTGTTTTTTGTATAGCTGTTGTGTGTTTTGATTTGTGATTAAAATATCAAAATATACAAAATTACAAAATCAAAATATATGAGTTTTTATTTTTCTTTTTCTTTTTTTTTTTTTTTTTTTTTTTTTTTTTGCGGTACACGGGCCTCTCCCGTTGTGGAGCACAGGCTCCAGACATGCAGGCTCAGTGCCCATGGCTCAACAGGCCCAGCCGCTCTGCAGCATGTGGGATCCTCCCGGACCGGGGCGCAAACCCGTGTCCCCTGCATTGGCAGGCGGACTCTCAACCACTGCACCACCAGGGAAGCCCTATATGAGATTTTTATATCTCATTGTTTTAAACTGGTAGTTGTTTAAGTTTAAACACATTCTAAAAGCTCTACTTTTTAAATCTTCCCTCCTACATTTTATGTTTTGGTGTCATATTTTGCATCTTTATGTGTATCTCTTAGCTGCTTGTTATAGTTACAGTTGATGTCACAATTTTTGTCTTTTACCTCTTGTATTTGCTTGGTCCACTGCCTTTATTGTATATTTACCTTTACCAGAGAGTTTTTCCTTCATATATTTTCTCATTTCTTGTTATAGCCCATTATTTTTCCTTACAGAAGACCCTTTAACATTTCTTACAAGGCCAGTTTAGTGGTGACAAACTCTTAGTTTTTGTATGTCTAGGAATCTCCTTATCTCTTCTTCAATTCTGAATGATAACCTTACTGGGTTGAGTTTCCTTGGTTGGGTTTTTTTTTTTTCTTTTAGCACTTTAAATATATCATAACATTACCTTCTGGTTTGCAAAGTTTCTGCTAAAAAAAATCAGCTAATCACCATATGGGGGTTCCTTCATATGTGACTCTGATTTTCTCTTGCAGCTTGTAAAATTCTCTCTTTGTCTTTAACTTTTGCCATTTTAATTATGATAGGCCTTGGTATGGGTCTCTTTGGGTTCTTCTTGTTTGGGATTCTCTGTGCTTCCTGCATCAGGGTATCTGTTTCCTTCTTCAGATGAGGGGTAGTTTTCAGACATTATTTCATCAGTTACTTTTTCTGCCCCTTTCTCTCTTGCTTCTCCTTCTGGGACCCCTATAATGCAAGTATTAGTATGTTTGATTTGTCCTAGAGGTTCCCTTAGACCTCATCATTTTCAAAATTCTTTTTGGTGTTCTGATTGTGTGATTTCCACTATTCTCTCTTCTAGGTCACTTATGCATTCTTCATCACCCATTTTGCTGTTAATTCCTTCTAGTGTATTTTTTATTTCAGTTATTGTATTCTTCAGCTCTGGTTCTTTTTTATATTTGCTAGTTCTTTGTTGAAGTTCTCACTGTGTTTTTCAATTCTTTTCCCGAAGTAATAGCATTTTTATGACCATTGCATTGAATTATTTATCAGGTAAATGATTTGTCTCCATTTCATTAGGATCCCCCCCCCCCCCAGCCTGGGCTTTTATCTTGCTCTTTCATTTGGAACATATTCTTCTGTCTTCTCATTTTGTTTGACTTTTTCTGTTTGTCTCTATGAAATAGGCAAAACAGTTCCCTATCCCAATCTTGAAGGCATGTCCTTGTACATGAGCATCCCTATGCAGTGTGCATGTGTCCAGTGGCTTTGGTGGGAGAGTGAGCACAGACCACTTCTTTTTCTGGGGTGTGCTGGCAGCTGTTGCCTTGACTTGGGGTGGGCTGGGGTCAGAGGGGTAAGAGCATGAGCTTGGTGTGAGCTGGGGCTTCTCCCATGGCATGATGGAGGTTGCCACCTTGGCAGGTTCAGAGCTGGAGTGCCTGGAACTGAAGCCTAGCACTGGCAGTGGCTTCTTATGTGGCATCGTCATGTTTGCCTTAGTGAGGGCTGAGACCTTGGGCAGAAGGGCTGGAGCTTATGCCCAGCACTAGTTGCTATCCCTGGCAAGATGGTGGTCATAGCCTTGGCCAGGGGTGGGGTTAGGGCCTGAGGGTCTGAAGCCAAAGTTCAAAGGGAGTCATGGCTTCTCATTGGCTTGATGGCAGACACTGACTTATCTAGGGGCAAGGCTGGGGCTCAACAGGCTGGAGGGACTAGAGCCATGGTCCAGAGCAAATCACAGTCTCTCCCCGGTAGCATTGTGGTTGACATCGTAGCTAAGGAATGGGGCCAGGCCCGAAGGGCTGGAACCTCAGTCAGAGCTACCTGTGGCTTCTCTCCTCTTCGATGGTGGCCACCACCTTGGTCAGAAATGAACCTTGAGCAGGAGGGTCTGGAGCTGGAGCCTGGTGCAGGCTGGAGAGGGTGTGCTAGGGAGGTCCTGGCAGGCCAGACAGAGCACCAGGCAATTTTCAGTATGCTGCCTCTGTGCTGGAACTAGAAACAAGCAAGTCTGTGCAAATGCTTTTTTAAGAGCAGAGTCTCAGTTTCCTACAGCCCTCTGGTAATCCCCACTGGTTTTCACACTAGCCAAGGGGGCTCCTCTTCCCAGTACCAGACTCCAGGGCTATGATGCCCAATGAGGGACTCAAACCCCTCACTCCTTAGGGAGGATCCCCAAGCCTGTGATATCCTACTCTTCTGGACCACCTGCCAGGGGTGTGAGTCCCAACTAGCTTACTTCTTCTCTCTTACCATACTCGGTTTGGCTATTTTTTTATATCCTTGGCTGTAGAAGAGCTGCTCTGCTAGTCTTCAAGTTGTTCTCATGGAAAGTTAATCCTATTTTTAGTTGTAGTTTTGATGTGTTCATGGGGGAAGGTGAACTCGGAGTCTTTCCTACTCTGCCATCTTGATCCCGCCTTTCAAATAATATAAATTTTTTTTTGTTTTTAAACTGAAAATCAGTACTTCTACTCTTTAAAATAAAAATATAGCAATGTATAAAATTAAGGTTCTCAGAAAGATTTTTTCATTAAAATTAATTTTTCAGAAATAAAACCTTTGAAGCACTATTAAGGGGCAGTTAATCTTTGCACAGTTAAAGGTGTACAAATATATATGTGCATGTATGCATGTCTGTGTAAACATACTTTTTTATGCAAATAGGGGCATTTTCCAGGAATTGATTCCCGAGTACTGAGACTATAGCATAAAACTCAAACTACTGTTGGCCACTCAGTTTTGTTAAGAAAATCAAGATCATTGTAGGTTTCAAAGTAGAGCTTTATTCTGTACTGCAGCTAAATTAATTTTAATATTTGAAACAGCTGCACATCTTTTCATAGTTCCTAGGGGACCAAAGTTAATAAATACCTTTATCCTTCACACTGGTAGAATTTAGTAAACTAGGGTTAGAGCATACCTAAAGAGAAGTAGACAATGAGTAGGTTGGCATACTGGGGATCATACCACTGTGGCCCAAATCAGGGTCTGGCAGGATCCACATGAAGTGCCAGGCCATCTAGGACAGTCTCTTTAATAGGTGAGACTGGATTGAAGGCCAGTTGTAGGCCAAACAGGCATGTGGTTAGTGAAAAAAAATGTCAACAAAGAAAAGGAGAAAATAGTTACAGGGGGTGAGGTGGAGCATGGGAAGAAAAAGCCCAGTGGCACAGGGGTCAGTCAGGTTATGGTCAGGGAAGGAACCAGAGACCCACACGAGGAACTCAGATTTCAGCTCTATGAATCCTTTTTCTAAGACGATTGGGAAGAAGTACAAGGCAGCATCTAATATGCCAGGGAACCTGGCCAGATAGCAGTGGGAGGGGAACAGATCATGGCCCCAGTTACAATTGGACTATATATAAGAGCCCAGCCTATTGATTTAACTGATTTTTTTCTACATTCTTGAATCAGTACTTCTCTGACTTGGGGTGTGAAGGTATTCTTACATTTTGCATGTCTGAGAATGGCAAAAATAAAATGAATAGTTCATTTATACCTTGAGGATACATGGTTACTGTCAGAATTTTTTTCAGAGCTCTCTAAACTCTTTGACTCAAATGATGGATTTCTTGACTAAATTGATTTCTTGACTCACTAATGGGTCGAAATCTGCAGTTTGAAAAACACTGCTTTGAAGATCATTGATGGATTGTGACTGTCTCTCTTCATCTTGGATCCCACATCTCATGCTTCCGTTCAAAATGAGCCAGTCAGTTTGGAAGTATTAAAAGCCATTTGGTTTGCCTGCTGCTGTTGCTGCTTCTTCCTCAAAATTGCACAGCAGTACTTCTCAGTAGACTCACTGAAAAGAAAAATAAGTTCAAGTGAGGGATTCAGTTCAATTCAATAGATTTGTGGAGCAAGCTTCTGCCATGTGCCAGGCCCTATAGTGGGTGCTTGAGGAAAAAGTAGGGCCTTTTTCTTGGAGAACCTAGGTTACTGAAGGGGAAAAGATGAAAATAAAGTCTAATGATGGGCATCTTATGAGGTGCACTAGAGGTACAAAGGAGGAAGTAGTCAGTTTTCCCTGAGAAAGACTGAAAATGTTTCACAGGGGACATGACGCTTGAGCTGAGTCTGGTAAGATGAACAGATATTAAGTTATCTTAGCAAACGAAAGGTTTTTGCTAGCTAGACAAGGCGATAAAGAGCAGTCCAGGCAGTGAGAGTAATGTGAAGAAAAATACATAGGCATGAATTAGCCTGATTCTTTCTTTGGACCTCACATTGTTCACTATGAGAAGACAAAAGACTGGTAGCTGATGGGGAAGAACTCAATGACAGGCGTACAGGTTTTGCTGAGGAGACCTTTTGGCAAGAGAGAGGCACTGATAACAGGTTTAAATTTTAGGAAGATTATTCTTTTGGTCACATTGTGGAGACTGAAACAGGTTATCTGGAAACTAGAAGATCAGGAAGTAGAATATCAAATAATCTGGTGGGGCTTCCCTGGTGGCACAGTGGTTGAGAGTCTGCCTGCCGATGCAGGGGACACGGGTTCGTGCCCCGGTCCGGGAAGATCCCACATGCCGCGGAGCGGCTGGGCCCGTGAGCCATGGCTGCTGAGCCTGCACGTCCGGAGCCTGTGCTCTGCAACGGAAGAGGCCACAACAGTGAGAGGCCCACGTGCCACAAAAAAAAAAAAAAAAAAAATCTGGTGAGTGCTTTAAATAAGGCGGTATCTGTAGGATGGAGAGAAACATAAGAGAAATAGCAGAGAAACTAAAATAAACCCAGGTAGAATTTAAGAAATGTCTTTCTGAAGATACTTATTTCAAACTTGAGTTATCCAAAAGTATACTAATTGAATATGCTAGGAACTGAAAACTGATCATCCTTAGCAGTCCGTTTAAGTACCATATTACCAGGAGAATTGTCTCAGCCAGAGATTATTATAATTTTGGCTGAGTCTAATATTATTAATTAATAATATGTTTATATCTTCTGATTTGTTCCTAGAAAGATTTGAGGAATAAAAAAATACATATAAAATTGTATTTTTAAGTAAGGAAATCTGGGGAAGGGTAAGCAAGAATAGCTAAAGTAAGATGAAGCTATGGGAAAGGTTGGCATACAAAATTTAAACAGCCATTACAAAGAGGGAAATGACTTAGATACACAATTCACAGTACCCATAAAGTAAAAGCTAGTTACTAAGGAAACTCATATTTTTGGTACTGCTGAGAAGTCATCTCCCTTAAGCCCATCATTAAAAAGAGGATATTTTAAGTGGTTAACCATATTATAAGTAGCTTTCTTTGTAGTAAGTAGAAAAATTTTGGAGAGCTGTTTTTTATAATGAGGCTTAATGTAAGCCCATAGCCTCATACCAAATCTGCAAGGAACCAAAGTGTCATCGAGGTATAGAGCTCTCATCCATTCATCCAGGGAGTGTTTGAATAACTATTTTATGTCAGGTTGTATGCTAAACAGTGCGAACATGATAGAGAGCAAAACAGGCATGTGCCCTCCCCTCAGTGGAGCATGTGGTCTATTAGTGGACATATTAAACAGTTAAGTATTATATAGTGTAGAGAATGGTATTATAAGGGTGGTATGGGGTGCCTGAGTTTAGGAGTCCATGGAGTTTAGGAGTGCCAGATGTAGTCCCTGAGGAAGTGATGTTGTGCTAAAAGAAGCTATGTTAACCAATGTAGAAACAATGTTCCAAGCAGAGAGTGGCAAGGAATTCAAGGTTATACTCTCTTGCTAATATTCTAGTCACCAATTAAGGACAAGTTCATGGCCTTAACAGTCAACCAAGCTGGAGTTAGGGTCCCAGTATGATAATTTACATGAATTTAAAACATGATAATAATGATAACATTTGATTGAGTCCTCTCATTTTTTAAGGTACTTTTCAATGCGTTAATTTGTTCCCTGAATATGGCCTTACATGTCCTTATTTTATAGATATGAAAATTAAGGCAGTCCTGATATAAGAATGGTGTGCCTTGTTTTCCACTTAAAGGGCATATAGGCAGGCTTGTCTAGAAGACAGTAAACCAGGACAGGCAACGTGAGGCATTGCAAATGGTTAGTTGTATAGTCCTTACCTCGCCACACTTCCTGTGTTGGTTTACTCTTTCTGCTTTTCTCCTTAATGACACTTCCTCCTCCTTTTCTTCCTTTTCTTATAGCAGTTTATGTTTATATCTTCTACCAGTACGCCTTAAGAATCTACTTATACCTTTTCTCTCTTGGACTATTTCTCTCTATATTTATAAAATATGTATTCATTTGTATATTTCTCTACAACTAATTTATTTAGATAAACAGTTAACTGTTTAGTCTTTATTGTAATGCAGCAAAAATGAAAGCATATTGTAAAAAAAAAAAAACAGAAAGACAAATAGAAATCTACTGTGATCCCACCAGTAATAACTGCTATTCACAAAATTTCCTGTTTCCACATTTTGTACATTTTCTGTCACTCCATTTTACAAAATGAAGTCAAATTGTATATATTATTTTAAAACTGCTTTTCTCTCAGTAATTGTGATCTCTTTCCATGTTAATATATATGCTTCCATGATATTTTAAGTAACTGAATAATATTAAAATGAATTATCAAAATATTAAAATATATTGTTGGACAGTTGTTAAACATGTTTAAATGACACCCTTATACCTAAAGTTATTGTATGTATCTGGGATTATTTCCTTAGAATAAATTCTAGAAGTAAAATGATTCATCAAATGGTATGCTGAATTTTAAGGATGTTGATTCTTATTGCTAAATTGCCTGTAGAAAGATTGTCATATGCTGTCTAACTGCCTGAAGTATCTTTACATACTATGGACTATTAAAACATTTTAAGTCTTCCCACATGGTAAAGCAATGTCATTATGAGATAATATTAGAAAGTAAAGCTCATAGGAATAAATGATCAAAAATCATTAAAATGGCATTACAGAAATCAGTAGAATTCTTGGCAGTGTAAAAAATGTGTGGCATAGGCTTATTTATAAAGTGCCTATTCTATAAATGATATTTCTAATTTTATAGATTTCTGCATTTACTCCCCATTTACATATGAAACAACTGAAATACGAAGAGGTTAAAAACTTGCCCAGTGTCCTACTGTTGCTGTATGGCAAAGCTGTGGTTCCAAACCAAACCTGTCCAATTTTAAGGTCTGTGTCTCTTCCTAAGAAAAGTGCAGGGTGACTGCCTCATAGTGCCATTGAGGTGATTAAATGACACATGCCTCATGCATTAGAGACCTTCAATAGTTACTGCTACTGTTGAAAGGAAAGTAAAAATAGAAATTCAGTAAACCCTTGAGAGTTGAGAGGCATGTAGAATACTGGGAATTGAGATTGAAAGATAAGGTATTATCAGTTCTCTTTTGTTTCTCTTCTTACACTTTCCATCTCCAAGTAACACCAAACAGCGTAAATTGCTATTCCAGCCTTTACATCTGGGCAGATTGATTCTGAATTTCATCATCTCCAGTGATTTAGAAGACTTTGGAAACAGACTGGATCCAATTCACTAGCCCTAAAGGGAAAAATTCACAGATCTCTTTCAGTTGATTTGCACAAAAATATCACTAAAAGTATATGGAAGAATCCCTGAAAAAACAAAAGCAGTCCTTGTACAATTGGTGTTAGGTGCTTTATGCACCAAAATAGTAGTATATTTAAATGGCAATAATGGTGATGATTACTGTTCACATCTATTGAGTACCTCTGTGCCCGGCCCTGCTCTGAGTTTTTTATAGATACCAAATCATTTAAATGGATCTGCCTTTGGGTCAGATTAGCTCATATAGTATTGGTAAAAGACACTATGGAAACTGCAATGGATCAGAGCTGCTCATTCATAAAACTCAGTGTTTAGCCCCAGCAAGGGACTTGATGATTCTGTCTAGTTCAATATATTCTTGTTTTCCTAACAATTCATCTGTTCAACAACTATCTATTCACTTACCTAAATATTATAAGTTTACATTTTGGGCTGTTTATGGTTCCACATGGTTGTTACCCTCTAAGTACATTAATCCATTGAGGCCTCCATTTATGTTTTTCAGGTTTTAAGGAGTGACCTTTGCTTCTAGTTTTTACAAGTCAGAAGGCAGTGACTCTTTTTCATTTGTATTTTTATCTAGCCCCTATTAGGAACTAAATAAATATTAAGTAGATCTGGTGAAGGGAAAAAATACTTGAAAGGCATTAAAATGCCACTTTTGAGAAAAGTAAACTACATTATTACTTTTAAGGGATAGAAAATAGTACAAATAGTACAACATGCATCACCGCTAAGGAAATCTAACAACTTGATTTGTAGATGTATTTTTACAGTTGCTGCATATATCCTGAATGAGCTATCTGAATAAAGACCCAAATAAATAAATTCAACTTAATTTATCTCTTTTTGGGGGGTGTAAAATATATCTCCTTAATACCCAGATTCAGGAAATATATCTGACAGGGGATTTTCTTAAAATCTTAAATATTAAATCTTTATTTTTCTTTTAAAATACTGACTTCCTATAAACCTCCAATGCATATTCAGAAACTTTAAAAAAACATTCAGTTTCTATTCTATCTCTAGGTCTGTATTCAACTTTAAAAAAATTAATGTTCTAGAGCATTTCCTGTGTCATTAAATAGTCTCCAAAAAATTGTAATATGTGAATATTAAGTGTTTTCAGCCATATCACACTGTTGGAAACTTAGATTGTTCCCAAGTTTTGGTTATTATATACTGGCATCCTTAAATCTAAATCTTTGTGTTCTGAATGTCACGTCCACTTTGCTTAAGCTAAATTCCTAGAACCAGAATTGTTAGGATCTTAGTTTAATACATATTACCAAATTGTATCCTAGGAGGATTGAACCAGTTTATTCTCTTATCAGCAATTTATGAATAGCCATTCTACTGGATGTTTAAAAATACTGAGTAACTCTGTATAGAGTTCTGCCTTGACTGCTGTTTGGTCAGTTCAGGGTGTTTTTGCTCTGATTTAGACCCTTCCATTTACTAGTTATCTCCAAAGGTCCTAGAGCTAATATGTAGACTCAGGAGCCAAAGCAGATTTATGGTGATAACATCTTCTCAGACATGGTATCAACAAGAGACCAGTTTAATCATTTAAAAAAGAAAGAAACAGCCAACTCTACTAATCTACCAGCTTCTGTTTTAAGCACTTTACATTTATTAGCATATATTAATTATTGTAACTGCCCTGTAAAGTTTATACTGTTGTTATGCCTTCATTTTAGGTGAGGAAACTGTCACATATGAAGAGGTTAATTAGCTTACTTAAGATCTGAATTTGGGGAATATAAGTCTAAAACCAATATATTTGTGTTCAGGAAAAATGTATTTATTCATTTGCTTTTGTAAAGTAATCTTTATTTTAGGCAAAATAGAATATTCAGAGAAGAAGAAAACTCCCAACTTACTCATAATCTATTATTCCTATGTTTGCATATATTTGAGTGGAATAATTTTGCACTTACTACATTCTAGCCTTTTTTTTCTTACTAACAGTGTTCTGTAAACATTTTCCCATGTTATTAGCTATAGATCTATATCAACATTTTACTGGCTACCTAGTATTTCATTTTATGGATGAAATAAAATACATTAGTATATTTTATGGACACACCACAATTTAGTTAACCAGTCCCTTTCTTTGGTCACTTTAATAACAAACACACACTTTTTGGCTGATATAACCTATTGGGTATATATACCTACAGTCTTGTCATTTCCTCAGATTAAATTCCTATGTGTTTTTAACTTCACATCCTTGCTCCTGTCCAGTTGCTACACTGCATTTGTTCCCTGAAAGATTGGCAGGTCTTTTTAGGTGGACATCTCCATTTTATAGCCAGGCAGATTGGCATCTCCTCAGTAAGAGACTTCAAAGTTCTTAATATTCAAATTAGTCTTTTTTTTCCCCTAATCTCAAGTATCAGTTGAAATTTTTATAATTTTGAAGATTAACTTATAATGGTGATTGATGCCTTGTGGGTATTTTGTTTGTTTGATTTTAGTTTTGGAGAATTTACCATTGCTTCTTCTACCAGTTAAGCATAACAATATTTTATAAAGAAAGGATTGGGGTATTATTTTGTCTCATGTAGTATGGGTATGCCAATAGCATCCCAGGTATAGGGACTTTACAAAGAGTGTATTTTAGGGCTGGTTACCGAGAGTCAGGTCCCTGGACAAGTACCATCAGCATCATCTGAGAACTAGTTAGAAATATACTATCCTAGGCCCCACTCTACCTACTGAATCAGAATCTGCACTTTAATAAGTTTCCCAGGTAATTCATGTGTTCTTTAATGTTTGAGAATCATTGCTTTAGGCTTTTTCCAGCTCCCATTTGTCATTTATAGATAGCGCACTTTGCTCGTGGTAGTAAGTGCTTTCTATATGTTGCATTTCTCTGCTAGTAAATACTGCCTTTTTTGGGAAAAGCTTGCTATTTTTTTTATTTGGTTCAAAACGAGAGTGGAATCTATCTTATAAGGTAATTGTCTTTTAAAGTATTGTTCCTCTAAATTGTCTTTTAAAGTATTGTTGAGTTAGAAGCAGTTGTATTGATTGTGGCATTTCAGAGCAAGCTGAATTATTAATTTGGCTTCATTTGGCAGGTAGAAACATTTTAAAATCAGAGATTTTATGAAACACTGTGCCCTCTGTCACAGAGCTGTAATCTTTCTCTTAAATATATGCTAGTTCTAATGAATATTTTATAATGTATCTGCCTGTATATAAATAAATAACCATCATCTTAGAACAAGCATTAAATTCATCTGAAAATGCTTACTTTGCAAATTCATTGTTTCAGGGAGAACAAATGTACAATTTAAAATGAGAAACGTGATGAAAGTTCTACTTGAGATTACAGTTGTTCGCTGGATATAACAAAATATATTTTTGGATGTTACCTTTTCAAATCTTAGATGAAATTGCTAAAGTGCTGCCCATCCATCAAAATATACATTTATCCCTCATTCTTTAAAGTCAGGAACTAAATAAATTTGAAGGCATTTTTGGAGATGCACATTTTCTCTGTGGGTTCTAATTCCTCACAATCTGCAGTTAGGAACCAAATAGATTCAAATAGCAAGTGATGCTTGTATCCTTCTTGCACATTAACCATCAGCATAATAAATACACATAGGACTATAATATATAGCAGCATTTCACAGTTAGCTTTTCACAAGAATGTTAGCCTGTGTTGCCATAGTATATCAAATACGGAAATACTCTGTAAACTATGTCTCCTTTTTTGACATTCAAAATACAGATCAGTATAATAAAGGCTCTGGATGAATCCTCTGTGAAACAAATCTGTTCAGTCTTGCTTAATCCAGCATTCTAGCACAACTGTATAACAAGGACCACCAGGCCATATGCCAAAATGATGAGGTCCTATTGTGTTTATAATAGAGACTGTGAGAGCCTTAACCAGGATGAGCATCAGATCCCCCATTTGTAAACTGGATTTTAGAGTTAAATATACTGATACACGTCAGAGTACCTGATACACACAGTCACTGGTTTTACCTTCCCATTAGAAACTTGATGACAGGGCTATGTCAGAACATTTAACCAGTGATTACTCACTACAAGTGGGATTTACTATAAAATCCTCCCTGATACCCTGCCCTTTCTCTGATGGCATCGCTGATCACCTGTCTCCTCATTCTCTCTGCTGTAGCCATGCTGGTCCCCTCATTGTCTTTAACACACACCAAGCACTTATTGTTCCTTCTACCCAGGTCTGCCCTGGGATATCCACATGAGTCTCTCGCTTCACTCACATCTCTACTCAAATGGCACTTCCTTAGAGAGACCTTATTTGACTACCCTAAGTAACCTGCCTACCTTCCACATATATTCTCCATTTCCTTACAGTTTGTTTTTCTTCATGGTGCTTATTGACACCAAGTATATATTTCTTTATTTTTTTTATCCCTACTAGAGTATGAGCTCTACAAGAAAAAAGGTCTTTTTTAGGTTGTGCTTACTGCTATGCACATAGGAATTCGGTATGAATTAATGAATGAGCAACAAACATTTTTTTAAGTATATAGAAATTAGATTTCTGTTTGGGCCTCTACCAGTTGTATTTTTAGCATCAAATATATAATTTTGGAGGTATATCAAATGCAGTTGTGGCAGACCTTGTTAGTTCACTAATTTAGTACCTATTTCCAGTCTCCTCCTTCCTTTCTTGACTTTACTAAGGAGGACACCCCCCAAAATAAAAAATAGAACAAAACAAACCCTAAAAACAAACTTTTCCAGGCTCCCTTGTAGCTAACTGGCTATGGGGCATAATGCAGGTCAATGAGAAATAGGCAGAAATCTCCCAGGACCTTCCAGAAAAGCTTTTTCTTGTATGTAAAAGAGACAGATGTGACTGGTCCAGACACCTCCCCTTCTTCCAACCTTAAACAACACAATGCCTAAAGCTATGGCAGCTGTCTTGCTGCCTGCAATTTCAGACTTCTTAGTGCACGAGAAAATAAACCCCTATTTGTTTAAGCTACATATAATCAGTTATTCTGTTTATTGTATTTGAAAGCTTTCTTAACTCATACAAAAATCTGTGTGAGGTGGATAAGCACCTGGCACACAGTAGATGATTCTTATATTGCAGCAACTATTATTGTATTAATTTATGCCTTTGAATGTTAAGGAGTGAGAAATGGTCACATTCTAAATATTTTTAGCAACCCAAGCAACCTAATGAATTTACTGTTCTTAATTTTTAATGTTATACTACATTCTAAATTAAGGATGTAAAAAAATAACTTTCCTAGACCTGCAGTTATCAGTTATATAACTTAAGTTCAAAAGTCTCATTACAGTGGGTAATCTTATGAGCTTTTAACTGATGTTTCCTTGTGTGTGCTCCTTCTTGTTTTTCCTCCACCATTTAGCTGGCTACTTTCTACACATGCATTGTCCACAGTAAAGAACAAACACAATTCAGAAAAAAGACATCAATGTGATAGAGCTTTGGGGATTTTTGTTTGCTTGCTTGCTTGCTTTTTTGATGATGATGATAATGATGATGATGCTGATTTTAATTCTCTGCAAAAACAGTAGTCTTGAAAGCAAATGATTTTGATTTGTAAGAACTGGGCTTTTTGACAGAAGAAAGTTTTGAGAGAATCCAAATATAAAGCCCTGAAGGAGTTAAACATGAACTTTATGGCATAAACAATTGTTGAAAGGAAAGAATGATTGATCTAGAAGCTCATTTTTCTTGTGCTTGGAGAGCATATAAAAACCTTTCTTGTACTAGGGGAAGGAGACCTTGCCTTCTCCATCCAGAGTCTATATTGGCACAGGACACCCATGGACCATTTACCCTCCTCTCTCCCACCTCAGATGCCCTTATTCAGGTAAGCTATGTGACTCCCCAAGTCCTCTCAGGGATCAAGGATGGGAGAAAGGAAGGAGAAGGTACTAAGGGAAAATCCTATTCACCACAAGAAACTAAGCTTTGAACTGAAAGCGAATAATTTGCCCTGAAGATTGTTCTAAATGAGAGTTAAATATGCAAGTTGGATTCACTTGCTGTAAATCCATTACATTTTTGCACATCTGAGTTTGGTGACTTTGAAATTCATACTTGTTAGACTATAAACATTTATGAGGCTATAGACTTTCATTCTACAAGTTGTTCTTTCTTAATGCCAAGAGTTAAGGTATGTCAGTGGAGTTTATGTCTCCTGTAAAATATTTTATGAGAAATTTGTCAGTTGAGCTTTCAGTTTCTCTGTTTTGCATCATTTACAACCCTCTTGTCATTAAACCATCACAACTGAAATAGGGTTCTCTGTAAATTAGTGGAATACTAACATTCCTTTCTCTTCAAAGACAAAAAATAAACAAAAACTTGAAATTTTCACAGGGAAATCTTGTAGTTTTGAAGAAATAAATATGTTAAAATTTGAGCCTCTGGGGTTTAACATTTTGTTACCAAAATATTATTCAGGTTACAGTTTTTCAGTCTGCAAAAGTGATCTCTGAGTGGGGACTCTGATGTGTTTTATTTATTCCATGAACCTGGTAAATTCAGTGGAGTTCTAGGAGTGTTATGGACAGGGAAAAACCGAAGATCTATAAGAAATTAGAGTAAAAGATGTAGTTAGTGCTGGAGTAGCTTTCATTTTTCTCTCAGATCTTTATCCTGGAAGTACTCTTAGTAAGTGAAGTTCCCTCATTATAACTCCTGTGTTCACCTCTTAAGGCGTATTAAAATAATACAGACATATTCTACTTTTAAACAAACCTGATGTGTCAAAGTCTGAATTTATATTATGGCTGGTGTAAGGATAAATTCTTTCTTTTGCAAAAGTACTTGCCTTAGGTTTCCTTGAAATAGCAAACTCCTGTAATCTAATAAAAATAGACATTTTTTGTCAACCAAATATAGTTGGTTATATCTTCAAAATGTGTCCTGAATCCATTTGTTTTTCTTCATCTTCCAGTAATCAAATCACCATTGTCACTTGCCTAGACCACTGCACCAACTGCATTTATCTTCCTGCTACTATTCTTGTCCCCTACAGTCTACTCCCCTTACCCCAGAGCAGTCAGGTAAATCAGAGCATGTTATTTGATACAGAGCATGTATCAAAATGTCCTATGGCTTCCCATTGCCATATAATGAAAATGCCATAGAATAAAATATAAATGCCTTACCAATTCCTCAAGACCCTAATGATCTGCCCCCACAAGAACAGAACAGCCTGTATTCTTCACCATTCCTCCACCATTCTCCTTGCTCACTTCATTTTTATTACACTAACCTTTTTGCTGTTTCCCAGTTATATTCAAATGTAGTCCTGCCTTCAGGGCCTGGCCTCTGCTCTTCCCCCAATCTCTGCATGGCTGGCTGTTCTTGTTTTTGTTTGTTTGTTTGTTTGTTTTGTTGTTTTTTGTGGTACGCGGGCCTCTCACTGTTGTGGCCTCTCCCACTGCAGAGCACAGGCTCCGGACGCACAGGCTCAGCGGCCATGGCTCACGGGCCCAGCCGCTCCGCGGCATGTGGGATCTTCCCGGACCGGGGCACGAACCCATGTCCCCTGCATCGGCAGGCGAACTCTCAACCACTGCGCCACCAGGGAAGCCCAAATGTTCTTGTTTTTGATCAAATGCTGTCTTCTCAGAGACCACTCATAGCTCTCACACATGTCTATTCTGTTTTCTCGATAGCACTTATCTTTACTTGCAATTTTCTTATTTTTTTTTCATTTTTTTACTTGTGTATTATCACTCACTTCCATTAGGGGTAAGCTCCATTTTGTCTTTATTATTCCTGTAACCCTAGTGTTCAGAACTGTGCCTGGCATGTAGTGCCTGGCTTAACAAATATTAGTTGAATGAGTAAGTTGTAGGTATGTGGCTGAAAAACAAAAATTATGTAAATCACTACTTATAGGTCAAATCATTTTAAAAGCATTAAACATAAATCTATTGCTTATTTAAAAAGCTGTTTATCTGCTTTATAAATCTCAGTTTTTTTACATTGCCCAGCATATTACTGAGCATGGAATGGTCACCTGGGAAACCTCTTGATCTGTCTTTTCTCCGCACTGCAGCCAGAGTGATCTTTACATAACATAGACATCAACTCCCTTCTTAGAAACCTTCCGTAGATTCCTTGCTCTTAGGATAAATATCTAAATTCTAGAATGGCCTGAGAAGCCCAGCCTGGTCAACCCCTGTCTGCCTCTCTAGCCCTATGTTGCTGTGCTCTCCCCCTAGCTTTGTGTTCCCTCCCCAGGGGCTTTGCAGCCTCTACCCATATTGCCTTTTTAATCCTGCTCATCCTTCATAGGTCAGCTAAAGGGTCCCTTCCTTGGAAGTCTTCCTGCACCCACAAAATGAGATCAGTTTCCTTTGTCATTTACCTCAGTGAACTTATTTCTTTCTTTCAGAGCATTTATCTCAATATGTAATTAATCCTTCATCAGTAAGATTACTTAATTAACATGTTCTTCCCCACTAGGCTGTAAGCTACATGAGAGAAGTGGCTATGTCTGGTTTTGCTAACAATCGTATCTCCAGTACCTGTCCCAGGGCTGACATATATTAGGGGTTCAATAAATATCTGCTGGGTGAATGAATGAATGAATGAATGAACGAACGAACACTAAATACCTAAATGTGCCATGCTGTGTACTCAGTCCTGGGAATACAAAGATAATTAAGACTGGACCTCAAGGTTTATAATTGAGGGCAAAGACATAAACAATTGTTATAGGGTATTGAGTGTGGGGATTTATTTTTTTAATTGGGATGTAATTGACATGTAATATTATATTAGTTTCAAGTGTACAACATAATGATTTGATATTTGTATATATTGTGAAATGATCGCCACAAGAAGTCTAGTTAACATCCATCATCATATATAGTTATAATTTTTTTCTTGTAATGAGAAGTTTTAAGATTACTCTCTTAGCAGCTTTCAAATATACAATATAGTAATATTAACTGCAGTCACCATGCTGTACATTACATCCTCAGGGCTTATTAATTTTTTTTTTTTTTTGCAGTACGCGGGCCTCTCACTGCTGTGGCCTCTCCTGCCGCAGAGCACAGGCTCCGGATGCACAGGCCCAGTGGCCACGGCTCACAGGCCCAGCCGCCCCGCGGCATGCGGGATCCTCCTGGACCGGGGCACGAACCCGCGTCCCCCGCATCGGCAGGCAGACTCCCAACCACTGTGTCACCAAGGAAGCCCAGACTTATTAATTTTATAACTGGAAATTTGTACCTTTTGACCACCTTCACCCATTTTTTTTTTTAAATCAGATATCACATGTCTAGGAATCAAAGAGATTAAAAAGCTTAGCATACTGCCAGCCGAGAACTTGAGTCCTGGCTCTTCCTTCCAGTTACTAGCTGTCAGGTACCTCAGGGTCTGGGCATCTGTGTCTCTGTCTGTAAATTGAAGATAATAGTGCCCTCCTAAGGTTACTGTAGGGATTAAATGAGATAATCTATTTTAATTTTAGTATAGGGCCTTGCATATAGTAAGCATTTGATAAATACAAGGTATTATTATTAAAGTTAAAATTATTTTTATATGATATTTGTCTTTACCATTAGGAATGGATCGTCTCTTCCTGAACCTTCACATGTTCTTAATGCTTACCCTAATGTAATCTTAAAAGGGAAAAGTGAACATTTGAGTATTCTGAGTCTGAAAGCTAGGCCCAGAGTTCACAGCTTCACCTTTAATAAATGGAAGATACTTTAAAATTCTATTCAGTTATGTAAAAGGTTGAAAAATAAAGATTATGAAGAGTAGTCACTTTTAAAGTTAAAGAGAGCTAACATCTTAGACAGCTAATACCTTTGGAGAGCTAAAACTATTCGAAGTCCACCTTTAGCTATTTTCTAGGAAGCTGCTATTTAAGAAGCAATGCCAGAATGGTGATAAATAGGGCCTGATGACAAGATGGAGATGAAAATTGTGGAGGTGGTATTTCATCTAATGATTCCTTCTCCTTAGAGACTGACGGAACCATATTGGCGCCTTGCTTCTTGTAATGTATGGCTCTTCAACAGGAGTTGTTTACTCTATTTCTTCATTTTATTTAACTGGCAATGAAGTATTTTATACCTTGGAGACATCAGAAAACCTTTGGCACTTTGCAACATGCTTTTTGTATCATGTTATATTACAAAAAGCATTTAGGAGAATTTGAGTTGGAGGAAAATGAATTTATAAATAAACACATCAAATAAAACTAGCTTTTGTAATGATTTGGTCATAAAGCAAGCCATAGTAAAAATACAGGATAGTCTCTTAAGATTATCCATTCTTTTTATATAATCTTTCTGTTTGGATATTGTATACCATAATGGACTTAGCTTATTATAGAGTATGGCAAGCTTTAAGTGAATTGCATAAAACAAAATGCCCAAGAAAATGTACAGAGCCATAGTAAAGAAAACTTTAATTCCCATGCTTTTCTCCAGCCATTAATACGTGTCCTATCCTGGTTTCTTAAGGAATCTTAGAAAGTCATTTGGTAAATACAGCTGAGCCATCTGAAATGATATCTGATGCCCTGATCTCAGGGAAGGAGAACCCGCTCTCAGAAGTCAGTTCCAGTTGTTCCTTACTACATTTTTTCCCATAAATAAATCATGCTTCCCATATTTCTAAAAAAAGATCCCATTGATTTGAACTAAATTTTTTGAAAACATTTCTCAAAAAAATTAATCAGCCATTAGGTGGATTTTGGATCCTTACTTTTTAAAAACTCCTTAAACCATACATCTAAAAAGTAAAAATGTTGACAATGAATATGCTTCCAAATTTTCAATATATTTCATTTGTTTAACACTGAGTATGTTCTGTGTGCAGGAATTCTGCTCAGCATGAGGGAAATAAAGAAAAAGACATAGTATTTGCCCTCTGTGAGCTCACAATCTAATTACTGAGATGGGTGAAAGGCAGTAATGACATTATAATTGCGGCAAGTGCCGTAAAAGAAGAATGCACAGGAAGCTGGAGTAACTCTATGGGAAAGGTGAAGGGTCAGAAGGCATTTCCTCCTGAAAATCCTCACATGAAGTCTTGTGGGACATTCAGTCAGGAGTTGACTAGGAGGTTAGGCAGAAAAGAGTGAAAGGAGAGCACATGGCCTCTTCAGGGACTAACCACAAGAAAATGGTAGCAATTGGTACGATGAGTACAGAGATGTTTCTGACTACGAGTCAAGATGGGAAAGTACAGAGAGGCCAGAACTAAAAAAAACAATGTTATGCCTTGCTAGGAAATTTAAAACAAGATTAAGAGTGACTTGATAAGGTTGTGTTTTTGAAGTCAGTATAGCCGAAGTGTAGAGGGTAAATAGGAGGAGGGAGGGAGATAAGATTTAGAGGGGAGTCAGAGAGACTAGTTAAGAGGTTATTTTAGAAATTGTTATGAGAGGTTAAAATGACATTGGAGGTCAACAAATTTGAGAGAGACTGAGTCCCAACAGCACTTGGGAACTAATTAGATGTGATGGTGAAAGAGGGAGAGGTAGAATCACTGTTTCTTGGTCAATGAATTGTGGATGCTATTCCCTTGACTCATAAATACAGGTTAAGGAGGAAAATTGGGAAGGGAGTGAGGTAAGGAATGGGTAGACATGTTGAGACTAACATGTTTGTGGGATATATAGGCAGATATGTTCAACAGTTGGTTGTAAATATATTTATTTATATGGTTATAGATGTTAAAGTTTAGGAGATATCTTGGGCTAAGATACAGTTTCTTTTTTTTTTTTTTTTTTTTTTTTTTTGCGGTACGCGGGCCTCTCACTGTTGTGGCCTCTCCCGTTGTGGAGCACGGGCTCCGGACGCACAGGCTCAGCGGCCATGGCTCACGGGCCCAGCTGCTCCGCGGCATGTGGGATCTTCCCAGACCGGGGCACGACCCCGTGTACCCTGCATCGGCAGGCAGACTCTCAACCACTGCGCCACCAGGGAAGCCCAAAGCTACAGTTTCTTTAGCACAGACATAATTTGTTTTTTCAAAATTAAATTAGCTTTCTGTTTTGTTTTGAATATAAAGGTAGTATATGCCCATTATAAGAATTCAAACACTATGAAAAGAATCTAAACTTCTGATAATCCTATTTCTAGCATCCAGAGTATTGGTTCAGCCTCCTCTCTTCTTTATTATGGGTCGGATTTAATCCAGCAGTCATAGTCACTCTGAATGTGTTAGGCTAAGAGAGTCTGGAGACCCCTCTTCCCATGGGCCTCGGTTCTTAGTAAGGATGCAAAGAAGAATCTGAGGTCTTACCGGTTGCAAGAGAGTTTATTGAAGATAAGGAGAGAACAGAGAGAACACCTCAAGAGACAGGTGGGCCAGGCCAAGGAAGGCAATGGCCCCGGAGGGCTGGGGTGTAGAGTTTTTAAGGCAAGGTCATTGATTGACAGTCTTGATTGACAGCTGCAAGTTATATAATGAGGCGCTGCTGTGCATGTCCTTCCCATAATTCAGTCTGTTATAATCAGATGTATGTATTCATAGAATATTTATGAACATTTAATGATCCTAATGGCAGCCAAAGGTTATCTATGGACATGATAACGAGAGGTGTGCGCATGTGCCAGAGTGGGGAAAGTTCCTCCAATCGGCCAGTGGGGGATTTTTCCGGTCCCCAGACCATTTTGGAGTATTGATGGGGGCGTGTTTGGGGCGGGGTTGGCAAAATAGCTTGGCGGGATTAGGCGGCTATTGGACATTTAGTCAATGGGGCTGCCTGTCTCATCGCTCATGGCTAACTTCCTGCCTAACAAATGCATACTGAATGCAAACAAGCATTTCAAAGCCCTAAATAGGAAAGAACATAAAGAAGATATATTTCATTGATGTCATACAGATTTATTTCAGTACATGCAGAAATAGAAGATTTAACAATTTTAGCTTTCTAATGGTTCTATTGTAAGCTCAGAAATCATTTCACTAATCATTCAACATATCATGCTTCTGCCCAGTACAGCAACCTTGGATAGAAGTGACTTCATTTGTCAATTGTGTCCTTTTACATACCTCTAATACAAATGTTTTTTATTCATTGCTTCTCGGAATATTATAAATATTTTCTATGATATTGCAGAATGTTTTTCCTTTTTATCTGAAAAAAAAAGTGACTCTTAGACACAATAAACTCATAGGCTTGCCTTTCCCCTAGTTTTGTTTCTTTCCGAGAATGCCATTACCTGATTAAATGCTGTAAAGATATACTTTAAATAGCAATTTGAGGGAGGTCTCTTGTAGATGAATACTATGTGAAAATAAATGAAGACCACCAAATGAGAATATGTAATGGCTGTGTATTCCAAACTTGCTATATAGTAAGGGAGTCAGCCACCATCACTTGCATTTGGCAGACTCCAAAGGCAGGCAGATGAATGGAAAATCTTTACAGTGGAAAAACAGGAAGGCTTCAGGTGTACCCTGACTGGATGCTGTTGGCATGGACTGACTAGAAGCAGGGCATCCTATGTGATTGGTTAGGGGTACGTAGTTGGCTTTCTTCAGTTGGTCCTAAGTTAGAAATGGGAGCAAAAATTAAAGAAGCTATCCATTATTAATCAAGCCCTAGCCATTGTTTCAGGGTTATTTCTTGACTAGTTGCTAGAAATAGTAGTCTGACTTCCTAGACTGATTACTATAGGTAATGGGCTGGTTTCCTGGGCTGGTTGCAACAGATTGTGGGTCAGAGTTCTATTTTTTATGTATGGTCTGGGCATTGTCCATGTGTATTATTCAGTCTGTCAGCTACCTTTTCAGACAGGAAAGTACCATAGAGACTTATCCCACAGCAATGTACTTAAGGAAAAGAAGTCTTCTCAAGTCATGTGTTATAGTTAATAAGTTCTTGCTATTTTATACTATAAGTAGTACTTTTAGAAATTTTTTAATATCACTTAATGTAGTTAAGATACTTCAACAAAACATGTATTCAGTTATTAATAATTACATTTAAAAAAATGGTGGCTTGGTACATATAGTGAATGATAAAATTAAAGGACATTTTGATCAAACCTTATCATGATTAATATTTATTTATATTCTTGACAAATTTAAGGCAGTATCTATAAATATAAGTGTTGTAATATGCTAAAGAAGTAATAAAAATAACAACACATATAGCTTTTACTGAGTTCTAGGCTTTAATTAAGCACCATTTGAATATTAGCTGATTTAACCTCTCATCAATCCTAGGAGGAAGATACTTTTATTTTTCTTCTTTTGTAAATGAGAAAACACAAGCAAAGCGAAGTTCACACTCATTGTCCAGGGTTACTCAGCTGCAGTGATAGAACCAAAATTTGAACGTGGAAGCTTGGCTCTTTTTATCTTGGTGTGTTTATACAGCTTGACAGCTGGATTATCCTACTTAGTTGACACAATTTGAGGGTCTTATTGACCAGAAAACAAAACTATGATATTGGCCTCATGGCCAATTTTACCCCTATTCTGAAGAAATCCTTTGAATTGCCATTTTATTTTTACACTTACCAAAAATTTTTCAACATGTAGATTACCTTTAGCAGCTTTTACATTTCAGGTAGTATTCCCCCCTCTGATCTTCCTGTACTTAGAATGGTAACTTGCTAAAAGGATACATACTATTTTAATCTAATAAATAGGAAGTAGAAAAGGAAAAATAATATAGGTATTTCAAAGCTAAATATAAGGCTGTTGACTTATCCATTCTTTAAAATTAGCTCCTTCCCTTTGCTTACTACATAAATAATAAAAAGCAGTCTAGGGGAATCAGGAGAATGACAAGACCATCATTTACCTAGTGTCAGCTATGTTCTGGGCACCGTGCTGGATGCTTTAATATGCCAACTTACTTGTGTATTGCTTTTTTCATATGTCAAAATTGAACAGTAGAATTAATACCCACACTCTGCTAAGGAGTTTGTAAATACTGATGACTCATTCCTATTACCATGGCACACAGTCCAAACAATTAATGAATGTGAATTTTAATATGTAATTTACTAGTAACACTTTGTTTAATCATGAACAGTCTCAGTCAATTGCTTCCTATTTCTTAAAAAGGAAAATATTTAGGTAGCTTTAATTTTCAGAAACATAATGGCATTGATGAATGAGAAATGTGCACTCCTCAAGACACCTTTCCATGAGTAGCAAAGAATATTTTTTATTTTATACTTGTCATGTAGAAAGTTCATTTTAACCTTGAGTGATTTATTTTGAGTAGTAAAGCCCTTAAAATGGGTCCTCCAACATTTTTGTGAGCAGCAAGTATTTTTTATTTTCCCTCTAACCTTTTCTAAGTTCTCCAAAGGAATGTTTGTGATATACGGACAGTGATATCTCTGCCCAGCCAAAAACTCCCACTGAAAGATAAGTGCTTCTTTAAGAAGCTGCTAATTTGAATAAGCTGTACTATGACAATCTCAACAAGATATAAGACTGGGAAATAAATATGGTGGCAATGAAAATGACATTGTATAAGAGCATTATAGATGCATTATAGATAAATCCTGGCTCTGAAACTTACTATCTCTGTGATTTTAAATAAGCCACCTGTCTAAGAATCAGTTTCCTGAGAAGGGAGCATGAGAGGGACCTTCAGGGTGTTAGTAAAGTTCTATTTCTTCAGCCAAATAGTGGTTACACAGATGTTTTCAGTTAGAATTCATTGTGCATTTGTGAATTTTTTCTATGTAAGCTATACTTCAATAAAATCAGTGCTGTGCTGATAAATATTTCTCCAGGGGGAACAGGCCCAGACTTGTAGCACTTGCCTGCTGATTTCCATGGTATAAATACATGGTATAAATCACCATGGCTAATTTTAAGCAACCAATATGAAATCACTGAATGAAGAATTGGGAGGAGATGTGCACATTTTGCTCTTTAAGCTGGTTCTATCACATCGCTAAATAAAATGTACTTGAAAGTTGACTAGGTAAAGAGACTTTTAACTACTGATATTTCTTAATTTATCCTTTCTCATATTTTGGTTAGCAGCTGTGAAGTGAAAAATCAGTTGACAAAATGGCTTCATGAAGACCTATTAACTTTTTTTTTCTTGTTTCCTCAGTTGCCCAAAATTGAGTTTTTCATAATCCATAGTTCATGACGAAACATCAACATTGATTTATGCACATTTACTTATTTTATTTCGTTTTACTTATTTTGGGGTTCTGTGGTTTTTTTAAATTAATTATTTGATGAATCTTCATAAACCCATTGCTCAACCCAGGAACTAGAATATCCTCAGTTAAATATATTTCTTGCCTTGTTTTAGTTTCATATCTTACATACACATATGTGTGATCAATATATTATTTAGTTTTATTTAGTTCTGAATTTTATATAAAGAGCTTACTCTTTTGAGATTCCTGTTTTGATTTAACTTTGCATTACCAACTGGATTCATCTATATTGTTTCTTTCAAACATAGTTTGTTCATTTTCATGGTATAATTCTGCAGACCTTTTATTACCCAGTGCTTGACATTGTTTGCTTTATGTCACTCTTGTATACTGATTTCCCAGCAGAGCAGGTATATTGTGCTTTGTTTATTTTATATGCCTTTTTTTAAACAATTTGATTTATTATAAAATATGTCTTTTCTTTTCTCTTATTGCTTTTTCTTTCCAGTATATGTTTTCTTTGGCAAATGAGTATGTTTCCCCCAAATGGGTCATAAGTCAGGGGAATATCTTAATGTGTTTCAGTGCCAACAGAAAAAAAATGTGCTGGAGGATTCTATGATGATTACCAAAGAAGCTCTATTAATAGCTAAACTAGAGTGAGTGCAGAATATTATAGGTGACTGGCAGCCAGAAACATTAGAGTCCTCACTACAAGGGATGTAGCTCACACAGAATGATTATCAGTTATCAAAATTTCATCACCTGATTTTCCTAAATTGTAAAAAAAGACTTAAGATGACTCTCTGCTACAAATCTGCTATAACGAAACTTTTAAGAAAACCTTGCTACTATTGGAATTTAAACGATGCTGAGTAAAACAAGTTATTAATTCAGAATTATGGGGGAAAAGTAGATATAAATAGGGAAAATGACAAAACTGATGAATATTTATTCATCTATACAAAAATAGGACAACAGTCCTTATCACAGTTCTAAAATTCAAAAACCCTTAAAACCAATATTTTTTTGTTTTGTTTCATAATTCATTTGATCGCCAAATTTGTCTGGATCTAAATGCATTTGGCAGTAAAACCTGAATTGAAGTAAAGGGAAACTATGTATTGCTGTGTATATTTTCATGTTTTACTGGAGAAAATATTTAGTGTTTGATTCCAGAACGCTGCCGCAGACTGTGCTGGGGCATTATATTATATGCAGCTTCTCTACCTATCTGAAATTTTTAAAATTCTGATTTCTGAGACATATCTGGCACTAAGGGTTCTATTAACAGACTGTGAACTGTAGTAAACAAATTGAATTTATTTTATACTTAGACCATAACTTCTTAATCTTTATTGTGCCATAGACCTCTTTGGCAAACTTAAATAATGTCTTAAATGCATAAAAGAAAATACATGGACAAGAAAGTAATTATATCGAAAAAGTTATCAAAATAAAAATTTGTGAGACAAGTTAATACATGTGTTTCTTTATTAAGGCATTACATAACAGGATCTCACAGTGGGTATAATTACTATTGTAAAGTCATTGAAGTGATGAGTGTAAATATTTGGAGATATCTGCACCAGCTGTAATGTCATGTGAAAAACCTTTAATTTCTGTTGGTGACAAAGTCACAGGTACTGCTAATACTGCTGAGATTTGTCTCCTTCATTCGTCATTGAAGGAAATGATAAATTTCAAATAGAGGTTAGAAAAATTGATATATAATTCATTTTCCCATCCTAGTTCACAGACCACCTGCCCCCCACTCATTCTATCCACGGATCACAGTTTATGAAACCTTGGTTACAAATACTATTAATCATAAATTTATATATCTTCCTTATTGGTTTCTGATGTTGATTAATTTATATCCACAAGGTGATGAAGCTGGAGTTCAAATCATGCCTTTACTTTCAGCTAGCATTATTTTAAACAATTCCCTACTTTTTTTTGAGTTTTATTACACAATAGACAAAGCATCTGAGTGCTTGTTATTTATAGGTTGAATTCTAACTATAGTACTAGTCTTTAGAGTTTATCTTATTCCAGCCACATTATAATTTAGGAATGAAGTATTTGTATTCAACTCTTTGCTCCCTTTTTTAGTGTACATGACATTCCACATATTTTTCAAACTTTTATTTTCCATTTCTATTACAAATTGCCAAATGTCTTAGGTAGAGAGAATTTGTGTGGAGGGGACAAAAACCTATCGGTATATTCTCTTCTGACATTTGCTCCCAACCCACATCTATTTATTATTACTTCCTCTAATGTTTGTTGCACACCTACATCCAAATTGCTGCTTCCCATGTCCACAGCCTTGTTCGTATCATTCTTATCTCTCACATGCCCTTTCTCTCCTTTATTTGTTTTGTTTTCTTTTTTAAAAAATTTTATTGGGGTATAGTTGATTTAGAATGTTGTGTTAGTTTCAGGTGTACAACAAAGTGATTCAGTTATACATGTGAGTATATTCATTCTTTTTTAGATTCTTTTCTCATATAGGTTAACACAGAATATTGAGTAGAGTTCCCTGTACTATACAGTAGGTCCTTGTTGCTTATCTGTCTTATATATAGTAGTGTGTGTGTGTTCATCCCAGGCTTCTGATTTATCCCTCCCCTCCACGATTCCCCTTTGGTAACTATAAGTTTGTTTTTGATATCTGTACATCCATTTCTGTTTTGTAAATAAGTTCGTTTCTTTTTTTTTAAGTTAGATTCCACGTATGAATGATATATGATGTTTGTCTTTCTTTCTGACTTCACTTACTATGATAATCTCTAGGTGCATCCATGCTGCTGCAAATGGAATTACTTCATTCATTTTTATGGCTGAGTAATATTCCATTGTATATATGTACCACATCTTCTTTATCCATTCTTCTGTCAGTGGACATTTAGGTTTCTCTCATACCTTGGCTATTGTAAATAGAGCTGCAGTGAACATTGGGGTGCATGTATCCTTTCGGATTATGGTTTACTCTGGATATATGGCCAGGAGTGGGATTGCTGGATCATACAGTACTTCTATTTTTAGTTTTCTCAGGAACCTCCATACTGTTCTCCATAGTGGCTGTACCAATTTACATTCCCACCAACAGTATAGGAGGGGTCCCTTTTCTCCACACCCTCTCCAGCATTTGTTGTTTGTAGATTTTTTGATGGCCATTCTGACTAATGTAAGGTGATACCTCATTCTGACCAGTGAAAGGTGATACTTCATTGTAGTTTTGATTTGCATTTCTCTGATAATTAGTGATGTTGAGCATCTTTTCATGTGCTTGTTGCCAGCTATATGTCTTCTTTGGAGAAGTGTCTATTTAGATCTTCTGCCCATTTTTTGATTGGGTTGTTTGTTTTTTTGTTATTGAATTGCATGAGCTGTTTGTATATTTTGGAGAATAATCCCTTGTCAGTCACTTAGTTTGCAAATATTTTCTCACATTCTGTGGGTTGTCTTTTTGTTTGTTTATGGTTTCCTTTGCTGTGCAGATGCTTTTAAGTTTAATTAGGTCCCATTTGTTTATTTTTGTTTTTATTTCCATTACTCTAGGAAGTGGATCCAAAAAGATATTGCTGCAATTTACATCAAAGAGTGTTCTGCCTATGTTTTCCTCTAAAAGTTATATAGTGTTCAGCCTTAAATTTAGGTCTTTGATCCATTTCTAGTTAATTTTTGTGTATGGTGTTAGAGACTGTTCTAATTTCATTCTTTTACATATAGCTGTCCAGTTTTCCCAGCACCGCTTATTGAAAAGACTCTCTTTTCTCCATTTTATATTCTTACCTCCTTTGTTGTAGATTGACCATAAGTGTGTGAGTTTATTTCTGAGCTTTCTATCCTGTTCCATTGATCTATATTTCTGTCTTTGTGCCAGTACCATACTGCTTGATTGCTGTAGCTTTGTCATATTGTCTGAAGTCAGAGAGTTAGATTTCTCCAGCTCTGTTTTTCTTTCTCAAGATTGCTTTGGCTATTCAGGGTCTTTTGTATTTCCATACAAATGGTAAAATTTTTTGTTCTAGTTCTGTGAAAAATGCCACTGGTAATTTGATAGGGATTGTATCGAGTCTGTAGACTGCCTTGAGTAGTGTAGTCATTTTGACAATATTAATTCTTCAAATTGAAGAACGGTATATCTTTTCATCTGTTTGTGTCATCTTTGATTTCTTTCATCAACATCTTATAGTTTTCAGAGTAGAGGACTTTTGTCTCCTTAGGTAAGCTTATTCTTAGGTATTTTATTCTTTTTGATGAAAGCGCTTTTGCAAAAGCATCAGAGTAAAACAATAACTGTCTATAAAAGACAACAGACTTAAAAAGACATGGTTAAGCACCTGATTACAATATAATAAATAAAGAAACTTGCTTACAATAACTAGAATTATGACTGATTATAATCTTAACTTAAAAACCTTAATCTCCAGCAAAAACCAAGAAGCAAGTAATTGTGCATTTCCTGATTGGAAAACTTATGCTTTAGTCTTCTTCTCCCAAGAAGGCAAGGGTAGGTAAACTTAGACCCACCCAACAGTTAATGTTCCAAAATTTTATCCTATTTAAAATGACCCAGATAGTCAGTGAATTCTCTTCATTTAACTTAGTTTATTTTCAAGTTACCAAAATCTCGAGAGACTCTTTTAGATAGACATTCCCAAAACATAATTATTTCTATACAGTTTACCTAAAAACTCTTTTTTCTCCCTTACTCTTAGAGATCACATAAGATTAAAGTTCCATAGAGCCCAGGTTGATCATTTACATCTCAGAGGCACTAGAGAAATATCAATTCCTTCTAGAGAACTAGCTTAACCAATTACAAAAGGCTCACTTTGATACAGTTACAGAGCTTTGAGAGACCATTGTTCACCAGATCTCTTGGCAACCCCCATTGAGCAAGGACAGCCACTGCAGGATTGCCCCCGCAACTTTCAGTCCCCACGTGCTAGTCGACAGCCCCCATAACTTGCCGTTCCCTGTCCTATATTTCCCAACATCTCAGCACTCATGGGAGTTTCCTTGGTCTCCTGACTGCTTCCACCAATTTTTGGGCTGCATCCCATAGGCCTACAAGGCCTATGCTTGCCCAGCTTCAGAACAAAGAAAGAGCCCGAATCAGCAACAGAGACATCAATGGGTTAATGGATGGGGGAGCTTACACATCTGAAGTAAGGTCCTGGAGCAACACCCCAACATGTGCGGTGGATGGCGGGCAGGACATGCTGGCAGTTTTCATTCTCCCACCTTTTTTTTTTTTTTTTAACATCTTTCGGAGTATAATTGTTTTACAAACTTGTGTTAGTTTCTGCTGTATAACAAAGGGAATCAGCTATACATATACCTATATCCCCATATCCCCACCCTCCCGATCCCACCCCTCTAGGTGGTCACAAAGCACCAAGCTTATCTCCCTGTGCTTTGCAGCTGGTTCCCACTAGCTATCTATTTTACATTTGGTACTGTATATATGTCAGTGCTACTCTCTCACTTTTTCCCAGCTTACCCTTCCCCTCCCCCATGTCCTCAAGTCCATTCTCTACGTCTGCATCTTTATTCCTCTCCTGCACCTAGGTTCCTCCGAAATATTTTTTTTTAGATTCCATATATATGTGTTATTATACAGTATTTGTTTTTCTCTTTCTGACTTAATTCACTCTGTGTGACAGACTCTAGGTCCATCCACCTCACTACAAATAACTCAATTTTGTTCCTTTTTATGGCTGAGTAATATTCCATTGTATATATGTGCCACATCTCCTATTTCCATTCATCTGTCGATGGACACTTATGTTGCTTCCATGTCCTGGCTATTGTAAATAGTGCTGCAATGAACATTGTGGTACATGACTCTTTTTTTTTTTTATTAGTCTCTGCTTTACAACAAAGTGAATCAGTCATACATATACATCTGTTCCCACATCCCCTCCCTCCTGCGTCTCCCTCCCTCCCACCCTCCCCATCCCATCCCTCCAGGTGGCCACAAAGCACCAAGCCGATCCCCCGCGCCACGTGGCCACCCCCCCACCAACCATCCACCCCACACCCGGCAGTGTATACACGTCCATGCCTCTCCCCCGCCCCATCACAGCCCCCCCACCCCCATATCCCCAAGCCCACCCCCAGTAGGTCTCCGTCTCTATTCCTGTTTTACCCCTAAGTTCTTCATGACATTTTTTTTCTTAAATTCCATATATATGTGTTAGCATACGGTATTTGTCTTTCTCTTTCTGACTTACTTCACTCTGTAAGACAGACTCTAGGTCTATCCACCTCATTACAAATAGCTCAGTTTCGTTTCTTTTTATGGCTGAGTAATATTCCATTGTATATATGTGCCACATCTTCTTTATCCATTCATCCGATGATGGACACTTGGGTTGTTTCCATCTCTGGGCTATTGTGAATAGAGCTGCAATGAACATTTTGGTACATGTCTCTTTTTGAATTATGGTTTTCTCAGAGTATGTGCCCAGTAGTGGGATTGCTGGGTCATATGGTAGTTCTATTTTGAGTTTTTTAAGGAGCCTCCATACTGTTCTCCATATTGGCTGTATCAATTTACTTTCCCACCAACAGTGCAAGAGGGTTCCCTTTTCTCCACACCCTCCCCTGCATTTACTGTTTCTAGATTTTTTGATGATGGCCATTTTGACTGGTGTGAGGTGATACCTCATTGTAGTTTTGATTTGCATTTCTCTAATGATTAATGATATTGAGCATTCTTTCATGTGTTTGTTGGCAATCTGTATATCTTCTTTGGAGAAATGTCTGTTTAGGTCTTCTGCCCATTTTTGGATTGGGTTTTTTGTTTTTTTGATATTGAACTGCATGAGCTGCTTATAAATTTTGGAGATTAATCCTTTGTCCGTTGCTTCACTTGCAAATATTTTCTCCCATTCTGAGGGTTGTCTTTTCGTCTTGTTTATGGTTTCCTTTGCTGTGCAAAAGCTTTTAAGTTTCATTAGGTCCCATTTGTTTATTTTTGTTTTTATTTCTATTTCTCAAGGAGGTGGGTCAAAAAGGATCTTGCTGTGATTTATGTCATAGAGTGTTGTGCCTTTGTTTTCCTTTAAGAGTTTGATAGTGTCTGGCCTTACATTTAGGTCTTTAATCCATTTTGAGTTTATTTTTGTATATGGTGTTAGGGAGTGTTCTAATTTCATTCTTTTACATGTAGCTGTCCAGTTTTCCCAGCACCACTTATTGAGGAGGCTGTCTTTTCTCCATTTTACATTCTTGCCTCATTTATCAAAAATAAGGTGTGTGACCATATGTGCGTGGGTTTATCTCTGGGCTTTATATCCTGTTCCATTTATCTATATTTCCATTTTTGTGCCAGTACCACACTGTCTTGATTACTGTAGCTTTGTCATATAGTCTGAAGTTAGGAAGCCTGCTTCCTCCAGCTCCATTTTTTTCTCAAGATTGCTTTGGCTATTCAGGGTCTTTTGTGTTTCCATACAAATTGTAAAATTTTTTGTTCTAGCTCTGTCGAAAAATGCCATTGCTAGTTTGATAGGGATTGCATTGAATCTGTAGATGGCTTTGGGTAGTATAGTCATTTTCACAATATTGATTCTTCCAATCCAGGATCATGGTATATCTCTCTATCTGTTTGTATAGTCTTTACTTTCTTTCATCAGTATCTTATATTTTTCAGCACACCGGTCTTTTGTTTCCTTAGGTAGGCTTATTCCTAGGTATTTCATTCTTTTCGTTGCAACTGTAAATGGGAATGTTTCCTTAATTTCTCTTTCAGATTTTGGCTGTTAGTGTATATGAATGCAAGAGATTTCTGTGCACTAATTTTGTATAGTGCTACTTCACCAAATTCATTGATTAGCTCTAGGAGTCTTTTGGTAGCATCTTTAGGATTCTCTATGTATAGTGTCATCTGCAAACAGTGACAGTTTTACTTTTCTGATTTGTTTTCCTTTTATTTCTTTTTCTTCTCTGATTGTCATGGCTAAAATTTCCAAGACTATGTTGAATAATAGTGGTGAGAGTAGGCAACCTTTTCTTGTTCCTCATCTTAGTGGAAATGGTTTCAGTTTCTCACCACTGAGAGTGATGTTGGCTGTGGGTTTGTCATATATGGCCTTTATTATGTTGAGGCAGGTTCCCTCGTTGCCCACTTTCTGGAGAGTTCTTATCATAAATGGGTGTTGAATTTTGTTGAAAGCTTTTTCTGCATCTATTGAGATTATCATATGGTTTTTATCCTTCAGTTTGTTAATATGGTGTATCATATTGAATGATTTGCATATACTGAAGAATCCTTGCATTCCTGGGATAAACCCCACTTGATCATGGTGTGTGATCCTTCTAATGTTCTGTTGGATTGTGTTTGCTAGTATTTTGCTCAGGATTTTTGCATCTATGTTCATCAGTGATATTGGCCTGTAGTTTTCTTTCTTTGTGACATCTTTGTCTGGTTTTGGTGTTGGGGTGATGGTGGCCTCGTAGAATGAGTTTGGGAGTGTTCCTCCCTCTGCTGTATTTTGGAAGAGTTTGAGAAGGATAAGTGTTAGCGTTTCTCTAAATATTTGATAGAATTCACCTGTGAAGCTTTCTGGTCCTTGGCTTTTGATTGTTGGAGGATTTTTATTCATAGTTTCAATTTCAGTGCTTGTGATTGGTTTGTTCATATTTTCTGTTTCTGCTTGGCTCAGTCTTGGGAGGTTGTACTTTTCTAAAAATTTATCCATTTCTTCCTGGTTGTCCATTTTATTGGTGTATAGTTGCTTGTAGTAGTCTCTCATGTTCCTTTCTATTTCTCCAGTGTCAGTTGTTACTTCTCCATTTTCACTTCTAATTCTGTTGATTTGAATCTTCTTCCTTTTTTTCTTGATGAGTCTGGCTAATGGTTTATCAATTTTGTTTATCTTCTCAAAGAACCAGCTTTTCATTTTATTGACCTTTGCTATTATTTCCTTCACCTCTTTTTCATTTATTTCTGATTTGATCTTTGATTTCTTTTCTTCTGCTAACTTTGGGTTTTTTTTGTTCTTTTTCTAATCACTTTAGGTGTAAGATTAGGTTGTTTATTTGAGATTTTTCTTGTTTCTTGAGGTAGGATTTTATTGCTATAATCTTCCCTCTTAGAACTGTTTTGATTTATACCATAGGTTTTGGGTCAGCATGTTTCCATTGTCATTTATTTCCAGGTATTTTTTTATTTCCTCTTAGATTTCTACAGTGAGCTCTTGTTTATTGAGTAGCATATTGTTTGGCATCCATGTGTTTTTATTTTTTACAGTTTTATTCCTGTAATTGTTATCTAGTCTCATAACATTGTGGTTGGAAGATATCCTTGATAAGATTTCAATTTTCTTAAATTTACAAAGGATTGATTTGTCACCCAAGATATGATCTCTCTTCGGGAAAGTTCCATGCACACTTGAGAAGAAGGTGTATTCTGTTGTATTTGGATGGAATGTCTGATAAATATCAACTAATTTTCCCTGGTCTTTTGTATCATTTATAGCTTGTGTTTATTTATTTTCCTTTTGTATGATCTGTCCATTGGTGAAAGTGGAGTGTTAAAATCCCCTACTATGTTTGTGTTACTGTCGATTTCCCCTTTTATGGCTGTTAACATTTGCCTTTTGTATTGAGTTGCTCCTATATTGGGTGCATAAATATTTACAATTGTTATATCTTCTTCTTGGATTGACCCCTTGATCATTATGTAGTGTCCTTCTTTGTCTCTTGTAGTAGTCTTTATTTTAAAGTCTATTTTGTCTGATATGAGAATTGCTACTCCAGCTTTCTTTTGATTTACATTTGCATGGAATGTCTTTTTCCATCCTCTCACTTTCAGTCTGTGTGTGTCCCTAGGTCTGTAGTGTGTCTCTTGTAGACAGCATATAGACAGGTGTTGTTTTTGTATCCATTCAGCCAGTCTTGTCTTTTGGTTGGAGCATTTAATCCATTTACATTTAAGATAATTATCAATATGTATGTTCCTATTACCATTTTCTTAATTGTTTTGGTTTGTTTTTGTAGATTCTTTTCTTCTGTTGTGTTTCCCGCCTAGAGAAGTTCCTTTAGCATGTGTTGTAAAGCTGGTTTGGTGGTGCTGAATTCTCTTGGCTCTTGCTCGTCTGTAAAGATTTTAATTTCTCTGTTGAATCTGAATGAGATCCTTGCTGGGTAGAGTAATCGTGGTTGTAGGTTTTTCTCTTTCATCACTGTAAACACATCCTGCCACTCCCTTCTGGATTGCAGAGTTTCTGCTGAAAGATCAGCTTTTATCCTTATGTAGATTCCCTTCTATGTTGTTTGTTGCTTTTCCCTTGCTGCTTTTAATATTTTTTCTTTGTGTTTAATTTTTCATAGTTTGATTTATTTGTGTCTTGGCATGTTTCTCATTGGATTTATTCTGTTTGGGACTCTCTGCACTTCCTGGGCTTGATTGACTATATCCTTTCCCATTTTAGGGAAGTTTTCTGCTGTAATCTCAAATGTTTTCTCAAAACCTTTCTTTTTCTCTTCTTCTTCTGGGACCCCTAAAATTTGAATGCTGTTGCATTTATTGTTGTCCCAGATGTCTCTGAGACTGTTCTCAATTGTTTTCATTCATTTTTCTTTATTCTGCTCTGCATCAGTTATCTCCACTCTTCTATCTTCCTGGTCACTTATCTGTTCTTTTGCCTCAGTTATTCTGCTAATGATTCCTTCTAGAGAATTTTTAATTTAATTTATTGTGTTGTTCGTCATTGTTTGTTTGCTCTTTAGTTCTTCTAGGTCCTTGTTAAACATTTCTTATATTTTCTCCATTCTATTTCCAAGATTTTGGATCATCTTTACTGTCATTACTCTGAATTCCTTTTTGGGTAAACTGCCTATTTCCTCTTCATTTATTTGGTCTGGTGGGTTTTCATCTTGCTCCTTCATCTGCTGCGTATTTCTCTGTCTTCTCATTTTTTTTAACTTACTATGTTTGGGGTTCTCTTTTCACTGCCTGCAGGTTCGTAATTCCTGTTGTTTTTGGTGTCTGCCCTCAGTGGGTGAGTTTGGCTCAGTGGCTTGTGTAGGCTTCCTGGTTGGGGCAACTGGTGCCTGTTTTCTAGTGGGTGGCACTGGATATTCTCCTTCTGGTGGGCTGGGCCATGTCCAGTCATGTGTTTTGGTGTGTCCATGAACTTAGTATGACTTTAGGCAGCCTCTCTGCTAATGGGTAGAGATGTGTTCCTGTCTTGCTAGTTGTTTGGCATGGAGCATCCAGCACTTGAGCTTGCTGGCCATTGGGTGGAGCTGGCTGTTAGTGTTGAGACAGAGATTTCTGGAAGACCTCTCGCTGATTGATATTATGTGGAGCCAGGAGGTCTGTGGTGGTCCAGTGTCTTGGACTCAACTCTCCACCTTAGAGGCTCAGGGCTGACATCTGGCTGGAGCACCAAGACCCTGCCAGCCGCATGGCTCTGAAGAAAAGGAAGAAAAAAAAACATGAGCAGATAGAACCCCAAAACAAATGGGAAAAGCAAAACTTAACAGACAAAATCACACAAAGAAACATACACACACACACATAAAAAGAAAAACAAACAAAACTAAAAAAAAGAAAAGAACAGACAGAACTCTAGGACAAATGGTAAAGGCAAACCTTAACAGACAAAATCACACAAGATAAGTGATGAATATTTCAAGACATTTAAAATTTTGAAGAAGAGAATAACTGTCAAATCTGCCAACAGATCAAGTTAGATGAAAAGTAGAGACAGTTGTTTTGAGAAGTTTAGCTGTGAGAGGAAGGAGAGAGAGGGAAGGTAGTAGCTGGATCAAATTGCAAGACTAAGGGAATTTTGTGTGTGTGTGTGTTTGGGTTTGAGTGTGTGTGTGTGGTTCTTTTTATTTTTAATGTGAGAAGCCATTAGAGAAAGAGAAGTTGTAGATCCAGGAAGAATTTGAAAGGAATGGCAAATGGAAAAGTTTTTAGAATAGTCATATCAGAGAGCCAGTCAGTGACTTAATAAGTTAGCCAGGAAAAGAAAACAGAATTGTTCCCACAGATTTAACACAAGTTGTGGACTGCCAATCTAGAAGAGTATAATACAGTTTAATTATTAGAGAAATATGTAGTATATTATTTGAAAGAGATTTTTAGAGAAACCATGATTTTAGTGCTGAATTAGATGATTTGATAAAATTCCTTATAGCCTTACTCCATACTTGGAAGGATTCAATTCAAGGAATTTTCTTTTCTTTTGTCTCTTATATTTTTCTTCCAGGTTTATTGAGATATAATTGACATAGAGCACTGTATACATTTAAGGTATACAGTAAGATGATTTGACTCACATATATCATGCAACGATTACCCCAGTAGGTCTTGTGAATTTTCATCATTTCATATAGATACAAAACTAAAGAAATAGGAAAAAATATTTTTCCTTGTGATAAGAACTCCTAGGATTTATTCTCTTAACAATTTTCATATATAACATATAGCAGTATTAATTGTATTTATCATGTTGTATATTAGATCTCTAGTATTTATTTATTTTATACCTGGAAGTTTGTACCTTTTGATTACCTTCATCCAATTACCCCTCCCCCAACTGCCTCTGGTAACCATAAATAATGATCTCTTTTTCTATGAGTTTGTTTGTTTTTAGAAGGAAGTTTCTATCTTGCCTCTCTAAAATAAGTTGAGAATCTTACAGAGTAATTGTTCTGTATTTACCTTTAGCAATTTTTCCAATTTGATAATTCTATCTTCTTTAACCTTTTTTCATATTTACAGTCTCCATTTGGATTCTTATTCAAGTTCACTTTTTGTTTTTATTATATATATATGTATATTTTTAATTGAATTGTAGTTGACTTACAATATTATTTAGTTACAGATGTACAATGTAGTGATTCAGTATTTTTATACATTATACATTATACAAAGTTATTGCATTATTATATTTTTATTATATCCTATTCTTGTCTAATTAACTATATTCTTCTTTAAAAATTTCTTTTTTTAATTTATTTTTAAAATTTATTTATTTAATTTATATTTATTTTCAGCTGCATTGGGTCTTCATTGCTGCGCACGAGCTTTATCTAGTTGCAGTGAGCAGGGGCTACTCTTCAGTGAAGTGCACGTGCTTCTCATTGTGGTGGCTTCTCTAGTTGCAGAGCACGACCTCTAGGCACACAGGCTTCAGTAGTTGTGGCAAACGGGCTCAGTAGTTTTGGCTCACAGGCTCTAGAGCACAGGGTCAGTAGTTGTGGCTCATGGGCTTAGTTGCTCCACGGCATGTGGGATCTTCCCAGACCAGGGATCAAACCCATGTCCCCTGCATTGGCAGGCAGATTCTTAACCACTGTGCCACCAGGGAAGTCCCTAAAATTTCTTTTAACACAATTATTTTAAAGTTTCTTACATATTTCTCAGTTATATGTAAATTTTTAAAAGTGAATTCTTCCCATTCATACATCTACTAATACCTTTTTATTGACAGTTTGTTTTCTGACATACTTTGTAACTTTTGACTGTGAGCTTATTCTCAGTGGGAGTTGTTTCTGTGTGAATCTCAAGGGCCCTGAGTTGTGGAAGAAACCCCTTGGAGCCAGTTTTGTGTTTGACTTTGCTGTGGCTTTCACTAGTATAGGACTTATTTTAATTTTATTTTCTCTATTTAGGGTTTCCAAGCTTCTTGGGAAGTGCTAATTTAGACCTCACACCTACAAATAGTGCAGGTTTGGAGTGCTGGTATCCTTCTGCCAATTCTTTGTCTAGATTAGCTGGCTTCTGTACTATATTCCTCAGACCAAACAGCCTTTTTAGCTCATTGCTATACATAGAGCTTAGAGCCTTGACTCCCAAGCTATATCCGCAACATATGTGTTAGGTTTTTGAACAGTTAATCTAACATTTTTATTTAATTAATACTGGAGGGAGACTTACTGCATTTGATTTGTTCCCCATATTGACCAAAAATCTTTTTTGGTGATGTAAGAAACTTTTCCAGTTGTTTCTTAAAATATATTTTTGATGACTGATATGGAAGCTAGCACTAGCATATGTTAGAAGTCCAAAACTGTCAGATTTGGAATATGTATTTATGCAAATTTGGAGTCATATTCTGAAACTAGAAATACAGATTCTTATGACACAACAATGACATTTATAAAAACTTACATTTTTTAAGAATCAGGAATGAAGAGAATTCTGTAATATATATGTCTGTACATTCAAAGTAACTTCCATATGCTGTTTCTTAATCATGTGTTTTTCTGATAACTTTAATATCTGAACTTTTTCTGTGACATAGCATGGACTTTGTGTCAGGTATGAGATAAAGGCAATAGATAAGATTTAGAGAAAAGCAGATGTACTTCAAGTGTATGTGAAGAAATTAAATGATATAAGGAAAAGGTAAGAAAGTGAATAATATGTTCTAGGAATGACTCATAATCCACAAACTCAGATATTCAGGGAATGTAGCTTTATTTTTTATTAAAAGTTATTTGTACATATAAGTACACAGTGGATACTTGTTGAATAAATGAATGAATTTAAATTTCTATTTTGAGCCCCCTTTCTATTGGAGGCTAGAAACTAAATCTTAATCGGTCAAGCCTTTCTCCTCTTTTTATCTCTAGGTCTATGTTCTAAGTTTCTAGAACCTTCCAAGTGTCAGCATGTTGAAGGTGGGGTGGAATTTGGCCTTACTGATACCTACTGAGCTTATACTCAGAAAGACTGAGAAAGAAAGGTATCTATTTTCTTTCTTGTATTGACTGAAAGATCTTTACTGTCTACTTGGTACCAGATAAATGCCATTCTATGCTGCTCCTTTACCATGCTAAACATGAGAGACTTCTGAGACCTTGCTTCCTCCTTAGACTATATTCTAGAGATTGGAAGTTACAGGTTTCCTGCTATCCAGACCCTAAACCTGATGGTATTTTCTGTCCTATCATACTCCTTCCAGTTTTAAGCTAAGGTGAACATGTCGTAGAGTACCTTTTTGGAGATCCAATAGGCTCTTGCTCCAGTCCCATAAAATCTTTATCTAGTATGTGTTGAGTTTAAAGGGATAGGAGGAGTAGGAAAAAGGTCTTCTAAATCTATCATTTATACTCAGAATCCTAGGCTTTTGAAACTCAAATACCAAATATTTAATAATTTAATTCCTTTTTTATCTACATACTGCTGTGTCATCCATTCTTTGAGGCAGTTGAACATTATCTGTTTCTACCTGAATGGAGAAGAAGGGTTATGGATAACCAATATTTGGAACAAATTTAATTAATATATAAAAGTTTTTCTGTGACAGAGAAACAAAAGAAAATTAAGGAGAATGGAATAAGGCAAGAAAAGAGCCCAAGAGGTTCAGTAAAGAAGAGAGAAGACTGAAAAAGACCACTTTGCTCTCTAAAGTAATGTGTGACATGCTGTGGCTTAGAAGTAACTGGATTTAGTGGATCTGGAACTGATTGACGGGTGTAGGGATTGTTGCTGGAGGCTTCAAAATGGCTTTTGATATAGAGCTATGTTCTTCGTGTCATGGCCCAATGGTACTTCTCACCTGCCTGGAAGTCAGAAACTAAGATCTTTGACTTCTTTTTAAAGTGTTCAAAAGAAATAGGGGAATGCAAATCAAAATGAAATTGTGAATTCAAAGATTTTAAGATTTATGAGGAAAAAAATCAAAATTATTCATTATGAAACCAGTGTGTCCTCCTCCATTCAAATGAGAATTAGCTTTTGCTGATTTTGCTTTCAAAATGCCTTAAATTCTCAACACAACCACTCTGTTTCAGGACCTTGGTACCCCATGCCTTAATTATTGCCTCTTTGTACCATTTAGCACTCACATTCTTGAAACTATCTCTTCTTCACATTTTTTTTCTTTTTTAAAGAATTAGTTCAGAGGATTTAATTGCTTCATATGTTCACTGCAACATCCCTAGTGCCTTCTATATCCCTGATATGGACTGAATTGTATCCCCCCAAAATCCATTTCTTGAAGCTCTAACCACTTCTGTGACTGTATTTGAAGATAGGGTTTTTAGGAGGTAATTAAGGTTAAATGAAGTCATAAGGGTGGCATCCTAATCTGATAGGATTGGCTGCCTTATAAGAAAAGGAAGAGAGAGAGATCTCTTTCCACACCTGCATAGGAAAGGCCATGTGAGCACACAATGAGAAGATGGGTGTTTGCAAGTCAAGAAGAGGTTTTTCACTAGAACCCAACCATGCTAGCACCCTGATCTTGGATTCCCAGCCTCCAGAACTGTGAGAAATACATGACTATTGTTTAAGCTTCCCAGTCTATGGTATTTTGTTATCACAGCCCAAGCAGACTAAGAAAATCCCCAAGGCCTGAAATAATGCTTTGCTCACTCAATAAACATTTGTTGATTGTGTGGAAATTAGCAATGCTATATTCCATTCAGGAACATAATGAGACATTTCAGGCTGACATTCAGTGACCTGTACTGTAGTAGGCTTTGATGACCGTACAGTCTCTGTCACAACTACTTAGTTCTGCTATGGTGGCACAAAAATATAGCCATACACAATACATAGACCAATGAGCATGGCTGCGTTCCACTGAAATTTTAGTTGCAAAAAAAATACAGATAGCAAGTCGTGTTTATTACATAGGCTATACTTTGCCCATTCCTGACCAGTAGCAAATGACCCACCTTAGCTCTCAAGGAATATTTCCTACTCCTTATTGGAAAAGCTGTCATCCAGTCAGATTGACAGGTGCCTCATCCACAAACTCCATGATTTCCCCAAATTGTCTCCTTGTCTTAAATTTCCTCTCCGCTTATCTCCCTGATCCTATTTCTATTCTTCCCTCTAAGTTCTGGATTAGGAAACATAAATAAAACATAATCCATGCCCACAAGGGTCTTAGAAATGTAATGAAGGGGGACATATGTAGATAGTCAATATAGGTATTATGGAAGGTATAAAAAGGGTAGGGTCATAAAGGAAGAGGTGGAATGTTTACAGAGGGTAGAGTTAAAAAAGGACAATGATCAGGCCTCACAGAGGAAATGGTAAGGTGCAAGATGGAACACTACAAGAAATGAGACAGGGGAAAGTGGGAGGAGGAGCAAGTCTACAGAGAGCAGGGAGGGGGCAGGCCAGTGGGGCAAAAAAAAAGAGAGAGAAAAAATTGAAATATAAAAAGCAGATAGATCATCCTATTTATGTAAAATATGTGTGTATGTAGGTTAGAAAAAAGGCTAAAAGATCAATATCTACTGACTTTCAGAGATATCCATGATAAGTTGGTTAGTGAGAAAAGTGACAGCAGAGTATTTATGTGCACATGTGCTTTTATATTTTGCATGAGCCAAGAGAAAGTATGAAAGGATTCACCACTGTTGACTCAGGGGTGGTATCATCTGGAAGGTAGGAAGTGGACAGAGTAGAGATGGTTATTGTGATTTTAGCTATAAGTAAGAGAAACTTGACTGACAGGAGCTTGACAGGTCAATGTTTATTTTTCTCATACAAGTCTAGAGATTGTCAGTTGGTGCAATCAAGGATGCAGACTCTAACTCTGTCTCCACTTTCCTACTATTCTCATGCATGTTGCCTCATGTTTCAAGATGGCTGTAACAGATCCAAATATCAGGATCATCATGTTCAAGGAAAGGGAAGAGATAGTATTAGCTATTCCTCCCCTTTTCATTGGGAATGCCAAAGCTTTCCCAGAAACTTTCGTCATACTTTCCTTATATCTCATTGGCCGAAGTTGGGACAACTCTAGCTGTGAGAAAACCTGTGTAAACAACTATTTAGGCTTTCTGGATTCTGTAAGAGAAAACAGTTCTTATAAAGGAGAAGAGAGTTGGAGAAATTATTGGATTATCCAACTAATAGTGTCTGCCACAACTTGCTTTGCTTATGTTATATTATTGTATTGTTTCATTTGTTACCATGAGTGTGTGTTCCTTTTTTAATTAGAAAATAAAGCTCCAAATTCAGACTTGCTACCAGCCTACCAGCTGGCCTCTCAACCTAAAAGTTTCATATTTCTATACATCATAATAATGGGGAAAAAGGAGAGGAGAAGAAGATGGTGGCAGGCCTGCATTTTTAACATAGTGACCTCATTCACTAGTTAAGTGACCTGGTTTGGTCAATTATCTGTAAACTGATTTACTTGATTTGTAAATCCTTTACCTAAGAGGCTGTGTGGAGGTTTCTCTGGATTGAAAAGTGAAAATATCCCTCTCCTCTAAAAGACAGAGCCAGCAATGTATTCCAGGTTCCATTTAGAAAGATCTGTTTGGCAGATCTGTGTGGCAGCAGTATAAAGCATGAACTGTAGGGATCGTGAAAGAGGAGATTGTGAGGGCTGAACTGAGGCAGTAACAATAGGAAGAGAAAAGGGGAGTAAATTACAGGCATGTTAAACAAGTGGAATCTATATGAATTGATTGCTGGAAAGTTGTAGAACATGAAGATAAAGGAAAAATCTGAAAGGACTGCTAAATTTCTTTCTCAGATCAGTAAGAACTGGATTGTGGTGACAGTCACTAAGATTTTGGATGAGACCAAGGTTTAAGGGAAAAGTTAACTTACCTTTGAACATGTTAATGTTTTCCTGTGCCTGGGTGACAAGTCTACAGAGAGATAGAAATCTACTAAATTAATAGATATCCATAGATTAATGGATTTGGGGTTCAGGAAAGTGATTTGGGCTAAATATAGAGATTCTTGAGTCATCAGCATAACAGGTAGTGGCTAAAACTATAGAAATTAAAGAGATAGCTCAAGGAGAACATGTACTGTTAGAAAAGAAGAGGTCCAAGGCTGGGCACTACAGAATACCAATGTTTAGTGGGTGGCCAAAGGAAGAAAAGCCAGAAATGGAAACAGGGTTAAATTAAAATGAGACTCCATGTAAGTGGCATTCTTAAAAAGGACAGTTTTAAGAGAAGAAATTGGCCAACAGCATTAAATGCTACAGAATTGTTGAGTACAATGAGGACTAAAAATAGGCTGCTGGATGTGGCAATTGGGTCATAGATAGATGACTTTTGGCTAGAATGGTTTTATTTTAAGTAGGTAGTAGGAAATAATAAGCAGAAACTATATTCTTTTCTTTCCAGGAACTTGACTCTGAAGGGAATGAGAGAGGTGATTGTAGCTAGATGGAAACACAGCATCCAAGGAGAGGTTTTTCTGTTGATTTTAATTGGAGAGATTTGTACATGTGTATCTTTAAGGAAGAACATATCAAGAGAGAGGATAATCTTCATTTTGTGTTTTTGGTTTTGAGGGGATTTTTTAATTGACGTGTAATTGACATGTAACATTATACTAGTTTCCAGTGTATAACATAATGTTTCTCTATTTATATGTGTTGTGAAATGATCACCACAAGTCTGGTTAACACCTGTTACCATACACAGTTTTAAAAAAAGTTTTTTTTCTTATGATAAAGACTTTTAAGATCTAGTTTCTTAGCAACTTTCCAACATACAATACAGTATTATTAACTACAGTCATCATGCTGTACATTACATCCTCATGGCTTAATTATTTTATAACCAGAAATTTATACCTTTTGACCCCCTTGACCCATTCCTCCCACCCACCCATCTCCCACCTCTGACAACCACCAATCTGTTCTTTGTATCTATGAGCTTGGTTTCTTGTTGTTGTTGTTTAAATTCATATATAATTATTGTCTTTCTTTGTCTGACTTATTTCACATAGCATAATGCTCTCAAGATTCATTCATGTTGTCACAAAGGGCAAGATTTCATTCTTTTTTATGTCTGAATAGTATTCCAGTATGTGTGTATATGTGTGTGTGTGTGTGTATAAATACCGCAATTTCTTTATCCATTCATCCATCATTGAACACTTAGGTTTTTTCCATACCTTGGCTATTGAAAATAATGCTGCAATGAACATAGGGGTGCGCATATCTTTTTAAATAGTGTTTTTGTTTTCTTCAGATAGCCAGAAGTGGACTCTCTGGGTCATATTGTAGTTCTATTTTTAATTTTTTTTTACAAGAACATAAAGCTTTTATTCTGAATTAGTCAGTAAAGCAAATGAAAAAAAATCAAAATTTGTGAAAGGTTTTTAAATGATTTATTACTAATATAAACATACAAATGCTCAAGGCACTTTTAAAAACTTTTAAACTGTAATTTAACCAGAACCTCTGTTAATAACCACTATAAGCAATTAGGTCAACTCTAATGTTCTGGTAACCAACATATTGGGAATTAACAAATAATAAATCTGAAACTGAAGAAATCAAATGCATGAAAAAAATGACTATTTTAAAGTAAGAGTATAAGAATAGGAGTTACTAAGAAATTATCACCCCTGAAGCTTTTCCTTGGAAATATCTTATTTTAAACTTACAGTGAAGACAAACAAGGTGGGCAGAATATGTATAGCCACAAAACAAATGCAGTGATGAGTTACAGCAGAAAGAGGGAATGCATTTTGTAATCCACAGGATCAGATTTGTGGCTCTAAGCAATTACCAGTTAAATATTTGAGTGTTCTTCCTATTCTGTCAACTTTAAATTTAAACTGAATTACAGCAGTTTCGTTTGTATTAATAGTTGGCAAAAGCAAATTAGAAGAAACCTAAATTAGTCTGTTTTAACTGGGTAGGATTTACCTCATTCATCGGAACCGACCCACTTCCCATCCTTAGAGCCAAAAAAAATGTGGATATTGGCCTATTTTAATACCTTTCTAGTTCAGACGGAAGTCACACCGTACACAGCCTTTGATTTTAGGAACAGCACAAAGTAAAAACCAACTACTCACTTAAAAAGGAAAGGAAGGAGAAGGTTCTGGGAATTAACCCAGTCACAAGCCATTCTAATCTTTCTGTTAATGCAAAATCCATTCATAAATTGGCCAAATTGTAATTAACTTCAAAAACCCCTTCAAAAATTATGAGTTTCAATTTTAAATGAAAGAACTTGAACAATTTTCAAAGAATCAAATATAATTTATAAAAGATATTTACCAGTCCACATATGTTCTGTCATATTTTGTATTGAACAATAGGCTGATTACTTCATTGTGGCATATACTTCAGAACCTAATTTTTCAGACGGGCTCACTGACAATCCAACCACTTTAAGGAATTTATCAGTTATCTACAGGCCATACCTGGCTGGCAGGTATAGCCAGGTCACACAGCAAGTTTAAATATTCCAACCTCAATCACAAGAAACAATCAGAGGGGAAAATGACACATGATTGCAATATACTAAGGCAAACAGATACGTCATTCTTCACCTAGGTCAGCAGCTTCCAATAAAATCGTGTGCACAAACTTAATGAATGAGCCTGCTCTAGTTTAACTATGAACATGCCCCTGAATTAGAAAGGGAGATAAGAATTGTGCTTGCAATTCTAGCTGATGAATTCATTAGATTTTTATAAGGCAAATAATGTAGAAAGTTAGAACAGAATTTCTAGAACCATTTATCCTGTGATGTTGTAAAATCAAAGTACTACTTTATTAAATGAGTTATTTTATACAATATGAACATCAATATAATTACAATTGTAAAAAAATTTTTATAACAAGGATGGACTGATTTTCAGATTCCCAAATCAGAATCAACTGTTAATTTGCACAGAATTGTCTTTGCATGAAGCCCAAAAGGGAACAGCATAAAAATGAGTGTTTCTGTGGCCCCTTTATTTTTGCTGATCAACAGTTTGTTAGAAAAGCAGTTGCAGGTTTTTTACCTAAGGTCTCAGACAGGAGAAGAGTCAAAGGTGTCACAAATTCCCCTGTAAACAACTTTATGCCTGAACATCAGCTAATTCTGGAGGAAGTGGAGTCTTATGATGCTTGCTCTCTAAGTGCTGCTTGAAGGTCTTAGGGTCTGTCATTTGTGTCTTACAGACAGTGCAGATATATATTAAGACAGCTTTGGCAGCAGCCTTTTGGTCATGTCCTTGTTTCTTCTTTTGTCCAGCTTTTTGGCATATTTCTGCTGAGACTGAATCTTCTCCTGTCCACGAGCCATATCTGGGCCAGGACAGTCTTGCATCAGAGAAACCGCACAGCGTGAGAGGGCCAGGGGAGGTGGCAGGAGGGAGAGTTATTTTTAATTTTTTGAGGGACCTCCATACTATTTTCCATAATTACTGCACCAATTTATATTCCCACCAACAGTGCACAGGGTTCCCTTTAATCCACATCCTCACTAACACTTGTTATTTGTTGTCTCTTGGATAATAGCCGTTCTGACAGGTATGAGGTGATATCTCATTGTGGTTTTGATTTGCATTTCCCTGATGATTAATGATGTTGAGCATCTTTTCATGTACCTGTTGTCTATCTGCATGTCTTCTTTGGAAAAATATCTATTCAGATCCTCTATCCATTTCTTAATTGGATTGTTTGGGTTTTTTGCTATTGGGTTTTATGAATTCTTTATATATTTTGGATATAATCCCTTTATCAGATATATGATTTGCAAATGTTGTCTACCATTCAGTGGGTTGCCTTTTCATTTTGTTGATGATTTTCCTTGCAGTGCAGAAGATTTTTAGTTTGATGTATTAATTTTCTTTTTTATTTTTAAATTTAAAGGAGTGCTAATACATAGGAAAAGACACTAGGAAGAGAAACATATATAGTCTTAGTGATTATTTTTAAGAAACCAATTTGACCATCAATTTAATCAGTGAAGCCTTTGTACAGAGGTGGGAAGATTTTCAAATGAAAGACATATATCTGATTTGAAATTAGATACCAATCTTAGAAATGTTAAAATGTTGAGAAAAACCAAATCACAATCAAAGACATATGTAGTCAGACTTTTTTGCTTTGCAATCCTACTTGATGTAAACATAGGTAATATAGATCATTGCTTGTCCCAGCTTTGCCCAGCTCAGCCTCACATTGCATCTGAACAAATCCTTCCTAAGCTTGTTACCTTATGAGGTACTAGAAGATGGGTCAAAACCTGTCTTGCTACCAAGTATAGCCTGTGCCTTCTGTTGAGCTGGCGACCTGTAGACTTCCTGATTTCTACTACTGTTTCAGCTTGGACTGGAGCTCTGATTTACATAATTCATGCCTTAATAACTTTGTAGCCATCTTTTGTCTCTTTCCTCTGGGTGTCAGACCCTTTCACCTTTCCCCTACCATATCTAGAGGCTTACATCAAACACAGAATTCCAGGGCTTCCCTGGTGGTGCAGTGGTTAAGAATCTGCCTGCCAATGCAGGGGACGTGGGTTCAAGCCCTGGTCTGGGAAGATCCCACATGCCGTGGAGCAACTAAGCCTGTGTGCCACAACTACTGAGCCTGTGCTCTAGAGCCTGCGAGCCACAACTACTGAGCCTGCGTGCCACACCTACTGAAGCCCATGCGCATAGAGCCTGCATTCCGCAACAAGAGAAGCCACTGCAATGAGAAGCCCATGCACCACAACAAAAAGTAGCCACAGCTCGCCGCAACTACAGAAAGCCCGCGCGCAGCAATGAAGCCCCAATGCAGCCAAAGATAAATAAATAAAATTTAAAAAAAACAAAAAGCACAGAATTCCTGAAATGTCATAACTTTCATTACTTCCATGGAACCTTTGCTACCCTGTTTTTCATACCTTGCCCTTTGAATATTGATACCAGCCCAGATTAAAGGCATTACTACCCTGGATGCTGTGATTTGGATCACTAGCCACCTTCCTTACAGGATATTCAACAATTGAAATCCTGTCCCACTTGCATCTCCAGCTGAGTAAAGGATTATACCCCACCTCACAGCCAGCCCTCAGGAAGCAAAATAAAATTTAAGCATTGTTTTTATGAATAATATCCACAATATTTGTTTCAAACATTTAAAATGGTACAGAGGCTCTGGCTTCAGAGGTCAGATCCCAGGGAGAGGACTGAGGTTGGCTCCGTGCACACAGCCTGAAGGGGGCTAGTGCACCACAGCTAGCTGGGAGGGACTCAGGGAAAAAGTCTGGACCTAACTAAGAGGCAAGAGACCATTGTTGCAGGGTGCACGAGGAGAGGGGATTCAGAGCATCACCTAAACAAGTTCCAGTTATGGGCACGAGCTGCGGCTATTAGCGTGGACACCAGAGACAGGCATGAAATGCTAAGTCTGCTGCTGCTGCAGCCACCAAGAAGCCTGTTTGTAAGCACAGGTCACTATCTATACCTCCCCTCCCGGGAGCCTGTGCAGCCTGCCACTGCCAGGGTCCTGTGATCCAGGGACAACTTCCCCAGGAGAACACATGGTGTACCTAAGCCTGTTGCAACATCACACCGGCCTCTACCACCACAGGCTTGCCCCACATTCTGTACCCCTCCCTCCCCCCAGCCTCAGTGAGCCAGAGACCCTGAATCAGCTGCTCCTTTAACCCCGTCCCTCTGGTGACCTACACGCAGAGGCGGGACCAAATCCAGAGCAGAACCAACCCCAAGAGCTGTGTGAGCAAAGAAGAGAAAGGGAAATCTCTCCCAGCAGCCTCAGAAGCAGCGGGTTTAATCTCCATAATCAACTTGATGTACACTGCATCTGTGGAATACCTGAATAGACAACGAATCATCCCAAAATAGAGGTAGTGGACCTTGGAAGCAATGATATATATATATTTTTCCTTCTTCTCTTTTTGTGAGTGTATATGTGTATCAGTTTTTGTGTGATTTTGTGTGTATAGCTTTACTTCTAGCATTTGTCCTAGGGTTCTGACTGTCCGTTTTTTTGTTGTTTTTTTTTTTTTTTTTTTAGTATAGTCTTTAGCACTTGTTATCATTGCTGGATTTGTTTTTTGGTTTGGTTGCTACTTTTTTAAATTTACTTTTTAGTTTTTTTTATTTTTAATAAATTTTTTATTTTAATAACTTTTATTTTATTTTATTGTTTTCTTTCTTTTTTTCTCCCTTTTCTTCTGATCCCTGTGGCTGGCAGGGTGTTGGTGCTCCAGCCAGGTGTCAGGCCTGTGCCTCTGAGAGGGGAGAGCCGAGTTCAGGACATTGGCCCAACAGAGACTTGCCGGCTCCACGTAATATCAAATGGCAAAAGCTCTCCCAGAGATCTCCATCTCAACACTAAAACCCAGCTCCACGTAACAATCAGCAACCTACAGGGCTGGACACCCTATGCCAAACAACTAGCAAGACAGAAACACAACCCCACACATTAGCAGAAAGGCTGCCTAAAATCATAATAAGGTCACAGACACCCCAAAACACACCACTGGATGCGGTCCTGCCCTCCAGAAAGACAAGCTCCTGCCTCATCCATGAGAACACAGGTACTAGTCCCCTCCACCAGGAAGCCTACACAACCCACTGAATCAACCTTAGCCACAGGGGGCAGACACCAAAAACAACGGGAAATACAAACCTTCAGCCTGCAAAAAGGAGACTCCAAATACAGTAAGTTAAGCAAAATGAGAAGACAGAGAAACACAGCAGATGAAGGAGCAAGGTAGAAACCCACCAGACCAAACAAATGAAGAGGAAATAGGTGGTCTACCTGAAAAAGAATTCAGAGTAATGATAGTAAAGATGATCCAAAATCTTGGAAATAAAATGGAGAAAATACAATAAACGTTTAACAAGAACCTAGAAGAACTAAAGTGCAAACAAACAATGATGTGCAACACATTAAATGAAATTGAAAAGTCTCTAGAAGGAATCAACAGCAGAATAACTGAGGCAGAAAAATGGATAAGTGACCTGGAAGATAAAATGGTGGAAATAACTACTACAGAGCAGAATAAAGAAGAAAGAATGAAAAGAATTAAGGACGTTCTCAGAGACCTCTGGGACAACATTAAATGCACCAACATTTGAATTATAGGGGTCCCAGAAGAAGAAGAGAAAAAAAAAAAGGGACTGAGAAAATATTTGAAGATATTAAAGTTGAAAACTTCCCTAATATGGGAAAGGAAATAGGTAATCAAGTCCAGGAAGCACAGAGAGTCCCATACAGGATAAATCCAAGGAGAAACATGCCAAGACAAATAGATAATTAATCAAATTATCAAAAATTAAATACAAAGAAAAAATATTAAAAGCAGCAAGGGAAAAACAACAAATAACATACAAGGGAATCCCCATAAGGTTAACAGCTGATCTTTCAGAAGAAACTGAAAGCCAGAAGGGACGGGCAGGACATATTGAAAGTGATGAAAGTGAAAAACCTACAACCAAGATTACTCTACCCAGCAACGAGCTCATTCAGATTTGATGGAGAAATTAAAACTGTTACAGAGAAGCAAAAGCTAAGAGAGTTCAGCATTACAAAATTAGCCTTACAGCAAATGCTAAAGGAAATTCTCCAGGCAAGAAACACAAGAGAAGGAAAAGGTCTACAATAAAAAACCCAAAACAATTAACAAAATGGTAATAGGAACATATATATCAATAATTACCTTAAATGGAAATGGAATAAATGCTCCAACCAAACACATAGACTGGCTGAATTGATACAAAAACAAGACACATATATATGCTGTCTACAATAGACCCACTTCAGACCTAGGAACACATACAGACTGAAAGTGAGGGGATGGAAAAAGATATTCCATGGAGAAGGAAATTAAAAGAAAACTGGAGTGGCAATTTTCATATCAGACAAAACAGACTTTAAAATAAAGACTATTACAAGAGACAAAGAAGGACACTACATAATGATCAACGGATCAATCCAAGAAGACATAACAATTGTCAATATTCATGCACCCATCATAGGAGCACCTCAATACATAAGGCAAATGCTAACAGCCATAAAAGGGAAAATCGATACTAACACAATCATAGTAGGGGACTTTAACACCCCACTTTCACCAATAGACCCATCATCCAATATGAAAATAAATAAACACAAGCTTTAAATGATACATTAAACATGATGGACTTAATTAATATTTATAGGACATTACATCCAAAAACAAAAGAATGCACTTTCTTCTCAAGTGCTCATGGAACATTCTCCATGATAGATCATATCTTGGGTCACAAGTCAAGCCTTGGTAAATTTAGGAAAATTGAAATGGTATCAAGTATCTTTTTGGACCACAACACTATGAGTCTAGATATCAATTACATGAAAGAAATCTGTAAAATATACAAACACATGAAGACTGAACAGTACACTACTTAAGAACCAAGAGATCACTGAAGAAATAAAAGAGGAAATTGAAAACTACCTAGAAACAAAGGACAATGAAAACACAACAACCCAAAACCTATGCTATGCAGCAAAAGCAGTTATAAGAGGGAAATTTATAGCAATACAATCCTAGCTCAAGAAGCAAGAAACATCTCAAATAAACAACGTAACATTACACCTAAAGCAGTTAGAGAAAGAATAACAAAAAAACCCCAAAGTGAGCTGAAGGAAATAAATCATAAAGATCAGATCAGAAATAAATGAAAAAGAAATGAAGGAAACAATAGCAAAAATCAATAAAACTGAAAGCTGTTTCTTTGAGAAGATAAACAAAATTGAAAAACCATTAACCAGACTCATCAAGAAAAAAAGGTAGAAGACTTAAAACAATAGAATTAGAAATGAAAAAAGAGAAGTAACAACCAACACTGCAGAAATACAAAGAATCATGAGAGATTACTACAAGCAGCTATATGCCAATAAAATGGACACCCTGGAAGAAATGAACAAATTAGTAGAAAAGCACAACCTTCTGAGACTGAACCAGGAAGAAATAGAAAATATAAACAGACCAATCACAAGCACTGAAATTGAAACTGTGATTAAAAATCTTCCAACAAACAAAAGCCCAGGACCAGACGGCTTCACAGGCAAATTCTGTCAAATATTTAGAGAAGAGCTAACACTTATCCTTCTCAAACTCTTCCAAAATGAGCAGAGGGAGGAACACTCCCAAACTCATTCTATGAGGACACCATCACTCTGATACCAAACCAGATAAAGATGTCACAAAGCAAGAAAATTACAGGCCAATATCACTGATGAACATAGATGCAAAAATCCTCAACAAAATGCTAGCAAACAGAATCCAACAGCACATTAAAAGGATCATAAACCATGATCAAGTGGACTTTATCCCAGGAATGCAAGGATTCTTCAATATATGCAAATCAGTCAGTTTGATAAACCATATTAATGAACTGAAGGAGGAAAACCATATGATCATCTCAATAGATGCAGAGAAAGCTTTCGACAGAATTCAACACCCATTTAAATTAAGAACTCTGCAGAACGTAGGCATAGAGGCAACTTCCCTCAACATAATAAAGGCCATATATGACAACCCCACAGCCAACATCATTCTCAATGGTGAAAAACTAAAACCATTTCCACTAAGATCAGGAACCAGACAAGGTTGCCCACTCTCACCACTATTATTCAACATAGTTTTGGAAGTTTTAGCCACAGCAATCAGAGAAGAAAAAGAAATAAAAGGAATACAAATGGAAAAGAAGAAGTAAGGCTGTCACTGTTTGCAGATGACATGATACTATACATAGAGAATCCTAAAGATGCTACCAGAAAACTACTAGAGCTAATCAATGAATTTGGTAAAGTAGCCGGATACAAAATGAATGCACAGAAATCTGTTGGATTCCTATACAATAACGATGAAAAATCTGAAAGTGAAATCAAGAAAACACTCCCATTTACCATTGCAACAAATAGAATAAAATACCTAGGAATAAACCTACCTAAGGAGACAATAGACCTATATGCAGAAAACTATAAGACACTGTAGAAAGGAATTATAGATGATACAGACAGGTGGGGAAATATACCATGTTCTTGGATTGGAAGAATCAACATTGTGAAAATGACTCTACTACCCAAAGCAATCTACAGATTCAATGCAATCCATAGCAAAATACCACGGGCATTTTTCACAGAACTAGAACAAAAAATTTCACAATTTGTATGGAAACACAAAAGACCCCGAATAGCCAAAGCAATCTTGAGAAGAAAAACAGAGCTGGAGGAATCAAGCTCCGTGACCTCAGACTATGCTACAAAGCCACAATAATCACGACTGTATGGTACTGGCACAAAAAGGGAAATATAGATCAATGGAACAGGATAGAAAGACCGGAGATAAACCCACACACATATGGTCACCTTATCTTTGATAAAGGAGGCAAGAATATACAGAGGAGAAAAGACAGACTCTTCAATAAGTGGTGCTGGGAAAACTGGACAGGTACATGTAAAAGAATGAAATTAGAACACTCCCTAACACCATATGCAAAAATAAACTCAAAATGGATTAAAGACCTAAATGTTAGGCCAGACAGTATAAAACTCTTAGAGGAAAATATAGGCACAACACTCTATGACATAAATCACAGCAAGATCGTTTTTGACCCACCTCCTAGAGAAATGGAAATAAAAACAAAAATAAACAAATGGAACCTAATGAAACTTAAAAGCTTTTGCACAACAAAGGAAACCATAAACAAGACCAAAAGACAACCCTCAGAATGGGAGAAAATATTTGCAAATGAAGCAACTGACAAAGGATTAATCTCCAAAATTTACAAGCAGCTCATGCAACTCAATAACAAAAAAACAAACAACCCAATCCAAAAATGGGCAGAAGACCTAAATAGACATTTCTCCAAAGAAGATATACAGATTGCCAACAAACACATGAAAGAATGCTCAATATCATTAATCATTAGAGAAATGGAAATCAAAACTACAGTGAGATATCATCTCACACCAGTCAGAATGGCCATCATCAAGAAATCTACAAACAATAAATGCTGGAGAGGTTGTGGAGAAAAGGGAACCCTCTTGCACTGTTGGTGGGAATGTGAATTGGTCCAGCCACTATGGAGAACAGTATGGAAGTTCCTTAAAAAACTACAAATAGAACTACCATATGACCCAGCAATCCCACTGCTGGGCATATACACTGAGAAAACCATAATTCAAAAAGAGTCATGTACCAAAATGTTCTTTGCAGCTCTATTTACAATAGCCAGGACATGGAAGCAACCTAAATGTCCATCAACAGATGAATGGATAAAGAAGATGTGGCACATATATACAATGGAATATTACTCAGCCATAAAAAGAAATGAAATTGAGTTATTTGTAGTGAGGTGGATGGACCTAGAGTCTGTCATACAGACTGAAGTAAATCAGAAAGAGAAAAACAAATACCTTATGCTAACACATATATATGGAACCTAAGAAAAAAAAAAAGGTCATGAAGAACCTAGGGGCAAGATGGGAATAAAGACACAGACCTACTAGAGAATGGACTTGAGGATATGGGGAGGGGGAAGGGTAAGCTGTGACAAAGTGAGAGAGTGGCATGGACATATATACACTACCAAACGTAAAATAGATAGCTAATGGGAAGCAGCCACATAGCACAGGGAGATCAGCTCGGTGCTTTGTCACCACCTAGAGGGGTGGGATAGGAGGATGGGAGGGAGGGAGATGCAAGAGGGAAGAGATATGGGAACATATGTATATGTATAACTGATTCACTTTGTTATAAAGCAGAAACTAACACACCATTCTAAAGCAATTATACTCCAATAAAGATGTTAAAAAAAAAAAACTCTCCAGAAAGTGGGCATAGAGGGAACATACCTCAATATAATAAAATCTGTATATGATTAATTTATATTTTTTATTGCTGAGTAGTATTCCATCATATGAATGTACTAAAGTATGTTTATTTGTGCCTCCAGAAATCCTCTTAGCCTCACTTGTCTAGGCCTTTGGTCACTTGTTCTGGCCTAGCTACCACCTCAGAGAACAATTCAGCTGGGCTCTGCCCAGCAACTGCTCTAGCAGGCAGATTAATAGTAATTGCCTCTTAGGGCTTCTTTATTACCACTGAAGCATGAGATGCAGTGAGATCTACCTGGTTCTAGTGTGTGTGTAACCTGGATGTGAGGAGGTGTTAATGCTCCCTAGGGCAAATGTTGGACCAATAGGAGGTGGGCACTAGCAGATAAATTCTTCTCTCTTTATCCCTCAATGGTCTATGACTCATACTACATTCATGTGAGCCGTAATAGTTCATAGACCCTTTCTGAAGACTGTACTTGATACCAATTAAATATCTACTCATAAATTCATCTCCTTATGTTTGCTCTCCCTCTTTCCCTCTCTGACTCTTTTTTTTTCACACCTCTGCACTCCCTAATAAAATAGTGTCATATAAACTTTTGCCTCAGGCTCTGCATCCTGGAGAACTCCAGCTAATGCATCCAAATGTAGACATTTATGTTATTTTTAGTCATCTTTCTTGTGTTCACTTTTAGTGTTTCTCTAAGGTCCTACCAGTATGACAAGTATGTTTTTCTCCTTTACCAGTCTTAACATCCTCCAAGTTTACTCATATTTACTGAGCATCTTCTATATGCCAAGCACTCTCCTTAGTAATAAGAATATAATGGTTAAACATAATATTCATGATTCCCACTTGATGGGAAGAAGTTTATATAGAAATGGTATGAGAGCTGTTGATTAACCATTTCTACTAACTCTATTACCACACTTCCTTTGCTTTATTCTGCCAATAGCAGAAATATGAGTATTTCTGAAACATGAATATTGGTGTATTTGTAAAATTCTTAGATTCAAAACCCTTTTTTCCTAATGTGGCCACAAGGAATATCAGACTACAGTGACAGGGACTTGAAAATGGACAGTAAACATCTTATAGGGAAGATCTGGAGAGCACTTAGTTTCACACAAAGTACAGTTTCTCAAGCAGGGCTACTGACATAGCAGGATTGGCCTCCTGATACTCATCTCATTTCTCCCACTGTTTTGTTCCTTAATTAAAAAAATAGACAATGGGAAGTGGAAGAAAGGTTTATAGTTCAAAATATGGTGTCATTGAGTATGGCTGTCATGGATATATTCTTAAAGATGCTTAATTTAATGTTAGTAGCTTTAGGTAGTTGAATGTTACAAATTTTGTTGAGTTAATGCTAAAATTCTATCCAGGTGGTAAAAGAGAAGTTTTTAATCCAGGCAGTAGTCACATTTTTTTAAGCTGTCTGTGAATCCCCTGATACTTATGCAAAATAACATATATAGAAAGTACATCAGTTTTTCTGGGGGGGAGAGCCATAGCTTTCATAAGAATCTCAGAAAGACCCGCAGGGTGAAAAAAACAAGGGAAAGCATTAAAAATCAATGAACATATACCCTGAGAAAACCATAATTCAAAAAGAGACATGTACCAAAATGTTCATTGCAGCTCTATTCACGATAGCCCAGAGATGGAAACAACCTAAGTGTCCATCAGCAGATGAATGGATAAAGAAGATGTGGCACATATATACAATGGAATATTACTCAGCCATAAAAAGAAACGAAACTGAGCTATTTGTAATGAGGTGGATAGACCTAGAGTCTGTCCTTCAGAGTGAAGTAAGTCAGAAAGAGAAAGACAAATATGCTAACACATATATATGGAATTTAAGGGAAAAAAATGTCATGAAGAACCTAGGGGTAAAACAGGGATAAAGACACAGACCTACTTGAGAATGGACTTGAGGATATGGGGAGGGGGAAGGGTAAGCTGTGACAAAGCGAAAGAGAGGCATGGACATATATACACTACCAAACGTAAGGTAGATAGCTAGTGGGAAGCAGCCGCATAGCACAGGGAGATCAGCTCGGTGCTTTGTGACCGCCTGGAGGGGTGGGATAGGGAGGGTGAGAGGGAGGGAGACGCAAGAGGGAAGGGATGTGGGAACAGATGTATATGTATGACTGATTCACTTTGTTATAAAGCAGAAACTAATAAAAAAAAATCAGTGAGTTAAATAAACATGCTACTGCATGTGTAATATCAATGTTGCAATGTTTTTGCAATCAGTGCTCTCCTGTCCCAGGCTTGTGGAGAAATATATAATTAGAGATGCTGCCACCCTCCCCCCAAGATCTATACTATCTGCTTGGCCACAAGAGGTAGCATCTTCTATACTTCTCTTGAAATGGAGGTTTGACTACGTATGGGAAAGCTCTTTCTACAACTTGTGGAATTCTCACATACCACCTGTTTGGTTTTTCAGTAGGAAAAGGGTGACTTTTCTAACTATGTCTTGTAAACTTATACAAAGATAACCTATCTTTATACATGATGGCAAAATGTAGCCATATGTTATGAACATAATAATATGTATATAAAAGATATTCATTAGAAATACATTTCAGTCAATAACAACTTTGTTGAAATAATAGTTCAAGAAATAACTAGAGATAATAGTTTGAAACAATTAAAAATAAAATGATAAATTTAAATAATTGTATTTATTACTCTCATCAGATGGTTCAGGCACATACATGTTATTCTTTTAATATTTTGTACACTGGTTGAGATGACTTAGTTTCTTTTTTTAATTTGAACTTTATTTTATTTACTTTTTATGGAGCAGGTTCTTATTAGTTATCTATTTTTTACATATTAGTGTATACATGTCAATCCCAATCTCCCAATTCATCCCACCACCACCCCCAACCACCCAACATTCCCCCCTTTGTGTCCATACATTTGTTCTCTACGTCTGTGTCTCTATTTCTGCCTTGCAAACCAGTTCATCTGTACCATTTATCTAGATTCCACATATATACGTTAATATACAATATTCATTTTTCTCTTTCTTACTTACTTCACTCTGTATGACAGTCTCTAGATGCATCCACGTCTCTACAAATGACCCAATTTCGTTCCTTTTTATGGCTGAGTAATATTCCATTATATGTATGTACCACATCTTCTTTATCCATTCATCTGTTGATGGGCATTTAAGTTGCTTCCATGACCTGGCTATTGTACGTAGTGCTGCAATGAACATTGGGGTGCATGTTTCTTTTTGAATTATGGTTTTCTCTGGGTATATGCCCAGCAGTGGGATTGCTGGGTCAAATGGTAATTCTATTTTTACTTTCTTAAGGAACCTCCATACTGTTCTCCACAGTGGCTGGATCAATTTACATCCCCACCAACAGTGCAGGAGGGTACCCTTTTCTCCGCACCCTCTCCAACATTCGTTGTTTGTAGATTTTCTGATGATGCCCACTCTAACCAGTGTGAGGTGATACCTCATTGTAATTTTGATTTACATTTGTCTAATAATTAGTGATGTTGAACAGCTTTTCATGTGCCTCTTGGCCATGTATGTCTTCTTGAAGAAATGTCTAATTAGGTCTTCTCCCCACTTTTGTATTGGGTTTTTTGTTTTTTTAATATTGAGCTGCATGAGCTGTTTATATATTTTGAAGATTAATCCTTTGTCCATTGATTCATTTGCAAAATATTTTCTCCCATTCTGAGGGTAGTCTTTTCATCTTGTTTAAAGTTTCCTTTGCTGTCCAAAAGCTTTTAAGTTTCATTAGGTCCCATTTGTCTATTTCGGTTTTTATTTCCATTATGCTAGGAGGTGGGTCAAAAAATATCTTGCTGTGATTTATGTCATAGAGTGTTCTGCCTGTGTTTTCCTCTAGGAGTTTTAGAGCGTCTGGCCTTACATTTAGTTCTTTAATCGATTTTGAGTTTATTTTTGTGTATGGTGTTAGGGAGTGTTCTAATTTCATATTTTTACATGCAGCTGCCCAGTTTCCCCAGAGCCACTTATTGAAGAGGCTGTCTTTTCTCCACTGTTTATTCCTGCCTCCTTTATCAAAGATAAGGTGCCATATGTACGTGGGTTTATCTCTGGGCTTTCTATCCTGTTCCATTGATCTATATTTCTGTTTCTCTGCCAGTACCATACTGTCTTGATTACTGTAGATTTGTAGTATAGTTTGAAGTCACAGTTAGATTCCTCCAGCTCTGTTTTTTTTGTTTTGTTTTTTTTTTTTTTTCTCAAGATTGCTTTGGCTATTTGGGGTCTTTTGTGTTTCCATACAAATTGTGAAATTTTTTTGTTCTAGTTCTGTGAAAAATGCCATTGGTAGTTTGATAGGGATTGCACTGAATCTGCAGATTGCTTCGGGTAGTATAATCATTTTCACAATATTTATTATTCCAATCCAAGAACATGGTATATATCTCCATCTATTTGTATCATCTTTATTTTCTTTCATCAGTGTCTTATAATTTTCTGCATACAGGTCTTTTGTCTCCTTAGGTAGGTTTATTCCTAGATATTTTATTCTTTTTATTGCAATGGTAGATGGGAGTGTTTTCTTAATTTCATTTTCAGATGTTTCATCATTAGTGTATAGGAATGCAAGAAATTTCTGTGCATTAATTTTGTATCCTGCTACTTCACCAAATTCATTGATTAGCTCTGGTAGTTTTCTGGTAGCATCTTTAGGATTCTCTATGTATAGTATCATGTCATCTACAAACAGTGACATCTTTACTTCTTCTTTTCCATTTGGATTCCTTTGATTTCTTTTTCTTCTCTGATTGCTGTGGCTAAAACTTCCAAAATTATGTTCACTAATAGTGGTGAGAGTGGACAACCTTGTCTTATTCCTGATCTTAGTGGAAATGGTTTCAATTTTTCACCATTGAGGATGATGTTGGCTGGGGTTTGTCATATATGGCCTTTATTATGTTGAGGAGAGTTCCCTCTATGCCTACTTTCTGCAGGGTTTTTATCATAAATGAGTGTTGAATTTTGTCAAAAGCTTTCTCTGCATCGATTGAGATGATCATACTTCTTTGTTTCCTTCAGTTTGTTAATATGGTGTATCACATTGATTGATTTGCATATATTGTAGAATCCTTGCATTCCTGGGATAAACCCCACTTGATCATGGTGTATGATCCTTTTAATGTGCTGTTGGATTCTGTTTGCTAGTATTTTGTTGAGGATTTTTGCATCTATGTTCAACAGTGATATTGGCCTGTAGTTGTCCTTCTTTGTGACATCTTTGTCTGGTTTTGGTATCAGGGTGAAGGTGGCCTCGTAGAATGAGTTTGGGAGTGTTCCTCTCTCTGCTACATTTTGGAAGGGTTTGAGAAGGACAGGTGTTAACTCTTCTCTAAATGTTTGATAGAATTCGCCTATGAAGCCATCTGGTCCTGGGCTTTTGTTTGTTGGAAGATTTTTAATCACAGTTTCAATTTCAGTGCTTGTGATTGGTCTGTTCATATTTTCTTCCTGGTTCAGTCTCGGAAGGTTGTGCTCTTCTAAGAATTTGTCCATTTCTTCCAGGTTGTCCGTTTTATTGGCATAGAGTTGCTTGTAGTCGTAATCTCTCATGATCCTTTGTATTTCTGCAGTGTCCGTTGTTACTTCTCCTTTTTCATTTCTAATTCTATTGATTTGAGTCCTCTCCCTTCTTTTCTTTATGAGTCTGACTAATGGTTTGTCAATTTTGTTTATCTTCTCAAAGAACCAGCTTTTAGTTTTATTGATCTTTGCTATCATTTCCCTCATTTCTTTTTCATTTATTTCTGATCTGATGTTAATGATTTATTTCCTTCTGCTCACTTTGGGTTTTGTTTGTTCTTCTTCCTCTAATTGCTCTAGTTGTAAGGTTAGGTTGTTAATTGGAGATATTTTTTTCCTAAGGTAGGAATGTATTGGTGTAAACTTCTCTCTTAGAACTGCTTTTGCTCCATCCCATAGGTTTTGGGTCATAGTGTTTTCATTGTCATTTGTTTCTAGGTAGTTTTTGATTTCCTCTCTGATTTCTTCAGTAATCTCTTGCTTATTGAGTAGTGTATTGTTTAGCCTCCATGTGTTTGGATATTTTACAGATTTTTTTTACATCTTTATTGGAGTATAATTGCTTTAGAATGATGTGTTAGTTTCTGCTTTATAGCAAAGTGAGTCAGTTATACATATACATCTGTTCCCATATCTCTTCCCTCTTGCATCTCCCTCCCTCCCACCCTCCCTATCCCACCCATCTAGGTAGTCACAAAGCACCGAGCTGATCTCCCTGTGCTATGCGGCTGCTTCCCACTAGCTATCTGTTTTACGTTTGGTAGTGTGTATATGTCCATGCCACTCTCTCGCTTTGTCACAGCTTACCCTCCCCCCTCCCATATCCTCAAGTCCATTCTCAAGCAGGTCTGTGTCTTTATTCCTGTCTTACCACTAGGTTCTTCATGACATTCTTTTTTCTTAAATTCCATATATATGTGTTAGCATACGGTATTTGTCTCTCTCTTTCTGACTTACTTCACTCTGTATGACAGACTCTAGGTCCATCCACCTCATTACAAATAGCTCAAATTCAGTTCTTTTTATGGCTGAGTAATATTCCATTGTATATATGTGCCACATCTTCTTTATCCATTCATCCGATGATGGACACTTAGGTTGTTTCCATCTCCAGGCTGTTGTCAATAGAGCTGCAATGAACATTTTGGTACATGACTCTTTTTGAATTATGGTTTTCTCAGGGTATATGCCCAGTAGTGGGATTTCTGTGTCATATGGTAGTTCTATTTTAACTTTTTTAAGGAACCTCCATACTGTTCTCCATAGTGGCTGGACCAATTCACATTCCCACCAGCAGAGCAAGAGTGTTCCCTTTTCTCCACACCCTCTCCAGCATTTATTGTTTGTAGATTTTTTGATGATGGCCATTTTGATTGGTGTGAAATGATATCTCATTGTAGTTTTGATTTCCATTTCTCTAATGATTAATGATGTTGAACATTCTTTCATGTGTTTGTTGGCAGTCTGTATATCTTCTTTGGAGAAATGTCTATTTAGGTCTTCTGCCCATTCTTGGATTGGGTTGTTTTTTTGTTATTGAGCTGCATGAGTTGCTTATAAATTTTGGAGATTAATCCTTTGTCAGCTGCTTCATTTGCAAATATTTTCTCCCATTCTGAGGGTTGTCTTTTGGTCTTGTTTATGGTTTCCTTTGTTGTGCAAAAGCTTTTAAGTTTCATTAGGTCCCATTTGTTTATTTTTGTTTTTATTTCCATTTCTCTAGGAGGTGGGTCAAAAAGGATCTTGCTGTTATTTCTGTCATAGAGTGTTCAGCCTATATTTTCCTCTAAGAGTTTGATAGTTTCTGGCCTTACATTTAGTTCTTTAATCCATTTTGAGTTTATTTTTGCATATGGTGTTAGGGAGTGTTCTAATTTCATTCTTTTACATGTACTTGTCCAGTTTTCCCAGCACCACTTATTGAAGAGACTGTCCTTTCTCCACTGTATATTTCTGCCTCCTTTATCAATGATAAGATGACCATATGTGCGTGGGTTTATCTCTGGGCTTTCTATCCTGTTCCATTGATCTATCTTTCTGTTCTTATGCCAGTACGATACTGTCTTGATTACTGTAGCTTTGTAGTATAGTCTGAAGTCAGGGAGCCTGATTCCTCCAGCTCCGTTTTTCGTTCTCAAGATTGCTTTGGCTATTTGGTGTCTTTTGTGTTTCCATACAAATTGTGAAATTTTTTGTTCTAGTTCTGTGAAAAATGCCAGTGGTAGTTTGATAGGGATTGCATTGAAACTGTAGATTGCTATGGGTAGTAGAGTCATTTTCACAATATTGATTCTTCCAATCCAAGAACATGGCACATCTCTCCATCTATTTTTATCATCTTTAATTTCTTTTATCAGTGTCTTATAATTTTCTGCATACAGGTCTTTTGTCTCCTTAGGTAGGTTTATTCCTAGATATATTATTCTTTTTGTTGCAGTGGTAAATGGGAGAGTGTTTTCCTGATTTCACTTTCAGATTTTTCATCATTAGTGTATAGGAATGCCAGAAATTTCTGTGCATTCATTTTGTATCCTGCTACTTTACCAAATTCATTGATTAGCTCTAGTAGTTTTCTGGTAGCATCTTGAGGATTCTCTATGTATAATATGTCATCTGCAAACAGTGACAGCCTTACTTCTTCTTTTCCGATTTGGATTCCTCTTATTTCCTTTTCTTCTCTGATTGCTGTGGCTAAAACTTCCAAAACTATGTTGAATAAGAGTGGTGAGAGTGGGCAACCTTGTCTGGTTCCTGATTTTAGTGGAAATGCTTTCAGTTTTTCACTATTGAGGATGATGTTGGCTGTGCATTTGTCATATATGGCCTTTATTATGTTGAGGAAAGTTCCTTCTATGCCTGCTTTCTGCAGGGTTTTTATCATAAACGGGTGTTGAATTTTGTCGAAAGCTTTCTGTGCATGTATTGAGATGATCATATGTTTTTTCTCCTTCAATTTGTTAAAATGGGGTATCACATTGATATGCGTATATTTAAGAATCCTTGCATTCCTGTGATAAACCCCACTCTATCATGGTGTATGATCCTTTTAATGTGCTGTTGGATTCTGTTTGCTAGTATTTTGTTGAGGATTTTTGCATCTATGTTCATCAGTGACATTGGCCTGTAGTTTTCTTTCTTTGTGACATCCTTGTCTGATTTTGGTATCAGTGTGATGGTTTGCCTCGTAGAATGATTTTGGGAGTGTTCCTCACTCTGCTATATTTTGGAAGAGTTTGAGAACGATAGGTGTTAGCTCTCCTCTAAATGTTTGATAGAATTCGCCTATGAAGCCATCTGGTCCTGGGCTTTTGTTTGTTGGAAGATTTTTAATCACAGTTTCAATTTCAGTGCTTGTGATTGGTCTGTTCATATTTTCTTCCTGGTTCAGTCTCAGAAGGTTGTGCTCTTCTAAGAATTTGTCCATTTCTTCCAGGTTGTCCGTTTTATTGGCATAGAGTTGCTTGTAGTCGTAATCTCTCATGATCCTTTGTATTTCTGCAGTGTCCGTTGTTACTTCTCCTTTTGCATTTCTAATTCTATTGATTTGAGTCCTCTCCCTTTTTTTCTTGATTAGTCTGGCTAATGGTTTATCAATTTTGTTTATCTTCTCAAAGAACCAGCTTTTAGTTTTATTGATCTTTGCTATCATTTCCCTCATTTCTTTTTCATTTATTTCTGATCTGATGTTAATGATTTATTTCCTTCTGCTCACTTTGGGGGGGTTTTTGTTCTTCTTTCTCTAATTGCTTTAGGTGCAAGGTTACGTTGTTTATTTTAGATGTTTCCTTTTTCTTAAGGTAGGATTGTATTGCTATAAACTTCCCTCTTTAGAACTGCTTTTGCTGCATCCCATAAGTTTTGGGTCATCGTGTCTCCGTTGTCATTTGTTTCTAGGTATTTTTCGATTTCCTCTTTGATTTCTTCAGTGATCACTTGGTTATTAAGTAGTGTATTGTTTAGCCTCCATGTGTTTGTATTTTTTACAGATCTTTTCCTGTAATTGATATCTAGTCTCATAGCATTGTGGTCGGAAAAGATACTTGATACAATTTTAATTTTCTTAAATTTACCAAGGCTTGACTTGTGACCAAAGATATGATCTCTCCTGGATAATGTTCTATGAGCACTTGAGATAAATGTGTATTCTGTTGTTTTTGGATGGAATGTCCTATAAATATCAGTTAAGTCTATCTTGTTTAATGTATCATTTAAATCTTGTGTTCCCTTATTTATTTTCATTTTGGATGATCTGTCCATTGGTGAAAGTGGGGTGTTAAAGTCCCCTACTATGTGTGTGTTGCTGTCGATTTCCCCTTTTATGGCTGTTAGTATTTGCCTTATGTATTGAGGTGCTCCTATGTTGGGTGCATAAATATTGACAATTGTTATATCTTCTTCTTGGATCGATCCCTTGATCATTATGTAGTGTCCTTCTTTATCTCTTCTAATAGTCTTTATTTTAAAGTCTATTTTGTCTGATATTAGAATTGCTCCTCCAGCTTGCTTTTGGTTTCCATTTTCATGGAATATCTTTTTCCATCCCCTTACTTTCAGTCTGTGTGTGTCTCTAGGTCTGAAGTGGGTCTCTTGTAGACAGCATATATATGTGTCTTGTTTTTGTATCCATTCAGCCAATCTGTGTCTTTTCTTGGGAGCATTTATTCCATTTTCATTTAAGGTAATTATCGATATGTATGTTTTATTCCCATTTTCTTAATTGTTTTGGGTTCGTTATTTTAGGTCTTTTCCTTCTCTTGTGTTTGTTGCCTAGAGAAGTTCCTTTAGCGTTTGTTGTAAAGCTGATTTGGTGGTGCTGAACTCTCTCAGCTTTTGCTTGTCTGTAAAGGTTTTAATTTCTCCATCAAATCTGAATGAGATCCTTGCTGGGCAGAGTAATGTTGGTTGTAGGTTTTTCCCTTTCGTCACTTTTAACATGTGCTGTCACTCCCTTCTGGCTTGCAGAGTTTCTTCTGAAAGATCAGCTGTTAACCTTATGGGGATTCCCTTGTATGTTATTTGTTGTTTTTCCCTTGCTGCTTTTAATATTTTTTCTTTGTATTTAATTTTTGATAGTTTGATTAATATGTGTCTTGGCGTGTTTCTCCTTGGATTTATCCTGTATGGGACTCTCTGTGCTTCCTGGACTTGATTACCTATTTCCTTTCCCATATTAGGGAAGTTTTCAACTTTAATATTTTCAAATATTTTCTCAGTCCCTTTATTTTTCTCTTCTTCTGGGACCCCTATAAGTCAAGTGTTGGTGCATTTAATGTTGTCCCAGAGGTCTCTGAGACTGTCCTCAATTCTTTTCGTTCGTTTTCCTTTATTCTGCTCTGCGGTAGTTATACACACTATTTTATCTTCCAGGTCACTTATCCGTTCTTCTGCGTCAGTTATTCTGGTATTGATCCCTTCTAGAGAATTTTTAATTTCATTTATTGTGTTGTTCATCATTGTTTGTTTGCTCTTTAGTTCTTCTAGCTCCTTGTTAAACGTTCTTTGTATTTTCTCCATTCTATTTCCAAGATTTTGGATCATCTTTACTATCATTATTCTTATTTCTTTTTCATGTAGACTGCCTATTTCCTCTTCATTTGTTTGGTCTAGTGGGTTTTTACCTTGCTCCTTCATCTGCTGTGTTTCTCTGTCTTCTCATTTTGCTTAACTAACTGTGTTTGGGGTCTCCTTTTCGCAGGCTGCAGGTTCGTAGTTCCTGTTGTTTTTGGTGTCTGCCCCCAGTGGCTAAGGTTGTTTCAGTGGCTTGTGTAGCCTTCCTGATGGAGGGGACTAGTGCCTGTGATCTGGTGGATGATTCTGGATCTTGTCTTTCTAGTGGGCAGGTCCATGTCTGGTGGTGTGTTTTGTGGTGTCTGTGACAGTATTAATTTAGGCAGCCTCTCTGCTAATGGGTGGGGTTGTGTTTCTGTCTTGCTAGTTGTTTGGTATAGGATGTCCAGCACTTTAGCTTGCTGGGTTTTGAGTGGAGCTGGGTCTTGGCATTGAGATGGAGATCTGTGAGAGAGTTTCACCGTTTGATATTACGTGGAGCTGGGAGGTCTCTGGTGGACCAGTGTCCTGAACTTGGCTCTTCCACCTCAGAGCCACAGCCCTGACTCCTGGCTGGAGCACCAAGAGCTTGTCCTCTACACGGCTCATAATAAAAGAGAGAAAAAATAGAAAGAAAAATAAAGAAAAGAAAAGTAAAAGAAGGAAGGAAGGAAGGAAGGAAAAAGAAAGAAGGAAAGAAAAAAGAAAGAAAAAAAGGGAAGAAAAGAAAGAAGGAAAGGAAATAATAAAATAAAATAGTTATTAAAATAAAAAATAAAAAATATTTATTAAAAATTTCTTTAAAGTAATAGAAAGAAGAGAGCAGCCAAACCAAAAACCAAATCCACCAATGATATCAAGTTCTAAAAACTATGCCAAAAAAAAGATGATAAAAAACCCTGACAGGCAGAACCCTAGGACAAATGGTCAAAGCAAAGCTATACAGACAAAATCACACACAGAAACATACAGAAACACACTCACAAAAATAGAAATAGGGAAATATATGTATATATATATATATATATATATATATATATATATATAGTTTCTCCCAAGGTTCACCTCCTCAGTTTGGGATGATTCATTGTCTATTCAGGTATTCCACAGTTGCAGGATGCATCAAGTAGTTTGTGGAGATTTAATCCACTGCTCCTGAGGCTGTTGGGAGAAATTTCCCTTTCTCTTCTTTGTTCACACAGCTCCTGGGGTTCAGCTTTGGATTTGGCCCTGCCTCTGTGTGTAGGTCTCCTGAGGGCGTCTGCTCTTCACTCAGACAGGACGGGGTTAAAGGAGCAGCTGATTCGGGGTCTCTGGCTCACTCAGGCCAGGGGCAGGGAGGGGTACAGAATGTGGAGGGAGAGGCCAGTGTGACGCACCAGCACGAGACACGCTGTGTGTTCTTCCCTGGGAAGTTGTCCCTGGATCACAGGACCCTGGCAGTGGTGGGCTGCACAGGCTCCTGGGAGACGAGGTGTGGAGAGTGACCTGTGCTTGCACACAGGCTTCTTGGTGGCCTTAGTGTCTCATGTCCATCTCTGGTATCCGCGCTGATAGCCAGGGCCTGCGCCGGTCTCTGGAGCTACTTTAAGCGGCGTTCTTAATCCCCTCTCCTTGCATACCAGGAAACAGATAAGCAAGAAAGAGTGTCTTATTTCTTTGGCAGCTCCAGACTTTTTCCCTGACTCCCTCCCGGGTAGCTATGGTGCAGTAGCCCCCTTCAGGCTCTGTTCACACAGCCAACCCCAGTCCTCTCCCTGGGATCCGACCAAAGCCCGAGCCTCAGCTCCCAGCTCCCTCCCACCCTGCTGGGGGAGCAGACAAGCCTCTCGGGCTGGTGAGTGCCGGTCGGCACTGATGCTCTGTGTGGGAATCTCTGCTTTGCCCTCTGCACCCCTGTGGCTGTGCACTCCTCCATGGCTCCAAAGCTTCCTGCCTCCACCACCCGCAGTCTCCACCCACGAAGGGGCTTCCTAGTGTGTGGAAACCTTTCCTCCTTCACGGCTCCCTCCCACTGGTGCAGGTCCCGTCCCTATTCTTTTGTCTCTGTTTTTTTTCTTTTTTCTTTTGCCCTACCCAGGTACGTGGGGAGTTTCTTGCCTTTTGGGAGGTCTGAGGTCTTCTGCCAGCATTCAGTTGGTGTTCTGTAGGAGTCGTTCCACACATAGATGTATTTCTGATGTATTTGTGGGGAGGAAGGTGATCTCCACTTCCTACTCTTCCACCATCTTGAAGCTCCTCCCAAGTTGTGCACTTTAAAATGATGAATTTTAGAGTATGTGAATTATATGTCAAAAAAAAGTCAGTAATAGGCAGAGAAGGTACACAGAGAAACACTCAGAATAAAATGTAGATAAAGCAGATGAACAGTTACAGCCAAACGAAGAAAGACAAAGGGAAGGACACATACATGCACATATACAAACATGCACACACACACAGACATCAACATGAGATTAAGAAAAATGTTTTCAATAGAATAATAATTTCATTTTGTAGTCTTTAAGGACATGGTATCAAGCCTTTTAATGACATGATCATGTGTAAGCAACTAAGCATAAATAAAGATGTAATGTCTGGATATTTTCCTTTTGGATCTAACCAATAACCTGTAATTTCCATTCTCTTGCCTTAAATAAATACAGCAGAAGACTCTCTAAATGAAGTGAAAACTTTCCAGAGTTACCAATATGTTAGAAATGTTATGTACAATATGACAAAACATTCTCTCTTTAATTTTAGTCAAGATAGTACTTTCTCTAGTTTATGTGATTATTAAGTTTAAATGTTTTGCAAATGCATAGAATATACACTCTATCATTTATCATTTTTTAAAGGTCTAATAATTTACGCAGTACAGATACTATTTTTAAAATAACTGCTAGAACATTCTTGGTTTTCAAAGCAAAAAAGAAAGTTTCAATTAGTGATAGTCAATAGAAAATATTGCAAACATTTTATTTCAGATGCCAGGAATGGGAGTGATGGGCAATATAAAATATATAAAGCAAAAGTCATAAGTTTTTCCATAGAAAGTAGTATATTTTAGAGTCACATATATGCTCTATAGAGAGCCAAAATAGCAGAAATATATTCTTTCAAATTTTCTGGAGAAAAAGAAAGGTTTCCATTCTAATTATTTGGTTTTAGTCTCCAAACCAGAGTAATTTGCAGGAATTTATAAATCCTAGCCTGAGCTTTTGCAATCATTTATTGTGAATGTGGGTCATTTTCAGTTCTTTCAAGGTGAAGACTGTTCCTTAATGTTTCTCTTTGTTTAGCTTGGTTATTTCATAAATTAAAGGATTATTATTTTAGTTTAATGTTCATATTTATTAGGAGAACAGATAATCTGTGTAGAGTTGCATTCCCCAGAGCAACTTTTAATGGGGTAAATAGAGATACAGTTCTTCCAATTGCCATTATAGGGAAAATGACAGTATATCTTCTTTGGAATTTTCTGTTTTATAAATGTATCTCAGTAGGAGGCAGTTTCATCACTACATAGAGGCTGTGATTAATTAAGTAGCATAGAGAATAAATGGCCTCTGAATAACTCTGAGTCTGATGGCCTGGACAATATTGAGAATTGCATTAGCCTGCAAACACCCAGAGTAGTGTGATCATGACTGGGGAAAAAATACTCTAAGCCAGCATTGGTGAACCACTCAGAGACATGTAAAGTCTTCATTTAGTCTAGCGGTCCCCAACCTTTTTGGCACCAGGGACCAGTTTTGTGGAAGACAATTTTCCACAGATGGGGGTGGGGTGGGGGGATGGTTCAGTCAGTAATGTGAGCGATGGGGAGTGGCACATGAAGCTTCGCTTGCTCACCCACTGCTCACCTCCTGTTGTGCAGTCCTGTTCCTAACAGGCTGTGGACCAGGGACCCCTGATTTAGTCTTTTCCTTCCCATGGGTATATGGTAGTTACAGGAATAAATACTGGGAAGTTCCTAATCAAGCTTTTGGATTTCTCAACTCCAGAGTTCATTTGAGGCCCTATGAATTCTGTTTTTTCTTTACTACAAGCTGCATGGACTTAGTCTGATTCTTCTTTTGTAGCTACTGACTGTGAACACACACTCTAGATTGTGGGATATTATTGTGTATTTTTTTTAAGTAAAACGAGCACTTAGATACTTTTGACATAGATTCCTAGACCTAACTCTGATCTAAATCTGTATTTGTCTTGCAGAGTGATAATGTAAAAAACAATTCAGAAATAGTAATTTTCAGTCTATCTAGAATGGCTTATTAATGAGATGTTCTGATTAGATGAATATTTATATTGAGCAACCCAATATGAATCACCAATTTTCAAATAATTAATGTAAAAATATAACTAAAATTGCGTTGAAGGTTATTTAATCTTTCCTTGATACTATAGAGGCCACCTCAGAGTCTAATAGTATTTCTTTTCATTTTAAATGAAGTTATTTATCATCTGGTAGAACTATAAATATAAAGCTGATTTATAAAGTATCTATTGAAACTATGATATAGCTAGGTTTGGCTTTTTGAAATAAATGCTATATATTTTTCCTCCCCTTCCTTCCCTCTAAAATCTACAGTGTGCTAGCATATTTTTCTCCTACCTCTTTCATCTTTTATTTCTTTGGATCCTATATAGATGAGAACTTGTCATAATTTAGAACTGACATTGTATTTTCTCGCTAAATTATCTTGCTTAGTATTATCATTTATGAGATTAGTGGCAAAACTGCCAATTCAATAAATACCTACATACTTTAATATAGTATATAATATATGCCTATGGCCCAAATCACCTTTGCTTTCTATCCCTTAATATATCCGTTCTGACACTTTCTGATCTCAAGATTCGTTTAAAATCTTAAAATTGTTGAGAACCCCAAAAAGCTTTTGTGTATACCCATTATAAATATTTTATATAATACACATTAAAACTGAGAAAAGTTAAAATATTTGTTTATTAATTCATATAAAGATAAACCATTGGTAAAATAACATAGTTTATGAAAAATAACTCTATTAAAAATTTTGAGAAGAATGGCATCATTTTACACTTTTGCAAATCTCTTTAACATTTGGCTTAATAGAAGACAGATGAATTCTCACATCTGCTTCTGCATGCAAACTGTTGCTGTCTGTTTTTTTGGTTGAAGAATATTAAGAAAACCCAGCCAGCTAGGTAGTCAGAAAAGGGAATAGTATTATAGTAGCTTTTCAAGATAATTTTGGATAGTCATCTTTGATATTACACCAGAACTTGACAAGTGTTGATTATTAAAGGCTAGTTATAATGTGGAATCTAACACTTGATATGAACTTAAAGTACTCTGTTACATTAAAATCTGTTGGCCTGTCTTTGCACTTTGAGTGGTTCATTTACTGATGGATGATTTTATATTATCATGCATTAAACATTTGAAAACTAAGGTTAACTGAGTTATACAGCTCTTCTAAGTATTGACATATTTCATTATGCAATATTTTAAAATTTGTTAATATCACCACCAATCTCTTCAGAAAAGGCTGTAAGTATTGAGAAACTATAAGCAAATACAGGTTTTCCAAAATTCTGATTTTTTGCTTGAAAGCTCAAATTTCATCATTTTGATTGGCAACAAATACTGTCAGTTGTTTCTCTTGAACTGACAGATTTACTTTGTTCATTTTTTGTGAAATTGTCTGCCAAGTAACCAAATCTGAATAATCATTTTGACAATTGTTCTTTTCTACATAAAAAATGGTATTTCATGGTAAAATCAGCTAGGTCAGCTCACAACTCAAACAATAACAAAGGTGCTTTTCTCAAAATAACCATTATGCTTTGGTATGCAACAGAAATGTTTTGTAGGTACTTCCTATTTCTGTCACATGTAATATTAAAAGATACATTTTCAATGGTGGAGATTTAATAAAAATTAATATTTTTCTTGCTTCATCAAGGGCATTCTTAGTGGAAATTGGCTTTTTTTCCCTGAGTGGTAGAATATACACACATACATATACATATATATAATAAAATTAGGTGTAACTTTTAATTATACTTACCACTTCCTTGGAGACAGTTTTTAGTGCAAGGGAAATATGATATTAATTTCAACAGATACTATTAAAGAAAACAGAATTATAGAAAAAGGTTTATTTTAAGATAATATATATATATAACAATGATAGAAAATAAGAGAGCAATCCATCAGTGAACCAGAATCTCTTCAGAATTTCTAAAAGATAGAAAACAATTGGGTTTGTATTTCTTTAGAAAATGAAAATGAAAACAAATAAATTGTTTTGTTTTGTTTTTAAGCCCAAGAAAGAAAAGTGATGTAGAATTAAGAGCAGTTCTCATTAGAGACCTGGGATAATTTCAAGATCAAAAATCAATTATGAGGAGCTTTGAATTCATATTGCTATGTGAGAGAAGGCAGTCTGAAAAGGCTACATCCTGTATAGTTTCTACTGTATGATATTCTAGAAAAGGAAAACTATATACAGACAGATCAGTAGTTGACAGGGGTTGTGGGAGAGGGTGAGAGGAATGATTAGATAGAGCCAGTGGATTTTTAGGGCAGTGAAACTATTCTGTATGATACTGTAATTGTGGATATAAGACATGCATTTGTCAGAACCCATAGAATGTACAAAACCAAGTTGAACCCTAATGTAAACCGTGAACTTCAGTTAATAGTAATATATCAATATGGGTTCATCAATTGTAAAACTGTACCACAGTAATGCTAATAATAGATTAAACTGTAGTAGGAGGGGGCATATGGGAATTCTCTGTATTTTCTATACAGTTTTTCTATAAAACTAAAACTACTCTTAAAAAAGTCTGTACCTATGAAGAAATATTGTCAGACTTTTGAGGAACACCAATAATATGGAAGATAAACATAAAAACCGATCCCAGAGGAAATAGATTTATCCAGAAAACAAAGGGATATTATAAAAAGTTCTAGTTGTTATCTTATGTTAGTCAAGAAGATATTATATCTTGAGGGAAAGAATAGCGTACTGTTAAATAAATGAATACTAAGAGAATGAAATGATCATGAAAATTAAAAACGTGATTTCTAAAATTAAAAAATATATAGCATGAGAGCTGTATAACAGAATGACATAAAACATAAGCCTCGAAAACAAGCTTCCTGAAGGGATGTATGTTACGTTCACTGCTTTATACCTACCACCTACACCTAGAATGGTGTACAGTCCTTAGTAGGCACTCAATGAATATTTGTTAAGTCAAAGATTGAATGATTTTTTATCTTGGAAAATTCTCCCAGAACATAGCATAACATAAAGAGATGGAGAATAGAAAAACAAAATTGAATGTGGAAGATAGATCAAAGAGATCCAATCTGTGTGTACTGAGAAATATAAAGGTAGGAACAGAGAGAATAGACAGTGGTGATTAATTAGGGAAAAAAATGAAATTTCCACTGAACTGCAGAAAGACATTGTTCTTCAGATTAAAAGAGACTACTGAGTACTGAACAGGAGTAACTATAAGAACACCTAACTAGTAAAAATTTTCAAATCTGAGGATAAAGAGAAGGTTGTAAGACTTCCAGCAAGAAGAGAAACAAACATAAGGTAGACATGTTTTTCATATTCAGTGATAGATGCTATGAGACAGTGGATCAATATCTTCAAAGTTTTTCTTCTTTCAGACTTTAACTCCTCTTTATATTTGAAAGATATTTAAATATACTCACTGGCTATAGAAATTTAGGTAGATAGTTTTTTTTTCCAGTACTTTAAAGATTTTTTTTCTTATACGTTTTTAAATTTAAACATTAATTACCATGAAGAAAATTTGTTTTTATATTCCCTAGAGACTCAAGGTTAAGTTGATTTTACATCCAAATAATGATTTTTTAATGAAAAAAGTAATAAAATATTTTACATGCAGAAATTAACATAATTTTATTATCTGTCAAAATACTCTAAGCCTTTGCATAAAAATATTTTATAGTACTTTAAAGATTTTGATCCATGTCTTTTTTCTTCCAGTTTTATTGAAATATAATTGACATACAACACTGTAAGAGATTAAGTATACAGCATTATGATTTTTTTGTTTTCTGGTTTTTTTTTGTGGTATGTGGGCCTCTCACTGTTGTGGCCTCTCCCGTTGCGGAGCACAGGCTCCGGACGCACAGGCTCAGCGGCCATGGCTCACGGGCCCAGCCGCTCCACGGCATGTGGGATCTTCCTGGACTGGGGCACAAACCCATGTCCTCTGCCTCGGCAGGCGGACTCTCAAGCACTGCGCCACCAGGGAAGCCCCAGAATTATGATTTGATTTACATCAATGATGTGTAAGTTATATTATGTAACTTACAAATTACATTACATACTTACATTATGATATGACATACATCATGAAATAATTACCATGAAGTAATTTAATGAATATCATCTCATATAGATATAAAATGAAAGAAAAGAATGTATTTTTGTGATAAGAATTCTTAGGATTTATTCTCTTAACAATTTCTGTATATAACATACAGCACTGTTAATTATATTAATGATGTTGTCCATTGCATCTCTAGTACTTATTTATATTATAACCAGAAGTTTGTACCTTTTGACTACCTTCACCCAATTCCCTCTTCCCCACATGCTCTTTATTCTTTTTCTCTGGGGAAGCACAACTAATACAAGGAGGTAACCACAACTCTGATCTCTTTTTCTGTGAGTTCATTTATTTGTTTGTTTTTGAAGTATGATTGATGTACAACACTATGTTAGTTCCTGGTGTGCAACATAGTGATTAGATATTTCTATACGTTACAAAATGATCACCAAGATAAGTCGTTACCATCTGTCACCTTACAGAGATATTACATTATTATTGACTAATTTCCCCATGCTGTACATTTCATTCTCATGACTCATTGATTTTGTGACTGGAAGTTTGTACCTCTTCATTTTCCCTCACCTTATTTAACTCCTCCCCCCACACCTGTCCCCTCAGGCAACCATTTGTTTGTTCTCTGTATCGGTGATTCTGTTTCTGTTTTATTTGTTTTTTGGTTTTTTAGATTTCACATATACATGAATTCATATGGTATTTGTCTTTCTCTGTCTGACTTATTTTGCCCAGCATAATACTCTCTAGATCCATCCATGTTGTCACAAATGGCAAGATTTCATTCTTTATTATGGCTGAGTAATATTCCATCGTGTGTGTGTGTGTGTGTGTGTGTGTGTGTGTACGTACACCACATCTTCTATATCTGTTCACCTATCAATGGACACTTAGGTTGCTTCCATATCTCGGCTATTGTGCATAATGCTGCAGTGAACATAGGGGTGCATATATCTTTTCAAATTAGTGCTTTTGTTTCCTTTGGAAAAATATCCAGAAGTGGAATTTCTGGATCATAGCTCTATTTTTAATTTTTTGAGGAATGTTTATACTGTTTTCCATAGTGTCTGCACCAATTTACAATCCCACCAATAGTACCGAGTGTTCCCTTTTTTCCACATCCTCACCAACACTTGTTATTTGTTGTCCTTTTGATAATAGCCATTCTGCAAGTGTGAGTTCATACCTCTTTGAATTTTGATTTGCATTTCACTGATGATTAGTGATGCTGAGCATCTTTTTATGTGTCTGTTGTCCACCAGTATGTCTTCTTTGGAAAGTGTGAGAGTAGGAATTCTTGTCTTTTTCCCAATCTCAGAGGAAATGCTTTCAGCTTTTCATTGTTGAGTATAATGTTAGCGGTGGGCTTATCATATATGGCTTTTATTATATTGAGATATGTTCCCTCTATACCCACTTCTGGAGAATTTTTATCATAAAAGGATGTTAAATTTTGTCAAAATCTTTTTCTGCATCTATTGAGATTGTGATATGGTTTTTATTCTCCACTTTGTTAATGTGTTATATCACATTGATTGATTCATGTGTATTAAATTATCCTTGCATCCCTGGGATAAATCCCACTTGATCATGGTATATGATTCTTTTAATATAGTGTTGAATTTGGATCACTAATATTTTGTTGAGGACTTTTTGCACTTCTGTTCTGCAATTTTCTCTTTTTTTGGTGGCTTTATCTGGTTTTGATACCAGAATGGTGAGTTCATAAGTGTTCCTTCCTCTTCAATTTTTTGGAATAATTTGAAAAGGATAGGCATTAACTCTTCCTTAAATGCTTGGTAGAATTCAGATGTGAAGACATCTGGTCCTGGACTTCTGTTTTGGGGAGTTTTTTAAATTATCATTACTGATTCAAGTTCATTACTGATAATGGGTCTCTTTATATTTTGTATTTTTTCCCTAATTCAGTCTGGGGAAATTGTGCATTTTTAGAAATTTATCCATTTCTTCTAGGTTGTCCATTTTATTGGTGTGTAATTTTTTATATTAATCTCTTATGATCCTTTGTGTTTCTATGGTATTGATTGTAACTTCTTTTTCATTTCAGATTTTTGGGGGGTCTTCCTTCTTTTTTTCAGGATGAGTCTGGCTAAAGGTTTATGAATTATTGTTATCTTTTCAAAGAAGCAGCTGTCAGTTTCATTGATCTTTCCTATTATTTTTTTAGTCTCTATTTCATTTATTTCTGCTCTGATCTTTATTATTTCTTTCATTCTACTAACTTCGTGTTTTGTTTGTTCTTTTCGTAGATCCTCTAAGCATAAGGTTAGGTTGTTTTCTTGAGATTTTCTTCTTTCCTGAGGTAGACTTGTATCGCTATAAACTTCCCTCTTAGAACTGATTTTCTGGATCATTGTGTATTCGTTTACATTTGTCTCCAGGTATTTTCCTTTATTTCATGTTTGATTTCATCAGTGACCCATTGGTTGTTTAGTAGCATATTATTTAACTTCCATGTACTTGTGGTTTTTGCAATTTTTATCTTATGGCTGGTTTCTAGACTTATACCTTTGTGGTCAGAAAGGATGCTTGATATGATTTCAGTCTTAAAATTTACTGAGACTTGTTTTGTGGCCTAACGTGATCTGTCCTGGAGAATGTTCCATGTGCACTTGAAAATGTGTATTCTGCTGCTTTTGAATGGAATGCTCTATATATAGCTACTAAATCTATCTGATCTAATAAGTCATTAAAGGCCAATGTTTCCTCTTTGCTTCTATCTGGATAATCTATTGGTGTAACTGGGCTGTTAAAGTCCCCTACTATTATTGTGTTAAAGTCAGTTTCTTTATTTGTGTTTGGTAATATTTGCTGTATTATTTAATTGCTCATATGTTGGGTGCATATGTATTTACAGTTGTTATATCTTCTTGCTGGATTTATTCCTTTATCATTATGTAATGTCACTCTTTGTCTCTTGTTACAGTCTTTGTTTTAAAGTCTGTTTTTTCTGATATAAGTATTGCTACTCTGGCTTCCTTCTTCTTTCCATTTGTGTGGAATACCTCTTCTCTATCACCTCACTTTCACTCTGTGTGTGTCTTTACATCTGAAGTGAGTATTTTGTTGGCAGTATGTATGTGAGCCTTGTTTTGTATCCATTCAGCCACTCTGTATCTTTTGATTGGGACATTTATTCCATTTACATTTAAAGTAATTATTGATAGGTATGTACTTATTGCATTGTCAATTATTTTGGAGTTGTTCTGTAGCTTTTTTTTTTTGTTCCTTTCTTTTGCTCTCTTCCCTTGTGACTTGATGACTTAGTGTTTCTTTAAATATTTATTTATTTATTTATTTATTTGGCCGAGCAGGGTCTTTAGTTGCAGCATGCTGGATCTTCGTTGACACGTGCAGCATCTTTGTTGCAGCATGCAGGATCTTTTAGTTGCAGCATGAAGGATCTTTTAGTTGTAGTATGTGGGATCTTTAGTTGCAGCATGCAAACTCTTAGTTGCAGCATGTGAGGTCTAGTTCCCTACCAGGTATCGAACCTGGGCCCCCTGCATTGGGAGCATGGAGTCTTAGCCAATGGACCACCAGGGAAGTCCCTATCTTAGTGTTATGTTTAGAAATTTTTCTCTTTTTGTGTATGTATATATTATAGATTTTTGGTTTGTGGTTAACACGTGGTTTTATATAGCAATCTATATAGATATACCTGATTATTTTTAAGTTGATGATTTCTTAACTTCAAACATGTAACATCCCTGCATTTTTACTCCTCCCCATGTTTATTGTTTTTGATGTCATATTTTACAGCTTTTTGTTTTGTGTGTTCCTTAAGTACTTACTGTAGATATAGATTATTTAGTACTTTTGTTGTTTAACCTTCCTACTAGCTTTATAAGTAGCCAATCTACTGCCTTTACTGTATGTTTGCCTTTACCAATGAGATTTTTCCTTTTGTAATTTTTATATTTCTAATTGTGGGCCTTTTTTTTCCATTTAGAGAAGTCCCTTTAACATTTTTTGTATAGTCAGTTTAGGGGTGCTGAACTCTTTTAGCTTTTGCTTGTCTGCAAAACTCATTATGTCTCTTTCAAATATGAATGATAGCCTTGTTAGGTAGAATATTCCTGGTTGTAGGGTTTTTTTTTTCTTTTTTTCATTTTAAATATATTATGCCAGTCCCTTCTGGCCTGCAAAGTTTTTGCATTTTTACTTCCTCCCCCCAAAAGTACAATTTTCGTCATTATATTTTACATCTATTTGTTTTGTGTATTCCTTACCACTTTTGAGGACATAGATGATTGTACTACTTTTGTCTTTTAATCTTCCCACTAGCTTTTTGCATGGTTGATTTACTACCTTTACTGTATATTTGCCTTTATTGATGAACTTTTTCCTTTCATAATTTTCATGTTTCTAGTTGTGGCATTTTCTTTTTCACTTAGAGAAGTCCCTTTAACATTTCTTATAAAGCTGGTTTGGTAGTGCTGATCTCTTTTAGCTTTTGCTTGTCTATAAAACTTGTCTCTCCATCAAACCTGAATGAAAGCCTGGCTATGTAGAGTATTTTTGGTTGTAGGTTTTTTTCCTTTTATTATTTTGAATATATTATGCCACTGCCTTCTGGCCTGTAGAGTTACTTTGAAGTCAGCTGATAGCCTTGTGGGCATTCCTTTGTAAGTAACTTGTTGCTTTCCCTTGCCATTTTTAATATTCTCTCTTTATCTTTTATTTTTGTCATTTTAGTTACAGTGTGTCTTGGTGTGGTTCTCTTTGGGTTGATTTTATTTGGGACTCTCTGTGCTTCCAGGAACTGTATGTCTGTTTCCTTTCCCAGGTCAGGGAATTTTTCAGCTATTGTGTCTTCATATATGTTCTCTACCCCTTTCTCTCTCCCTTCTTCGTATGGGATCCCTATAATATGAATGTTAGTATGCCTGATATTGTCCCAGAGGCCTCTTAAACTTTCTTCATTTTATTTTCTTTATTCTTTTTACCTTCAATGATTTCCACTACTCTGTCTTCCAGCTCACTTATCTGTTCCTCTGCATCATCTAATCCACTGTCAATTTCTTCTAGTGTTTTTTCTATTTTGATTATTGTATTTTTCATCTCTGTTTGGTTCTTATTTATATTTTCTAACTCTTTGTTAAACCTCTCACTGTGTTCATCCAGTCTTCTCCCAAATTCAGCATTTTTATGATCATTACCTTGAACTTTTATTGGGTAGATTGCTTATCTCTGCTTCATCTCTTTCTTCCCCTTGGGTTTTATTTCATTCCTTCATTTGAAACATATTCCCTTTTCACCCCATTTTTGCTAATTTTCACATTTATTTGTATGTGTTAGGTAGGTTGGTTACATTTCCTGATCTTGGAGAAACGGCCTCGTGTTGGAGATTTCCTGTGGGGCCCAGCAGCTCACTTCACTCTGGTCATCAGAGCTGATGAGGAGGGTCAGGTCCTGGCATGGCTGGTTGTAGGGCCCAGGGTTCCCAGGGCTAGTGCTGGCCTACTTGTGAGCAGGGTCATGGAGTTGGGTCCTGGGACAGCTGGATACAGGTGCTAGAGGTCACAGTGCTTGTCCCAGCCTGCTAGTGGGTGGAACCAGGTCCTGGTGCAATTGGCTTCAGGCCTGGGGGTTCTGAGGCTTGCCTTGGCCCACTCTTAGGCAGTGTTAAGTCCCAGGTAAGCTTGCTGGGAGGTGTGGGGGATCCTGGGGCTGGTGTTCAACTGGCTAGTGGACCGGGCTACATCCCCACTTGATTGACTCCTCTGCCTTGGGTTTGCCAGAACTGGTGCCATCTGGCTGGTTAACAGGGCTGGGTCCCAGTACCAATGAAATGGGCTAGAGGGAGGACTCCAAAATATTAGTTGACAGCACCAGTGTCCTCTTGGTAGAAGGAGCTCCCCAGAACAGCTGCTGTCAGTGTCTGTGTCCCCAGGGTGAGTCTTAGTTGCCTCCACCTCTTTGGGAGGCTCTCCAATATGAGCAGATGGGTCTGACCTGGTCTTCTTTCAAATTACTGACTCTGCACTGGGTCTCAGAGCCTGTGAGAATTTGTGTGCACCCTTTAAGAGCATAGTCCCTGCTTCCTAAAGCCTTCCAGCTCTCCTATACACAAATCCCACTGGCCTTCAAAGCCAGATATTCTGGAGGCTTGTCTTCCCAGTGTAGGACCCCAGGACTGGAGACCCCTAGGTGAGGCTTGGATCCCTTGAACCTTGGGGAGAGCCTCTGCAATTATGATTATTCTCCCTTTTGTAGGTCACCTACCCCAGAGTGTGGGTCTTGACTACATTGCCTTTGGTTTCTGCCCCTCCTACCCATCTTATTGTGGTTCCTTCTTTTTTTTACCTTTAGTTGTGGAACATCTTTCCTGTTAGTCTTCAGGTCATTCTCATGGGTAGTTGCTCTATAAATAATTGTAATTTTGGTGTGCCCATGGGAAAAGTTGAGCTTAAGATCTTCCTACCCTGCCATCTTGGTCTCCTCTCTCTATCTTTAATGTTTTGAGTGAAATTATTTTTTATTTAGAATTATACTCAAACAATTCAAATGTGAAGACACAATAAAGGGACTTCAAACATGCAAGAACATACAGTTTACCACCCACATATATTTCCTAAGAAAAAAGAATTCTCAAGGATAGATTGCAAGAAAAAATGGAATTCAAGAGAGAGGACAATAAGGGATACAAGAAAACAGTGTTAAATAAGCTGAAGAATAAAAATAAACAGACAATAAAACATAGTTAAAAACAAATATAGATTAATTGATTTTAAGAAGGTAATCCTGACAAAGTACAGGCATAATATATTTAAGCAAAAATTAAGATTTTAGAAATAAAGTTCAGATGACTGCAATAAAACGTAAGCCATCTTTATGTTTTTGAGTGGGAAGTAAAATGCCTTCTGGGTCTTGTTCAGAAGAGGGAGGTTATAGACATTAAACTTTAACTGTTTTGGTTAAAAGTTAAGAATAATTATTAGAGAAAAGAAATAGGATATAATAATAGCAGCAGACACTTAGATACCACTTTTTATATTCCAGGCACTGTTCTGGTGCTTTGTACATATTAACTCTTTTAATCCTTTCAACAACTCTATGAGCTAGGTACTTTTAGTATCCCCACCTTACAAATAAGGGAAGTGAGACCCCAGGGAGTTAAGTAACTTGTGTAAGGTCAAAAAGGCAGTAGTGGCAGAGTCCAGCAAGATTGGCGCTGGAGTCTTGCTCTTAACTACTGCCCAACTATCACTTCTTGAAAAAAAATAGGAAGTGAAGGAATAAGGCCAACATAACAGCAATCACAATAATTGTAAATAAACTAAATGTCACTGCTGCTTTGTTGTCATTATTATTTAAAAAAACTTTTGACCTATTAATTTTTGTACTAATTTTTACAGATTTTTTAAAGGTTGTTTGTATTATTTATCAGTTTATTATCTCATTTTCTTAGACTGAAAGCCCCTATAAAGGAGCTTGAGAGACTGAGTACATTTGGTTGACTTTGCAGGATAATTTCTATGGGGCCAAAAGCAGTTGGACAATTGAACACCTATTATATTCATTTGTCGATTTTAATGATGATGCCTTGATACTTCTAACTTCCCTATAGATCTATCTAAATTTCATTTTTCTTTTTATGTACATCATTATCATCATCAGTTAACATTAATTATTTGCTGGTCTATTCAAAGTATATTAATTCAGTTAAGAATGTGGTGATGAAAAGCGTCACTTCAGATCCAGACTGGCTGAGTTGAAATTCTGGCTTCACCACTAGTTTCAGTAAGTGAGCTGTCTATATTTCAGTTTCCTTTGATCTAGAAAATGATGATCATAATTAAATTTAGTTCACAGGGGCTTTGTGTTGATAAAATTACTTAATATGTACAACTTTTGTCATCTTATTTATAAGTCCCCCAAAATTTGGTAGGAAACATCAGATAAATGTTTACCTCTGTGACAAATGTACTATTTAAGAGTGAACATGTTATGCTGGTGTTCATATCACTTTGGTTGATGAATAGGTATTTCTTTTATTTATTTTAGTCTCTCTTCTCATAACATTCATTCCTTTTTATATCTAATCATAAGAACTACACAGAGAAAAATTATGATCTCTCTCACAAATACCTGAATATCTTGTCTCCTCTTAATATTTTTCTGAGTGAATATCCTCAGTCTTTTAACAGTACTTCGTATGAGGTAGTTTCAGAAGTTATGCTGCCTTGGCCCTCAGTATACTTCTATGGATAACTCTAGTTTCTCTGCATCCCTCAAAGTAGCTACAAATATGGTGTGATCATATAAATGGTAGCCACATAAACCCACTTTTTTAAGTAGCCACATCATATGTTGAGCTTCTAGTTAGTTAAAATCTCTATCTCTTCTTTACATGAATTGCTCTCAGCTAAGTTTCATTCATCTTCTATGTCTGCAGTCTGGTTTGGATTCTTAATGAGGGATTTATATTTATCCCTGTTAAACTTAATCTTGATTTAAGCCAGGAACTTATTAACTTTTATTTTAAATCTTGAATCTACTATCTGGTTTAGCCTATTTTACATTTTTATATTATTTGCTGATGGCATACCTTGTTCCAGAAAGGATTTTTTTAACATCTTTATTGGAGTATAATTGCTTTACAATACTGTGTTAGTTTCTGCTTTATAAAAAACTGAATCAGCTATATGTGTACATATATCCGCATATCCCTTCCCTCTTGTGTCTCCCTCCCACCCTCCCTATCCCACCCCTCTAGGTGGTCACAAAGCAACGAGTTGATCTCCCTGTTGAGCTAAATGGCTGCTTCCGACTAGCTATCTATTTTACATTTGGTAGTACATATAAGTCCATGCCACTCTCTCACTTTGTCGCGTCGCAGCTTACCCTTCCCTCTCCCTGTGTCCTCAAGTCCATTCTCTATGTCTGCGTCTTTATTCCTGTCCTGCCCCTAGGTTCTTCAGAACCTTCTTTTTTTTTTTTAAGATTCCATATATATGTGTTAGCATACGGTATTTGTTTTTCTCTTTCTGACTTACTTCACTCTATATGACAGACTCTAGGTCCATCCAGCTCACTACAGATAACTCAATTTCATTTCCTTTTATGGCTGAGTAATATAACATTGTATATATGTGCCATATCTTCTTTATCCATTCATCTGTCCATGGACACCTAGGTTGCTTCCATGTCCTGACTATTGTAAATAGAGCTGCAGGAAACATTGTGATACATGTCTCTTCTGAAATATGTTTCTCTCAGGGTATACGCCCAGTAGTGGGATTGCTGGGTCATATGGTAGTTCTATTTATAGTTTTTTAAGGAACTTCCATACTGTTCTCCATAGTGGCTGTATCAATGCACATTCCCACCAACAGTGCAAGAGGGTACGCTTTTCTCCACAACCTCTCCAGCATTTATTGTTTCTAGATTTTTTGATGATGGCCATTCTGACCAGTGTGAGATGATATCTCATTGTAGTTTTGATTTGCATTTCTCTAATGATTAATGATGTTGAGCATTCTTTCATGTGTTTGTTGGCAATCTGTATATCTTCTTGGAGAAATGTCTATTTAGGTCTTCTGCCCATTTTTTGATTGGGTTGTTTGTTTTTTTGATATTGAGCTGCATGAGCTGCTTGTAAATTTTGGAGATTAATCCTTTGTCCATTGCTTTATTTGCAAATATTTTCTCCCATTCTGAGGGCTGTCTTTTGGTCTTCTTTATGGTTTCCTTTGCTGTGCAAAAGCTTTGAAGCTTCAATAGGTCCCATTTGTTTATTTTTGTTTTTATTTCCATTTCTCTAGGAGGTGGGTCAAAAAGGATCTTGCTGTGATTTATGTCATAGAGTGTTCTGCCTATGTTTTCCTCTGAGTTTTATAGTATCTGGCCTTACATTTAGGTCTTTAATCCATTTTGAGTGTATTTTTGTGTATGATGTTAGGGAGTGTTCTAATTTCATCCTTTTACATGTAGCTGTCCAGTTTTCACAGCACCACTTATTGAAGAGGCTGTCTTTTCTCAATTGTGTATTCTTCCCTCCTTTATCCAAAATAAGGTGACCATATTTTCATGGGTTTATCTCTTTTCCATCTTGTTCCATTGATCTGTATTTCTGTTTTAGTGCCAGTACCATACTGCCTTGCTTACTGTAGCTTTGTAGTATAGTCTAAAGTCCGGGAGCCTGATTCCTCCAGCTACATTTTTCTTTCTCAAGATTGCTTTGGCTCTTCAGGGTCTTTTGTGTTTCCATACAAATTGTGAAATTTTTTGTTCTAGTTCTGTGGAAAATGCCAGTGGTAGTTTGATAGGGATTGCATTGAATCTGTACATTGCTTTAGGTAGTATAGGCATTTTCACAATGTTGATTCTTCCAATCCAAGAACATGGTATATCTCTCCATCTTTAATTTTAATTAAACTTCTTTCATCAGTGTATTATCATTTTCTGCATACAGGTTTTTGTCTCCTTAGGCAGGTTTATTCCTAGGTATTTTATTCTTTTTGTTGCTATGGTAAATGGGAGTGTTTCCTTAATTTGTCTTTCAGATTTTTCATCACTAGTGTATAGGAATGCAAGAGTTTTCTGTGCATTTATTTTGTATCCTACTACTTTACCAGATTCATTGATTACCTGTAGTAGTGTTCTAGTAGCATCTTTAGTATTTTCTATGTATAGTATCATGTCATCTGCAAACAGTCACAGCTTTAATTCTTCTTTTCCAATTTGTATTCCATTTGTTTCTTTTTCTTCTCTGACTGCTGTGGCTAAAACTTCCAAAACTGTGTTGAATAATAGTGGTGAGAGTGCACAACCTTGTCTTGTTCCTAATCTTAGTGGAAATGTTTTCAGTTTCTCACCATTGACAATGATGTTGGCTATAGGTTTGTCATATATGGCCTTATTATGTTGAGGTAAGTTCCCTCTATGCCTACTTTCTGGAGCGTTTTTATCATAAATCGGTGTTGAATTTTGTTGAAAGCTTTTTCTGCATCTATTGAGATGATCATGTGTTTTTTTCTCCTTCAATTTGTTAATATGGTGTATCACATTGATTCATTTGCCTATATTGAAGAATCCTTGCATTCCTGGGATAAACCCTACTTGATCATGGTGTATGATCCTTTTAATGTACTGTTGGATTCTGTTTGCTAGTATTTTGTAGAGGATATTTGCATCTATGTTCATCAGAGGTATTGGCCTGTAGTTTTCTTTGTGACATCTTTGTCTGGTTTTGGTATCATGGTGATGGTGGCCTCGTAGAATGAGTTTGGTAGTGTTCCTCCCTCTGCTATATTTTGGAAGACTTTGAGAAAGATAGGTGTAGCTCTTCTGTAAATGTTTGATAGAATTCGCCTGTGAAGCCAATTTTCTGTTTCTTCTGATTCAGTCTCGGAAGGTTGTGCTTTTCTAAGAATTTGTCCATTTCTTCCAGCTTGTCCACTTTATTGGCATATAGTTGCTTGTAGTAATCTCTCATGATCCTTTGTATTTCTGCAGTGTCAGTTGTTACTTCTCCTTTTTCATTTCTAATTCTGTTGATTTGAGTCTTCTCCCATTTTTTCTTTATGAGTCTGGCTAATGATTTATTAATTTTGTTTATCTTCTCAAAGAACCAGCTTTTATTTTTATTGATCTTTGCTATTGTTTCCTTCAATTCTTTTTCATTTATTTCTGATCTAATCTTTATGATTTGTTTCCTTCTACTAAGTTTGGGTCTTTTTGTTCCCCTTCTTCTAATTGCTTTATGTGAAAGGTTAGGTTGTTTATTTGAGATGTTTCTTGTTTATTGACATAAGATTGTATTGCTGTAAACTACTCTGTTTGAACTGCTTTTGCTGCATCCTATAGGTTTTGGGTAGTCGTGTTTTCATTGTCATTTGTTTCTAGGTATTTTTTGATTTCCTCTTTGATATCTTCAGTAATCTCTTGGCTATTTAGTAGTGTATTATTTAGCCTCCATGTGTTTGTATTTTTTACAGATTTTTTCCTGTAATTGTTATCTAGTCTCATAGCATTGTGGTTGGTAGAGATACTTGATATGATTTCAATTTTCTTAAATTTACCCAGGCTTGATTTGTGACCCAAGGTATGATCTATCCTGGAGAATGTTCCATGAACCCTTGAGAAGAAAGTGTATTCTGTTGTTTTTGGAAGGAATGTCCTATAAATATCAATTAAGTCCATCTTGTTTAATGTATCATTTAAAGCTTTGTTTTCCTTATTTATTTTCATTTTGGATATTCTGTCCATTGGTGAAACTGGTGTGTTAAAGTCCCCTAGTATGATTGTTTTACTGTCAATTTCCCCTTTAATGACTGTTAGCAGTTGCCTTATGTATTGAGGTGCTCCTATGTTGTGTGCATAAATATTTACAATTGTTATATCTTCTTTTTGAATTGATCCCTTGATCATTGTGTAGTGTCCTTCTTTGTCTCTTGTAACAGTCTTTGTTTTAAAGTCTATTTTGTCGGATATGAGAATTGCTGCTCCAGCTTTCTTTTGATTTCCATTTGCATGGAATATCTTGTTCCATCCCCTCACTTTCAGTCTGTATGTGTCCCTAGGTCTGAAGTGGGTCTCTTGTAGACAGCATATATACTGGTCTTGTTCTTGTATCCATTCAGCCAGTCTGTTTCTTTTGGGTGGAATATTTATTCCATTTACATTTATGGTAATTATCACTATGTATGTTCCTATTACCATTTTCTTAATTGTTTTGGTTTTGTTATTATAGTTCTTTTCCTTCTCTTGTGTTTCCTGCCTAGAGAAATTCCTTTACCATTTGTTTTAAAGCTGGTTTGGTGGTGCTGAATTCTCTTAGCTTTTGCTTGTCTGTAAAAGTTTTAAATTCTCCGTTGATTCTGAATGGGATCCTTCCTGGATAGGGTAATGTTGCTTGTAGGTTTTTCCCTTTCATCACTTTCAATTTATCCTGCCATTCCCTTCTGGCTTGCAGAGTCTCTGCTGAAATATCAGCTGATAACCTTATGGGGATTCCCTTGTCTGTTATTTGTTGTTTTTCCCACTGCTTTTAATATTTTTTCCTTGTATTTAACTTTTGATAATTTGATTAATATGTGTCTTGGCGTTTTTCCCCTTGGATTTATCCTGTATGGGACTCTCTGCACTTCCTGGATTTGATTGTCTATTTAGTTTCCCATACTAGGGAAGTTTTCAACTATATTCTCTTCCAATATTTTCTCAGTTCTTTTCTTTTTCTCTTCTTCTTCTGGGACACCTATAATTCAAATGTTGGTGTGTTTAATGTCGTCCTAGAGGTCTTTGAGACTGTCCTCAATTCTTTTCATTCTTTTTTTTCTTACTCTGCTGTATGGCAGTTATTTCCACTATTTTATCCTCAGGTCACTTATCCGTTCTCTGCCTCAGTTATTCTGCTATCAATTTCTTCTAGAGAAGTATTAATTTCATTTATTGTGCTGTTCATAATTGTTTGTTTTCTCTTTATTTCTTCTAGGTCCTTGTTAAATGTTTCTTTTATTTTCTCCATTCTATTTCCAAGATTTTGGATCATCTTTATTGTCATTACTCTGAATTCTTTTTCAGGTAGACTGCCTATTTCTTCTTCATTTGTTAGGTCTGGTGGGTTTTTACGTTGCTCCTTCTGCTGTGTGTTTGTCTGTCTTCTCATTTTGCTTAACTTTCTGTGTTTGGAGTCTCCTTTTCGCAGGCTGCAGTTTCATAGTTCCTGTTGTTTTTGGTGTCTGCCTCCAGTGGCTATGGTTGGTTCAGTGGATTGTGTAGGCTTCCTGGTGGAGGGCACTAGGGCCTGTGTTCTGGTAGATGAGTCTGGATCTTGTCTTTCTGGTGGGCAGGATCTTGTCCAGTGGTGTGTTTTGAGTGTGTCTGTGACCTCATTATGATTTTAGGCAGCCTCTCTGCTAATGGGTGTGGTTGTGTTCCTATCTTGCTAGTTGTTTGGCATAGTGTGTCCAGCACTGTAGCTTGTTGGTCGTTGAGTGGAGCTGGGTCTTAGCGTTGAGATGGAGATCATTGGGAGAGCTTTTGCCGTTTGATATTACGTGGAGCCGGGAAGTCTCTGGTGGGCCAGTGTCCTCAACTTGGCTCTCCCACCTGACAGGCATAGGCCTGACAACCAGCCAAAGTACCAAGACCCTGTCAGCCACACGGCTCAGAAGAGAAGGGAGAAATAAATAGATAGATAGATAGATAGGCAGATAAATAAATGAAATAAAGTTATTAAAATAAAAAATTTCAAAAATTAATAAAATTTTTTTAAAATTAAAAAGTAATAAAAAAGAATGAAGGAAAGAAGAGAGCAATGAAAAAGTAATAAAAAAGAATGAAAGAAGAGAGCAACGAAACCAAAAAACAAATCCACCAATGATAACAAACACTAAAAACTATACTAAATTAAAAAAAAAAAAACAGACAGAACCCTAGGACAAATGGTAAAAGCAAAGCTATACAGACAAAAATCACACAAAGAAGCATACACATACACCTCACAAAAAGAGAAAAAGGAAAAAAATACAGGTGTATATATAAATAAAAAGGAAGAGAGGAACCAAATCAATAAACAAATCTACCAATGATAATAAACTCTAAATATTAAACTAAGATAAACATAAAACCAGAAACAAATTAGACGCAGAAAGCAAACCCGAAGTCTACAGTTGCTCCTAAAATCCACCACTTCAATTTTGGATTGATTCATTGTCTGTTCTGGTATTCCAAAGATGCAGGTACATCAATTTGATTGTGGAGATTTAATCTGCTGCTCCTGAGGGTGCTGGGAGAAATTTCCCTTTATCTTCTTTGTTCGCACTGCTCCTGGGGTTCAGCTTTGGATTGGCCCCGCCTCTGCCTGTAGGTCACCTGAGGGCATCTTTTGGGAAGTCTGAGGTCTTCTGCCAGTGTTCAGTAGGTGTTCCATAGGAGTTGTTCCACATGTAGATGTATTTCTGATGTATTTGTGGGGAGCAAGGTGATCTCCATGTCTTACTCCTCTTCCGTCTTGAAGGTCTCCCTCCTGTTCAGAAAGGATTTTAGTTGTTTTTAACTAGGCAACCATGTTTCCTGTCACCTCTCCATTTCTGAGAAGCATTTTGATGGTCTCTATCTATGGTAATTGAAATGTTGATGAGATGAAGATGAGTTCATAGGCACACCTATTAAAAACCTTTTTCCAGGTTGACATTTATCTATTAATGAGTAATTAATTTTTAAAATATAACCATCTATCCAACAGTAAATTTTTTATTATCTTTCCAATTTGGAGAAAAGCCCAGTGGAATTCTATCTTTGGGGTGTTTTTTTTTGTCTTCTTGCAGAACAGTTTTTATCACCAGATATGTTCAATTCTCTGTGTAATGAAAACTCTTCACCCTTTTTGGTCCCTTAAAATATAGTGATTCTAGAGGTCTTTGTATGTGTTACATCTGTTTTGTGGATTGAGTCATGTAGCTCAGCTAATAGATGAATAGTTCTGACCTCATTTTCTATTTGCAAACTTCCACCTTCAAGTTTATTTCCATAATATTGTTGTGTTTTTAAATAGCAAATCATTTATTTCTTTGATGTATATTTTAATGAAATCTAGTCACTTTTGTTATATATGTAGAGATAAAGTACTTCATAGAAATAAAATTATGTACAGTTATTAGGGCCACAATTTGGATTGCTTTAAGAGGGTCTTCAAATTATGATTTTCTTATGCCATGAGTTTCTTTGAGGTTAATTAGTTCAAATCTCAAGACACAATATTGAGAGTGTAATACAAACAGAATAAGCTGTCACTATGAAATAAAATTTTAGTAAGTAAGCATCTAGGTCCAAAGATGTTTTTATTATCTGGGGGGCCCTAATCGGTACTAATTGTGCACTTATAGCTTTCCTTTTTCAGGTTTCTCTTAAGTACAGGAAAGAATAGTCATATAACAATAATGAGAAAAATTGTGGATACTGTTGCCTTTCCAGCAGATTTTTATTAGTGTTCAACTCATAGCCACAATCTTTCTTTTGGTGAGGGACAGTTACTTCATATCTTCTCTGTGTTAAACTTTGTATATGTTATATGAGATTTCACAGAATGCTTGTTATCTAGCTGTAAGTATCCAAAAGGCCTACAAGAACACCTAAGAACACTTAATAGAGGTATAATCAATACAATATTTAACAAGCTGAACCTATGAGCATTTTGAGAATGCAAGCCACCACCAAGCAAGCTCTACTATTACTTCACTGGGGAAAAAATGTGTGTGTATGTGTATATATTTTTTCATTCCCCTTTATTAATCTTAACATTCTATTGAGAGACATAGAAAAATAGGCAAATAAAAATTATTATGAGGAAACAAATAAGTAGCAGTGACAGAACAACTTTAGATAGAATAACAGTGAAATCCTTTGGGGAAGTTGGTATTTAAGATTTTAAAAATGAGGTAAAGTTAGCCATGTATAGACAAGGATGTGTCAACTAATTTGTGTTATGTAACAAACAGATTTTATTTAGTTGTTTAAAACAACAACCTATATTCACTCACAGTTTTGTGAGTTGGCAGTTGGGGCTGAGCTCAGCTGTAATGGCTTATCTCTGATCCACACGATGTCATCTGAGCTCACCAGTACATTTACAGTTAGGTGACAGTCATTGACTCTACCCACACATGTCTGGTGGTTGGCTTGTTGTCAGCAGTCACAATGGAGGCAGCTGGACCATATTCACGTACTATTCAGCAGGTTAGCCTAGGCTTGTTCACATGGTAGTAGACTAGGGTTCCCAAGATCATCAAGAGAGGATTATTCCAATACACAAGCTTTTTTTAAGCCTCTGTTTGCATCATATTTACTAATAATCCATTGGCCAAAGCAAGTCACATGACAGAGCACAAATTCAGAGGGTGGAAAACTAATCTCCACATCTTGATGAAATGCATATGGGTGCACATAGAGAGACAGGAAGAATTTTATCTATTTTGTAATCATCCACCTGAGTAAGGGCTTTTTTTTTCTTTTTTTTTTTAAGGTTTTTAGAAATTTCATGTAATGTCTGAAACATTTATATTAACATATTTCCATACAAATAACCCAAAGAAAGTTTAGTATTAGTTGTTTTGTTTGTTTGTTTGTTTATATTGAAGGTTCTTATTAGACTTTAAGATGAAAGGACTTCCTTTACCAGATATTGAGGTTTATTATAAGCCCACAGTAAGAAATTGTGATTATGGCATAGGAATAGACAGTAAAGTAATGGAACAAAATAGAAGCCAACCCATGCATATTTGGCCTAATAACAACGTGGCACTTTAGAACAGTGGAGGAAAGTAAGGTCTTTGCAATAAATGGGCTGTACCAATTAATAATTACATAAAAATAAAAATGAAATTTAACCCTAATGTACACCATACATGAAAATCAATTTCAGTTAGATTATAGGATGCAAAATAAGACTCTCTTACTGACCTTGGGAAAAAGTAAGAGTTCTTAAATAAGACACAAAAGTATTAAATCATAAAGGAAAGATGTTCTTTAAAATTAAGAATTTCATTTTATCAAAAGGCACTATAAAAAGAATGAAAAGACAAACCAGAGAAAAGGAAAAAATATTTGCAACACATTTAGCCAGTAACAACAAATAACTAGATTAAGTAAAAATGCTTAAGAAAAATCAGACAACCAATTAAAAAGAATGGGCTAATGCCTCAAATATGTCTTTCATAAAGAGAGAAATTATCAACAAGCAGCAGAAAGAGGAAGCAAAGCCATCTGGATAAATCAAATAATAGTTCATCCAGTAGAAAGGTTTTTCTGTATTTTCAAGGCTCTGTTTGCCTCATTTGTGTAACTTTTACATTTCATGTAACCTAAAAATATTTATTAAACCCAAGGCTTACTCAGATATTAATCACTGATCTCCATTTTTGACATTCATTAAAGTGAGGTGGAAAGCATCTACACCGTGTAGATTCCCATTATGCCTCAGTGGACTGAGGTCAGGCCTGGTTTGAGGAAAATTTCCCAAGGCTCTAGCCAAGACTATAGGGCCTTTGAAGAAGAGAGGAGAGAAGGATGGCTATGGTTAATATTTATTGAATATTTGTTATATACCAGGCACTTTGCTTAATGCTTTACATGGATTACCTCATTTAATTCTCACAGCATCCCCATGGATGAGGAATATTGTGATGTTAAGTAACAGGAATTCAGCCACCAGATTTTGTGCTGCTAACCTGAGTGCCTCTTTCCTAACTACCATTTTTTGTTTTTTTTTTTTTTTTGATGTCCTTATTGGAGTATAATTGCTTTACAATGGTGTGTTAGTTTATGCTTTATAACAAATCCTAACTACCTTTTAATAGCATCTTTCTTAACTGTTCCATTTGGGAGAGAGGAGAGGGATCATCATATTTCCCAGTTACAAGCCTCATCCCAGAATTACTACAAGTTTCTTTGCCTTATCTACTTCCTGACATACCTTAGGCTTTGGCCTTTTATTGGCTTTGAGGTCCAGGAAGGTGCAAAATGTAGAATAAAAACGCTCCATGCATGGTGTGAAGATGAAGTATGACATCCTCTTACCCTCACTTCTCTCCATGTGTGAATGCCCATGTAAGGCTTTATAATCTTGCGAGTCAGCTTATTTGCTGTGGCAGGAGTGGAATAGATAGGGGGAAGCTGTCATCCTAGGACCTAACACTTACTTAAGTAGTGCTGGTTAAATAGAGATACAGGTATACTTAATGTGTTCAGGTACTATATTTTAACATTTAGCATTATATAAAAATACTAAAATGAATAATTAAGACTTCTGGATTTTTCATGTATGTTTCCAGTTTCTTCCCACTTTGCAAGGTAGCATTTCTATCACTTTGATTATGCACAGAAACAGATATTACCTGTTTCTCATAAATATTTTCATTCATTTTAAGAAAATATAAAATCAGTGTCTCGATTTCTCAAGGAAACCAATCTCATATTGAACTAAGAAAAATCGTTTTTGCTTATGTTTTGCAGACTTTGGATAATGAGATGAGTACAGATGATGACAATGAATATGCAGAAGAAAAGGAGAGCTACATCTGTGCAGTGTGTCTGGATGTTTACTTCAACCCCTACATGTGTTACCCTTGTCACCACATCTTCTGTGAGCCCTGCTTACGGACTCTTGCCAAAGACAATCCTGCAGGCACTCCCTGCCCATTGTGTCGGACAATTATTTCCAGAGTCTTTTTCCAGACAGGTAACTGTTGTCTTTCATTAACACAATTACCTGATTATTTTGACTACCTCTTTGTTCCAGTTCTAAAGGTACTGTATGAATTATCATGAGAAAGTTATTGAAAATCATATACAGCATAATTTGTTACTCTCTAGTTTATAAAACAGTGCTTGCCCAACTCATTAGAACTTGTTAAAATCATAGAATCATAGATGAGAATAGTTTCTCATCTCTACTCCTCTATTCAATGTTGAGATCTTTTCTAAAGCATCCTAACTAGTTATTGTTTAGCATTCACTTGAACATCTCCAGTGTCAAGGACATTCCATTAAAATTTGAAGCAGCCCTGTTGATTATTTATTACTCAAATCTGCCTTCCACTACTTCTCATTCTTTGGCCCATGTTTTTTCCTCTGAAGTCTCAGAGAATAAATCTGTAAATATCTGAGGATAACTATTAGGCCTTTCCCCCAGACTCCAAATCTTCTCAGCCTTCTTGTTGTTCTTAAGGTCTTTCTTCTTGAACTAGAAGATAGTAAAATTGGAACAAGGATTTGTTTACCTAATTATCATGTAAAGATGGAATATAACACAATATTTAAAACATACTAATGGAGAAAGGAAAAACTAATGAATGAGGAACATAGAAACCTGCTAAGGTGAAAGGGAAGAATGATAGAAGTAAGCAGAGCTGATATTTATTGAGTGCACTACTGTATGCTAAACCTTAGGGGAGGAAATTTCTACATCCACATTCTCGCCTCAACCATAGAGGAACCAAACAAGGATCAAAGTATGTACTTTATTCATAGTAAAACTGTAGAAAACACATGGCACATTTTTCTTCCGCAAAAGAAAATCCAAGGACCCATCTGCAAGGAATAATCAGTTTATAAAAATAAGCTTTGCATGCCTTAACCCAACCAGCTGCATGAAGGCTTGCAAACCTGGCTTACAGGCTCAGTAATCAAACAGTGAAGAGAAAATAAAGCTTTGCCTCTCTGATCTGCCTAGTGCATATAGTTTGGAGCACAAAATCACTGCACTGAGCACAGACAGACCTGGAGACAAAAGGACATGCCAAGCACAGTTGACTCTACCCAATAGACAAACATGATTAGGGACTGCAGGCTGTCATCTGTCACACTGGCAGATCACTCTTCCTTTCATGGGGAAGAGCAAGTAAGGAGTGGAGAGAGGGAAGGAAGCAATTCCATGGGAGGGCAGAAGCTTACTGGAAGTTCTTCTTCTCTGGCTTACATTGAAGTGGGAAAAATAGGGGTTCTTTTCTAGTACTAGATCCCTTGCTTTGGAGTGAATGAAATGTGAAGAGTAACATCTCTTTCTCAGTGTTATCTCTGACCATCTATGCAAGAAAACATTTACTGAAAGCCTGTTTTGAAGGGAAGCATCTAGGCGATGTACATAGTGATTTAGACAGATGTCCCTGCCTTCCATGATCCAGTTTAATGTTGACAGGGATTTTAAAATTGCTTTCCTTAATGTCTTAAAACAATAATGACTTGACTCTTTCTTGGTTCATTTATCAAAGCAACAATGTCATATTTTCCTTTATTTCCAAAATTGGTTCTTCTATATAATAAATCATATCGGGAATATTTATTCCAATGGAGACTAAATTTGGTTGTGTACTGTCATTTAGAAGCTGGTAATAATAATGGGAATATACTACTTAGTTATTTATACCTACCTCAAAAAGATTTGACATGCTTTAAAATATATATGCAATGAAGTAGCAAGGCAAGGGAAGTACTGAATGAAGTATTTCGTTTTAATATTCTGGCTGCCTAAGAAAAAATAAAATAAGCATACAATTAAATGATTCTCATGATCTATGGAAAGAAACATACCAACTCCTAAGGGCAAGAGAAGTTTTTTTCCAGCACTTTAAAAGAAAAATTTTAATGTGATTTCTAGGCATATTGAGAGATGGAGTAGGCAGTGTCCTCAAAAACATCCTCAGAGCAAAGGCAATATCAGGTTTTCTAACATGGTATCTTATGGTATTCTTTGATAAGAGCTGAGGGCGTATCAGAGTATAGATTAGGGAAAGCAACATTGCCAGTAGCCAAAAAAAAAAAAAAATATATATATATATATATATATATATATATATATATATATATATATATCTGGTTTTCCTATAAAAATAACTTCTAAAATTATATAAGTAATGCAATTTCATTATAGAAAAATCAGAGTATACAAATAAAATTATAAGCTCAAAATCCTCCATAGTCCTACCATTTAAAGATCACATTTATCGAGTATTCTTCCCGAATATTTTATATCCATATACTTAATCATTTTTTTTGTAAAATGTTCATTTTGAACATAAGGCTTTTGACCTGCTTTTGTTTTACTTTTTAAAAATTATTTATTTAATTTATTTTGGCTGAGCTGGGTCTTAATTGCAGTAGCAAGATCTTTAGTGGCAGCATGTGAACTCTTAGTTGCAGCATGCATGTGCTCTCTAGTTCTCCGACCAGGGATCGAACCCAGGCCTCCTACATTGGGAGCGCAGAGTCTTACCCACTGGACCACCAGGGAAGTCCCTTGTTTTACTTTAAATTCTTGTGATTATATCATGATCTACTTAAGCTATCTACTATTTAGTTTAGTTGTTTATCATTCATTTATTTGCCGATATATATGGATAAATATTTGCACACATCTCCGCGCATTTCCTTGTAAAGGATTTCCAGGAGTAGAATTGGTAGTTAAAGCCTGTACATGTTTTAAGGCTATGTATATGTTACAAAATTATGCTCCAAAATTATTGCAAGCAACAATATAATGGGCTTATTTTCTCAACACTCTGGACTATCCTTTTTTTTCCTTTTAAATCCCTTACCATGCCCTTTGCTGATTTTTCTTTTGGTCTGTTCATCGTTTTCTTGTTTACTGCAAGAGGATTTTTTTTTTCAGTAATGTCAGCTTTTGTCATATGTGGCAAATCGCTTTCCTATTTTGTCATATGTACTTGAATTATGTTTATTATATTTTATGAATGTGCAGAACTTCTATATTTTATGTAGTCTTATGTAGCAACCTTTGCCTTTATTATTTCTAATTTCAAAGTTAGGTATTAAAAGGCCTTATCCACTACAGAATTACAGTAAATCCCCTACATATGAATGAGTTGTGTTCTGCGAGCGCATTCGTAAGTCCAATTTGTTTATAAGTCCAACAAAGTTAGCCTAGGTACCCAACTAACACAATCAGCTATATAGTACTGTACTAGGCTTATAATACTTTTCACACAAATAATACATAAAAAACAAACAAACACAAAAATAGAACATTTTTAATCTTACAGTACAGTACCTTGAAAAGTACAGTAGTACCAGCTACCTCACCGCTGCTTTTACGCTTGCTTCCAGACATCCTGAGCTTGAAATAAAGATACTGTACTACTGCACTCTATACAGAACTGTACAGTAAAATACACAAAAGTACAGCCACTTGTAGAGGATGCACACATGTGATAATGTACGCCAGATATGTGAACTAATTTATGTGATTGGACATGTGAACACACAATCGCATATTTGAAAGTTCGCAACTTGAAGGTACGTATGTAGGGGACTTACTCTGTATAAATAGTCTCTTTACCTATATTTATTTTGGTTTTCATTTTGTCCTCATTTCCCTACTGTTAATTCCAGTCCATTTATTATGGTGTGTGGTTTGGTTAAAAATATAGTACCTTTCAAAAAGAAAACCACAAACAAAAAATAATAATAATAAATCTTGCAAAATAGTTTTCTACTAATTTAGAAAGAATAAACAGCTTAAGTCATAATTTAAAAATATATATAGTCCCTTTATTCCGTGTCTGTAAGCATATATCCCACTAACATTTATTGAACAATTCATTTTTTTCTATGCTGATTGAACTGCCTTTTTTAGGTAATGAAGATAATTACTAAAATGTTTCTGTGTTTTTTGGCAGCTGTTCTTTTCCATTCATATTTCTATCTTGTCCTATACCATTACTTCAGTCTTATAATTATTCTAGCTTTATGTTTTAATAACTCACAAGTGAATTAATTTTATAAGTTGGGGAATAATTCACATTTTTGATTGACATTTTTATAATATTGTTATAATATTATAACATTGTTATAATATTGAAAGTATATTGCCTCTCAATAACATTTCGTAATTTCCTTTCAAATGGCACAGCAAAATTCTTATTAGCTTTATGCCTGTATGTATATATATATATATATTTTTTTTTTTTTTTTCGGTACTCGGGCCTCTCACTGTTGTGGCCTCTCCCATTGCGGAGCACAGGCTCCGGGCGCGCAGGCTCAGCGGCCATGGCTCACGGGACCAGCCGCTCCACGGCATGTGGGATCCTCCCAGACCGGGGCACGAACCCATGTCCCCTGCATCGGCAGGCGGACTCTCAACCACTGCGCCACCAGGGAAGCCCTATGCCTGTATATTTTTGTTGCTGCAATTGTAAATGGGATTTTTTTCCTCTTCTGGTTTCAGCTGCTTTTGTTGATATTTTGGGAGAAAGTCAGTTTCCAATCTTACACTATTCTGTTAAGTTTACTGAACCCTGAGAGTTATTTATTAAGTAAATGAATTAATCATCTCAGCTACCTAATGTCACCATTCCAATTGTGTAAAAACCAGGGGACAGTTATTATCAAAGATTAAAGTGGGAAGGTTGTCATTTTCTAAAGGAACTGAAGATATTTGGCAAATGAATAAGGGGTTAGTTGTAGTTTAGAGTAATTCAGTGGATAGAGTTATGATGAAATTCCTTCCAGATTTATTCCATAGAGTGTGCTTAGGAAAATAATGATTTAAACCACTCTCAATATAACATTCAGTATTTAATGCAATTTTGCTTAAATTTCTTAACACTGTTAGATGTGATCTTGATAAAGTACTTGATACACTAGAAGTTGAGGATTTGAAGTGGGAGAGAATATATAGAAGACAGGGTAGAAGGCATTAATATCATTTGTTAGTGGAGGTCAAGATAATACTGTCAAAAGTTAACAGAGTGGCATGGACATATATACACTACCAAATGTAAAATAGATAGCTAGTGGGAAGCAGCTGCATAGCATGGGAGATCAGCTTGGTGCTTTGTGACCACCTAGAGGGGTGGGATAGGGAGGGTGGGAGGGAGACGCAAGAAGGAGGAGATATGGGGATATATGTATATGTATAGCTGATGCACTTTGTTATCAAGCAGAAACTAACACACCATTGTAAAGCAATTATACTCCAATAAAGACGTTTTTTAAAAAAGTTAAATAAATAAATAAAACTAGCAAATATGGGAAAAAAAAGTTAACAGAAAAACATACGAAAAAATATGTAGTAGACATTATTGGTTGCTAATTTGTATCCATTACATCTTTCTTCCTAACATACCCTGAGTTTTATTCCAGTATTTAACTCCCTCAGCATAGGCCAGGTGGCTCTTGGGTAGATGAACCCATCTTTGGCTTTTTGGTAATCTATTCCTTTTGCCAGTGATAGGTTCATAAATGGGCATGTGTTTCAGTTCTGAGTGATGAGGTGAGACTAAAATTTGCCTTTACTCTTAAGACATGAATGGAAAAGCTAGTTTCTTCCCCATTGGACATAAACAAGAAGGTGTGTGATAGGGATAATTACTGGCAGCCATCTTATGAGCAAGTGGGGAACCAGGTTAGTATAAAGTCTTTATTTTGGATAATAAAACTAAGGAAAGAAATGAACAAGGGGTCTTGATGACATTGTTTAACCACCAAGCCAGCCAGGTTTGAAGCCTACCCTACCTTTGAATTTTCTATTACATGAAATATTAAATTTACTAATTAACTAAGGCAGTTTGAATAAATTTTCTATTAGTATACACCAAGAGCATCCTAACTGATGAAAGCATACTAATAATAAAGGTAGACAATATAGAAACTAAAAATGATATTATTCACAAAAATTTGAGAGATGAGAAGGGAAGAAGATATTGCAAAAGACCCAAATCCTCCTAGAAGGAAGTCAATATTATTTAAAGTTGATAAATTAAGAAATAGTGAAGAAGATTTCTGGAATGGTAACGTGAGAAGCTTCATGGATCCTCACCCCAGCAAAACAACCGTTTAACTGGTGAAATGATTTTTTTTCATTTATGTTTATGGAAATTGTCCTAAGGAAGTACAGCAAATAGAAAAACATTTATTTTTTTTAAATCTACTGAAACCTACCACTATACTCAGTAAGAACATAGAGAGCCTGTCACATTTAGATATTCATATGCAAAGGAATGAATTTGGAACCCTCCCTCACACTATGAACACACACACACACACACACACACACACATACACAGATTAACTTAAAATGGAACAAAGACCTAAATGTAAGAGATAAAAATATAAAACTCTTAGAAGACAACGTAGGTGTAAATATTTTTTGAAATTGTACTGGGCTACGGTTTCTTAGATATGACACCTAAAACACAAACAGCCAAAGAAGAAATAGATAAATCAGACTTCATCAAAGTTAAAAACTTCTCTGCTTAAAGGGATATTATCAAGAAAGTGAAAAGATAACCACAGGATAAACGAAAATATTTGTAAGTCATATATGTGACAAGGGTCTAGTATCTAGAATATATAAAGAACTGTTACAACTCAAGAATTAAAAAACAAATAACCCTATTTTATATGGACAAAGAGTTTGAATGGACAGTTCTCCAAAGGAGATATAAAGATGGCCAATAAGCAGTTGAAAAAATGCTCAATATCATTAGTCATTAGTTGCAAATCCAAGCTATAATGAGATATCACTTCACAGTAACTAGGAAGGCATAGTTAAAAAGATAGACAGTAACAAGTGTTGACAAGGATATGGAGAAATTGGAACGCATACATTGCTGGTTGGAGTATAAAATGGCAAAGTCACTTTGGAAAACAGCAGAATAATTTTTGCACATGGAAGACTCTAAGCCTGCTTGTGAGATTGGAAAAAAGTTCTGGTGTTAATTAGAGTTCTTTTGTCTGTGGAGATGAAAAAGAATCCAGGATGGGCAGAGCTGAGGAGAAAGACCTCTGGATACGGAAGACCTTTCCTATTCATTGACTGACAGCCTCGTTCTTTCAGACAAGGAACTCCCACATCAGCACCCCAACAGTAGGTCTGTTCAGAGAGGTGCTACATGCTGTATAACAGGATCTGCAGGCCACCTTCATCATCAGGCTGAGGAAGGGAAAAGGCTATGTCTTATGAGCATTAAATGGAGAGAGAGTCATCCAAGTGAGGGGGGAGGAATCCCTCAGCCAAGGAGATTATGGTTTCGTTGTGAGGGAAGGCATCATATTTTCTTGAATTGACTTTATGACTGAAGCCTTCAAACCAAGCATGTCACTGCCCCTATTGTGGACTGACTCTGGAGAACACTGGTATGGGCAGTCCTACGATAGACTCAGTGTTCATTGTTCAGGGATCCCAGCCCATGCTCATATGGAAGATACAAGTGTCTCAGGTACAGCATAGGGAGCCACAGGGTCAGTACAACTAAACTCTCAATTGTGAAGTCACTCACTGCTCTCACCTCATTCAGATGTACCCATACCTCAGCAAGGAAGATTTCTACCCTTGTTCCACTATTTTCCTCCATTCAACATCTGTCTCCTTTTTGACCACCCACCCCATGCCACTACGCTTGTGCCTTTACATGGTGGAACTAGATGCTGATAAGCAGAAGTGCTGGTGAACTCCATTGGAAAAAAAGGAAAAGAAACTGGCTAAGTCCTCACCTTGTGTGTAGAAGTCCCTAAGTAAAGAAATGACATTTAACCTAATCTAGGATTTTAAGCATAAAGCAGGCTTATGATATTTTTCACCAGGGATATTTTGGCTGTCACAATAATAGGAGGATGCTACTGGCATCTAGTCAGCAGGGGTAGGGATGACAGACATCCTGCAGTGTTTGGGCCAGTCCCACACAGTGATGAATTATCCTGTATTCTGTCTGACTTTTAGATGTCCTGCTGGGCTTTATCCAGGACATACAGCTCATCCAAAAGAACATCACACTTCCTCTTTTTATCCACTGTGACAACCTGTAATTGGTCTTGTTCTATTGTCCCTGTTCCCATTAACGGCATTTCGTACTTTCTCTTATTCTATACCAAAAAGTCTGGTCTGTTAATTCTTATGCTAATAGTGGTTTTGTTCTTGCATTCATCCATGCCTCAACTTTTTCATTTTTCTGTTCATCTTGTACAGATCATCACTGCCTCCAAAATCCAAACTTCTTCATTTTTTTTTATTGAGGTATAGTGGATTTACAATGCTGTGCCTGTCTCTGCTGTACAGCAAAGTGACTCAGTTATACACAGACATTCTTTTTTTTTTATATTCTTTTCCATTATGGGTTTATCCCAGGATATTGAATATAATTCCCTATGCTTTATACTAGGACCTTGTTGTTTATCCATCCTATATATAATAGTTTATATCTGCTAATCCCAAACTCCCAGTCCTTCCCTCCTCCACCCCCTTCCCCCTTGGCAACTGCAAGTCTGTTCTCTATGTCTGTGAGTCTGTTTCTGTTTTGCAGATAGGTTCATTTGTACCATATTTTATATTGCATATATAAGTGATATCATATGGTATTTGTCTTTCTCTTTCTGACTTACTTCACTTAGTATGATCATCTCTAGTTGCATCCATGTTGCTGCAAATGGCATTATTTTGTTCTTTTTTATGGCTGAGTAGTATTCCATTGTATATATGTACAAACTCATTCTTTATCGGTAGGAGTATCTATTTCATGATGTCTTTTAGTGTAGTCACTCCTGTGCTTTAATATATGGAAAAAATATATTTTATTATAAAAAAGAAATAGAAAAATAAGCATAATGATTAGAGCAGTGTTTCTCAAATTTCTTTCATTTTCCTACCACCTTTACAATTTTTACTGTATCCACATACCACCAGAATTATTTTTTTACTTAAGGGTTTTCTTCATTTCAACACATGTTTTTTTAAAAAAATACTTATTTTAGCCTCATCCTTAACAATTTATTTGTGAATTTATGTATTTGATGTTCCGGTTTATACATTTCTTCTAATATACATTAAAATAAATAGGTAACTATGAAAATTTTTAAATTTTTCATTCAGTTTCACCCTAAATCCTTTCACATATGGCTAGTGGTTTGCAAACCAAGTGTTGAAAAACACTGCCTTGCACTTATGGAGGTTAGTCTCCAGAAAAAAGCTTGAAAACAGGAATATTTAAAACAGTCCCTGGGGATTGTGAGTGGAGCTAGAGATAGAGGGAGTGGAATAGATCTTCATTGTTGTTTTGGTTTTTTTAAGCCTTTTAACATCATTTGGATCTTTTCAAACAATGGGCATGTGTTACCTTGACAGTTTTTAAAAATAAAGAAGTAAACCGAGGTGCAGCATTAAATATGATTGTGGTCAGGGAGGATGGAGTCCTGTTTCTTTTCATACAGAAGACAGAGAATCATGGATTCTTTGAAGCCAAGAATGGATGCTGTGATAACCTTTTTTTTTTTTAACATCTTTATTGGAGTATACTTGCTTTACAATGGTGTGTTAATTTCTGCTTTATAACAAATTGAATCAGCTATACATATACTTATATCTCCATATCTCCTCCCTCTTGCATCTCCCTCCTACCCTCCCCATCCCACCCCTCTGGGTGGTCACAAAGCACCAAGCTGATCTCCCTGTGCTATCTGGCTGCTTCCCACTAACTATCTGTTTTGAAGATCCACTAGTATATCCCTATCCATAGGCTTTCAAAAGCCTTTTTCTAAATCTTGAAGTATAACTTTAAATACAAAATAATAACAGTATACATCAAAACAGTACAAAGTACTTAGCATTTTGTCTTTATCATACTAAGAGCACAATAAAGGTTATCGTTGAATTGGGCTTAATTTAGTAGATCTCCTCTTGGCCTTATTATTCCTCTAACAGAGGGTAAACTAGTTATTCTTGGGTAATGAAACAGTTACTGAAAGAATTCTTAATGCTCCAGAGTCTTAAAGGACATCAATAAGCACAACTTAAACACAAGGTGGCTGAGATGAAAGCTTGGATAAATTCTCTAACCTAAGAAGGTCTTATAGTACTAGCAGATTTCTCCTGGGCCAAAGGGTTAAAGTATTTGTAACAACTCTTTTCCTATTCAGGTATAAAAATTATGGGTATAAAATATTGCAGTGCCAAATATTAAGTGGAATTATTACATTAAAATGGATAAAATTTTAACCATAGTTTATCTACCTAATGAAATAGGAGCTCCTAAATATTAACATCAGTTAAGCATAAATTATATACTGTAATGACTTGTATATTGTAAAATCCATAGCTCCACTTTGACAAAGTGTCAAATATGGAATTTTTGTTTTTGGTTTGGTTTGGTCCCTGTTGTATGTGCCTCTGTCATCAGGCTACATATTTAGTTGGAGATGGAACTTCCTAACTAGATTTTAACTTTGAACAGTTCACTAGGAAAGGGTAAGAAAATCAGGTTAAAATTTATATTCAGAGGATACATAGATAAATATTCATAAGTATTAATGAGATACTCCTGGTTGGTCTCTCTTTCCCAACATTCAGAGTTCCTCTTGCCACCAAATCACATAGGACATGCAGTTACTAGGAGACCTTGCTGCCGCTCTAGGGTGAGAACCTGCCAGGTCTAAAGAGTTGGTTCTGAGGCTTATCTTACTCATATTTCTTTGAGTCAAAGTAGTCATATTCTGTTAAATGCAAGCTGCAATAGCAGACTCCAGTTTTCTCTAACTGGTAGTGTTCCCCTCATAGATGAACCTTTCTGGGTACTCACATGGGTATAAAATGAGTTTCACTAGGAGAGTTAGGGTCCCTTACAAGTGAGACTTTCTTGCCCCTCTTGCAGAAGTGCAGATCAAGCATTGCCCTTGAAACCCTGAAGACAGTTTTAAGATAGTTTATAGATTTTCATTGATATCTAGTAAAGTGAGCTCAAATGTCAATATATTAGCCCTTCTCTGTTCCTGTGTAAGGGAAAGATCTCAGATCCCCTTGAAGCAGCATCCTCACTCAATTTTACTCCTGCTGCTGTAAAACAATACAAAGAAAACTATCTTAGATTGTATATTCTTGAAAAATTACTATTTTTCATCATATTAAATATATAAACATATACATCAACATATTAAAGAAGAAGAGTGAGATGAGACTAATCTAAAAGTTCTAGAGATCATCTCACAAGAGGTTACTTAAACTAAATGCTATGTTTAAAAAATGAGGGTTAAGCATCAGCTGGTAAAGATTGTTTTGTTAGAGATCTCCCTTTCTATACAAATGCCCACTGATTGGGACTCTTCATTCACAGTCTTGTCTATTCCTTGCAAATGACCTTTATTGTACATTAATCTCCTGGAACCAAATAATGCCTGTGAACAAGCATGTCCAGTGCCTGTTGAAATGAAGGAAAGTTGGATTTCCACTCAAAATCAGGGCTCATTCTATATATATAATGCAAAACTCTTGGAGAAGTAGTCTTTTTTTTTAACTTTTATTAAAACATCCTACAAATTTCTTTTTGTCAAATCATCTTTTTGCAAGTTACATCTTTGTGAAAAATGAAATGTATCAAACAACATAGGACTCAGAAGGGAATTGTGGGGAAAAAAAGCTTTCATAGTAAAGAGACATAATTTTAGGTAGGTAAACAAGGCCTTTAATAATCTAAGTGAGATGGGTGGACACATATATCCTAGCCTTTTAAATTAGAACATAATACCACTGGGTCCATCTAAATGACTCTGCCCTGTATTTATAATAATACTCATTATATTCCCCTCCTTAATAGGACCCTGAGGCCTGAATTAACCCTATCATGGCACTTGCCTCATAACTTAATGGTTACCTATTTACTAGATAGGATTTAATGCAGGTTCTATGCCTGTTTCACAGTTTTAACTCTTATACTTAGCAGAATGCTTAAAACTATTACTAACAAATATTTGCTTAATTATAATTAGTTGTTTAAATATAAAATTGCCCATATTTAAGCATAAAGCAGAAATCAGAGTTACACTACCCTATTGGTACTGCCTGTAGTTCAAAATTGTGCTGTGTATGTGGTTGTTCTTATTTTATTCTTTATGATACGATACAGTGAAACTCATGGTAATATACACTGTAATAATGTGAATTATGTTTTTATGTAGTTGGTGATTGACTCCTGCACTCAGGCAAGTCAAGAAGACTGGAACTCTTAACACTTATTTACTATTTCTATGACAGTGTCATGCAAAGATGCTGCTGTTTCCACTAGTACTGCCACCACATTTAACTAAATGTACCATTTGAGGAGACTTTAGAATCTTTCCAGGATATTCAGGGTTTTGTCTTTTTCTAGCATATTGAATGATATGAAATATTGATTACATCTAATACATTATAATGTATATTGTATTAAGAAGCCTCTACTCCCTAAGAGGTAGAGTTGGCCAAGGAGGAGATAAAGGTAGTTTTTATCACCTTTTAATCCGAGCCCTACATCTTGGTCTGCCTTCAGATTTTTCTCAGTGCTTCTTCCAGATAATTCTGAGAAAGGTAGTACTGAATATTTTATTTGTTGCAATATCCTGGAGTTCCAAGTTCAAATGCCACTAGAATGAAGCAACACTGTTCTATAGAAAGAACAACATCCTTGGGTAAGGTTTGTACAGTTTATACCAGAGTGATATAAGGTTTAACCTATTTAAATAAATTCAGGTAATTTTCGAACAGAAAAGGATTTAAGGTCATTTCATCCAGTGGTTATCAAATTTGACTGTGCATCAGAATCACCCAAGGAGCCTGTAGAAAGCACAGACTCCTAGGTCACATCCACAGCAATTCTGCTTCAGTAATATCTGGGCAAGGTCCTAGAATTTGTCTTTTTAACAAGTGCCCTCAGCAATTTTGATGACTAGCCAGGCTCCAGACACGTATTTTGGAATCAGTGATCTAGTACAATGCCCAGCAGACAGGAATTACATTTAATTAATTTCTGTATTTCTAGCTAGAACAGTAAAGTGCTAGGCACATAGCTATGGCAAAATAAATGTTTGCCAGAGATAGGGTAGAAAGTGAGTACAAAGAGAAGTTCAACAACTTATGAAAGGTGCCACAGTGAAGAAGCATTAGAACCCAGTTCTTACTTGCCCCAGAAATGGAGGGACAAGGGCTTCTAGGTCCTCTTTTCTCCAAAGGCCTTTCAGATCAGTGTAATAAATAAAATCTTCCAACATCTCATAAGATTATGTTCTGGACACATGTATTTATGTTCAACAAAATTTTGTAGGTACATCTCCCATCTCATTTTGCACATTTTAGTAATTTCTCTGATCATAGTTTTTGTAGGTATTATAAATATTTTTATGAACCCTTTTTTCTTTGGTGCATTAATCACATGGGTTTGTTATGTAGGTTAAAAGTGCATTGTGTAATAAGCTCCTCGAAGCTAGAAAACAAAGGTATCACAGTTATCATTATTACTTTTACCTCTCTCATCTACCCTCTAAGAGAAGTTTGATTTGTGACCAGCTTTCAAAACTGCACTTATTGGCCAACTCTTACAAGAATGTCTTTTTGATCTGGTTTACTGAAATCAATTACACTTCCAAATAAGTTTTCATTTTAAGAGAGGACAGTGCAGTGGCATCCTCTGGTTATTGCATCACCATTTTAGAGCATGGCTACAAGCTCTCCAGAAGAAGGAGAAGGTGGAGAGGAGAAAGAGAAAGGAGGGGAATAAGAATTCTTGAGTTGCAAACTCTTCACCTTGGTTTATATTATCTCCCACATGAAATCATTTACCCACCACACTGGTCTTACTTTTAAAGGCATTTAGGAAGTTGTGAGTCAATTTGCCCTAGAGTTAATTGTTAATACCACTTATAGGATTTTTAATTTCTCAGAAAATACCCTGAATTACAGTCATCACTGCTTAAGGATAAGCCCTGCAAGAATTGTTACTATAAGTGAATGTGTTATAAGTCATTTGATAATCTCTTCCATTCTCTTCATCAGTATGAATGGCACTGATGAGTCCTTTTAACCAGGTAGTAGTGCCATGACCATCTTATACTAAGGGGCTCTTCACAGGCAGTGGGCAGAGTGGACATGGATAAAACAACTGTGCACTGCTGCAGAAAACACTGTGAGAATATCCAACCTGAAATGATTTAACTATTGAACATATGAAGGATAAAACATTCACTAGCCATAACAACCTCCAGCATACACAATGAGTACACAGACTATGAAATTACTTTTTCTCTATCTTGTGTGCTTTAATTACTGGCCCTTGGGTGTAGAATGGGGAAGGGAGTTAAACAGAGTTGCGGGTTTAATACTTAACCTCCCTTGCTTGGAGTGGTCTGTTTTTTACATTGTTTCTTTTGCTGTTAAATGTAAACTCTGAGAATCTGTTTTCCCTGTGAATTGCTTAAGGAAAGAATCAATCCTGGGGAGTAATTAGGAAAAATAGAGATAATTTGATGTAACTGGTTTGAGCAGAAGCTCAAAGCCTGAAGGATGGAAACAGAGAAGATAGTACAGGAATAATTGTGGGATGAAAGTAAGAGGGCATCATTGATGGAAAGACTACTTTATTTCTCAGTTAGTAACCAGCTCTACACTGGCCTCCCTGAGAAGAACTTCTCCATCGAACAGTTCAACTCGGATCATGCCTTGCTTTCACTGGCTCGTATCCAGAGACTCTTAAAGTGAATGTATGTGGGATCTAGTTCCCCCACCAGAGAGCGAACCCCTGCATTGGGAGCGCAGAGCCTTACCCACTGGACCACAACTAAGAGCCCGCATGCTTTAACTAAAAGATCCTGGGTGGGGCTTCCCTGGTAGCGCAGTGGTTGAGAGTCCGCCTGCCGATGCAGGGGACACGGGTTCATGCCCCGGTCCGGGAAGATCCCACATGCCACGGAGCAGCTAGGCCCATGAGCCATGGCCGCTGAGCCTCCGCGTCCGGAGCCTGTGCTCCGCAACGGGAGAGGCCGCAACAGTGAGAGGCCCGCGTACGGCAAAAAAAAAAAAAAAAAAAAAAAAAAATCCTGCGCGGTGCAGCTAAGACCCGGCACAGCCTGAATAAATAAACAAACAAATAAATAAATAAATAAAATTTTAAAAATAAAGTGAATGTCATCATATGTGATCTTTGATTGGTATTCGTTTATTTCAAATGAATATTTTCCTTTTTAACTCATTAATAATTTTCTGAAAGGTTGAGAATTTATTTCTACATCTTTTAAACTTCTTCATAGCAGCAGCGTTAGCGTCTAAACAGTCAACCCATCACATGTGGATGAAATAAAGAGACTATGACGTAAAAAGTTCTAAGGATTTTTCCTTTTCATTATCACTCCTGAGCCATGATTACACTCTAGTTATTCTATTGCTACACCCATAACACGTTTCCCCCCTTTTTCTGGTCTACCTGTTTATTTCCATCTTTTAGACTGCAGTCTTCTTGAGGGCGGGGCTATGTCTCATTCATCACTGTGTTCTCAGTATCTGGTGTAGTATCTGACATAGGAGCTGCTCAGTAGGTGTGTGTTCTATGTGTAGGCATATCAGAGTTGCATCAAATTCAGAGGAGTTAGGTTTGCTTGGGTTAAAAAAAAAGATGACTCTACTTTTGTCTTCACTGTCTTAAAGAGATCTGAATTTATTATCAAAATACTACAACAACCATTTTTCAGGTTCTTGCCATTTTATTCAAATTAATGTTTAAAAATACTATTTTCTTTTGCTTTACCCTAGAACTGAACAATGCCACAAAAACATTCTTTACTAAAGAATATTTGAAAAGAAAACAAAGCTTTCAGAAATCCAGCTCTGCAAAGTGGCCCCTACCAAGCCGCAGAAAAGCATTCCATCTTTTTGGAGGTAAGGAAGCTAATGCAAAAAAAAAAAAAAAAAAAAAAAAAAAAAGGAAGAAAAGAAAAAAAAAGTCTGGTGACATGGTCCAAGGTCTTTTTTAAAGCTGTTTTCTTTCTGCCTTAGATATATTAGTAGAAAAATATTTCTTCACTGGTCAATTTTAAGTAAGGATTTTGGTAAGTAGCCTCTTACTGAAAGCTACAGGTGTACATATGAAAAAAATGGAGACTATACAGTAAGAGCAAAATCTGAGAAAAACTCATGATTAAATTCACTTTGCCTTGATGTCAGTAATGTTTAATATGTAGATAATGAACTCAAAAGTAACGGATTTGACAAAAGCTATATTTGACAAAAGCATTGGTATTCCTTATAAAGGTTTTGAATAACTCATTATCATAATTTAAGTTCATTTCATTTTATTGGTGCTAATCTCAGCTTTATTTTAATAAATTATTTCTCTTTTATTGAAGTATAGTTGATTTACCATGTCATGTTAGTTTCAGGTGTACAGAAGAGCAATTCAGTTTTAAATATGTATGTATATACATATATATATACATATATATATATTCCTTTTCAGATTCTTTTTCCTTATAGGTTATTACAAGATATTAAGTCTAGTTCCCTGTGCTATACAGTAGGTCCTTGTTCGTTATCTATTTTATATATAGTAGTATGTGTATGTTAATCCCAAACTCTTAATTTATCCCTTCCCTGGCCCCTTCCCCTTTGGTAACCATAAGTTTGTTTTCTTTCCCCTTTGGTAACCATAAGTTTGTTTTCTATGTCATGGGTCTATTTCTGTCTTGTAAATAAGTTCATTTGTATCTTTTTTTTAAGATTCCACATATAAGTGATATCATATGATATTTGTCTTTGTCTGTCTTACTTTACTTACTACGATAATCTCTAAGTCCATCCATGCTGCTGCAAATGCCATTATTTCATTCTTTTTTATGGTTGGGTAATATTCCATCATTCATAGATAGAGATACACACACACACACACACACACACACACCACATCTTTATCCATTCATCTGTCAGTGGACATTTAGGTTGTTCCCATGTCTTGGCTATTGTGAATAGTGCTGCTATGAACATAGGGGTGCATGTATCTTTTTGAATTAGAGTTTGTTCCAGATATATGACCAAGAGTGGGATTACAGGATCATATGGTAACTCTATTGTTAGTTTTTTAAGGAACCTCCATACTCCATTCTCTATAATGACTGTACCAATTTACATTCCCACCAACAGTGTAGGAGGGTTCCTTTTTCTCCACACCCTCTCCAGCATTATTTGTAGATTTTTTGATGTGAGGTGATACCTCATTGTAGTTTTGATTTGCATTTCTCTAATAATTAGCCATGTTGAACATTTTTTACGTGCCTATTAGCCATCTGTATGTCTTCTTTGTAGAAATGTCTGTTTAGGTCTTCAGCCCATTTTTTGATTGGGTTTTTTTTTTTTATATTGAGCTGTGTGTATATTTTGGAAATTAATCCCTTGTTCATCACATCATTTGCAAATATTTTCTCCCATTCCGTAGGCTGCCTTTCTGTTTTGTTCGTGGTCTTTTTTGCTGTGCAAAAGCTTTTGAGTTTAATTAGGTCCCATTTGTTTATTTTTGCTTTTATTTCCATTACTCTAGGAGATGGGTCCCCCAAAAATATTGCTGTGGTTTATGTTAAAGAGTGTTCTGCCTATGTTTTCCTCTGGGACTTTTATAGTATCTGGTCTTACATTTAGGTCTTTAATCCATTTTGAGTTTATTTTTGTATATGGTGTTAGAGAATGTTCTAATTTCATTCTTTTACATATAGCTGTCCAGTTTTCCCAGCACCACTTACTGAAGAGACTGTCTTTTCTCCATTGTATGTTTTTGCCCACTTTATCGTAGATTAATTGACCATAAGTGGGTGGGTTTATTTCTGGGCTTTCTACCCTGTTCCATTGATCTATATTTATGTGTTTTTGCCAGTACCATGCTGTTTTGATTACTGTAGTTTTGTAGTACAGGCTGAAGTCAGGGAGTCTGACTCTTCCAGCTCCATTTTTCTTTCTCAGGATTGCTCTGGCTCTTAATGTATTGTTGGAGTCAGTTTGCTAGTATTTTGTTGAGGACTTTTGCATCTGTGTTCATCAATGATGTTGACCTGTAATTTTCTTTTTTTTTTTCTGGAATCTTTGTCTGGTTTTGGTATCAGGATGATGGTGGCCTCATAGAATGAGTTTGGAAATGTTTCACTTTCATACTATTTTATTTTAATATTTTACAAGTTGTCCCACAAGTTTAGGACAAGTAGAAAGTGTCCGTGCTTTAGTATAGAGTGTCTCATGCTTGTACAGTGGACAGGAATACTTATTTCTGAGTTCATGTCTAACTAAATGTATGACTTCAGGGATATCGTAGAAACCTCTTCTTTTGTTTGTTTCTGATCTGTAAGATGGTAATAATTATATATTCCTAATTAATATAGTTACAAGGATCAAATGAGCTGATGTGAAAGCACATTCTAAATTATAACTAATTATACTATATAGATATAAGGAATTATCAAATTAGGGCAAGGCAATCTCTAATACCTTTTTCATCTTTGAGAATTTATTATGTGTAATGATGATCACACAGTATAAACATAAAATGTAATTTCGTCTTTTATAAAACCATGGTCTCTCAGAACATGGACTACTCTGCAGTTTTAGTATTTACCCTTATGATGTTTTTGGGGGGTCTGATTGGAGAAGCTCAGATATGGGGAACTCTGATCTTCAGGGAACAAGAGGGACTTCTACGTAAGAAGACCAGTAAGATCAGTACAGCAATGATGTAAACCAAAAGGAGGTAAAAACAGAGCCTTGTATGGTTGAGGCAAAAGATAAATTGAATTACAAAATCCTCAAGGTTTGAAGAAAGTAGTTTAAGGACAAATGTAACTTTATACAGTAGTTTGAATGAAGAAAGTTAGTTTAAAGACATTTTATAAGTACCTACTGTTCTATAAAGTGGTAAGTAACTATAGAAACCCATTGTCCATAGATTTGGTATAGATACATTTTAAAATATATTACATTTAGCCCAAAATGTAATGTGAAATTCAGTCTTACTTAAAGGATTTCATACCAAAGAAGAGAAAATTTATTATATGAATTATGTGCTTTAAAAGATTCCTTTGTATCCTACCTTCTACCCTATACCCACATTTTAAAAAGAATGAGTCACTTTTCTGATAACCCCTCAGTATCCTTTGTCTTTTTGTACTCTGGGGTACTGAAGCTATAAATTAAATATTTGCTTCTTTGGGATTTAATCTTATTTGTCCTCCCCATAGAAGTTCCACAGAACTTTAACTTTTTATAAGTTTTTATGGAGGAGGTTCAAAGTAGCTTTATTATACAACCTAACTTAAGCAATATATTACTATCAAGAGCTCAGCTATGCTAATCAAGGCTCAGCCAAAACTGAAAGAGTTAAGCCTTTAATCACTTGGTACAGTGGTGTAAACAAGAGTGTAAAACCGGAGGAAATGCCAACCTCCCCACCCCCAGTATTCTATTTTCCCCCATGGAACAGTGCACTCATCCAGGGTCAGGTGGACCAGGACAGATGTGGGGGTAATCTTACTGTTGAGGAGGCCCCGAACAAAAGGCCTTGGCACTTTCATGGGCCCTGAGGGGTGTATATGTGTGTGTGTTGGGGTTTTATTTTTGATGGGGGGAAGAAGGGAAGACTAGGAGTGGAAAAGTACTGGGTACTAATTCAGAGTGGGGAAAAGTATCTTTAAGGTTTCTCCCTAATACCCCTCTAAAGAGGTCTCAGCAGAGATCCAGAAGAAGCCCTCTGCCGAAGCCCTCAGATAAAGGACTCAGGAATGCAGGTGCTGAGGAACGTAAATATATGAAAGAGCATCACAGGCCAGAGGCCTGAGACCTTGATTGCAGCTCCTTCAGAGATTGTAATGCACTGGCTTTACACCAAATCTGGTGTGGGGGACAGCTTTCTTCTGTGATGCCTACCAGGTAAAGCCTCCATAATTGCCTATGGTCAGGCCTGAAAAGCCACACATAGGATTTTAATCACAAACCAGACTCAATTACCAGTATTACCGAAGCATCTTCTGTACTTCTTTGTTTGCTTCCTGCCTCCCCCGAATTTTGTATTTATCATTTCTTTGCACAAGTAAGTATACATATGTATACTTAATCAATGTTATTTAATTTTGCTTGTCTTTGAACTTTTGCAGGGGTAGCAATGTATGTATTCTATATTTGCTTTTTCACTCAGCATTATGTTTCTTGGATTTGTCTTTTCAGTGAGCGTAGCCACATTCATTTATTTTTACTGCTGTACTATCACCCACTATGTGAATATGGTACAATTTATATATTCTCCTGTTGATGAACAACTGAGTTTTCCCATTTTTTGTTTATAAACAACACTGCTATAAATATTATTTTCATCTCTCCTGAAGCATAAGAGTTCCTCTAGAATAAATGCCAGTAGCAAACAGCTGGGTCATAAGAAAAACACATCTTTAATTTGACTACCTAAACCAAACCATTTTCCTAAATGACTGCTGATCTATCACCAACTTTGTTTACCACATTTGATGTTTTCAGTCCTTTAGATTTTGCCAGTCTGATAGGTATAAAATGATATCTCACTGGGGATTTAATTTCACTTTCTCTAATTACCAGTAGGGATTGAAAATAACTTTATATGTGTATTAGTTATAGAATTCCTTCATCTGTGAAATTTCTTTACAAATTTTGTCCATTTTCCTATTGATTGCATTTTTCTTGTTGATTTTTGAGAGTTTTAAAATATTTTCTGCTGACTCCTTTTTTAATTATTTGAATGGCAGCTATCTTCTCTCATTTGTGGTTTGCCTTTTCACTCTATGATATCTTTTAATGAATTGTAGTTCTTCATTTTCTTTATCATCTTTCTGGCATGTATTATCTGCCTTAAGAAATTCTTCTCTATCCCCAATGTCATAAACATATTTTCCTGTGTATTTTTCAAATATTTTCAATTTTTTAAAAAATATTTTATTTTTCAAATATTTATATTTCAAATATTTTCTAAATGATTTGTGTTGTTGATATTTTCTGGGGTTTGGCAGGGACGAGGGTTGTGTTATAGGGTAGGGATCCAGTCACTTAGGGATTTTTTCCTACTTAATTTTTTCCAACCACCATTTACTGAAAATAATTCATTATTTCCCCCACTGATTCACAGTGCTAATCTGTTATATTTTAAATTTCCATTTGTGTGAGTCTATTTCTGAGGTCTTTATTTGGTTCCTTTGGTCTGTATGTCAAATCCTGTGCCAATACCATACTGTCTCAATTACTGGAGCCTTGTAAGAAGTTTTGATATCTCCCTTCATACTTGTTTTGCTGCATGAGTGTCTTGGCCTTTTTTTTTTTCCTTTTTTTTTTTTTTTTTTTTTTTGGCTCTTTGAATTTTAGAATCATCTTGTCAAGTTCCATGAAAACCATGTTGGATTAAGGGAAGAAGTTCCTATTCAATGCATGAGTCAATGTGGGGAGAATTGACATCCTAATAATAACTTTCCCCATCCACTAACTGGTATTTCTCTTCTTTTATTTAGATCTCCTAAATCTTTAATGTCTATAATAAAATGTGATAATTTCCTTTATAAATGTTTTATACATCTTTTGGTGAGATTTATTCACATATATTTGCTATGTTGTTATCCTCTTTTCTCCTCCTCTGAATCTTGATTGCATATAGTTGCTCCAGTCCCACTTCTTAATTAACGGCTACCATCATCACCAGTCCACACACTCATTTGTTTCCTTTTATCCTCATATCCTACTTTCCATTATGTTGAGTTTATTTAATCTGTATCTTTTTCATTGTTTTCTTAAATTATGTTTATTGTTTTCTGTGTGTATATTTTAATTTACGGGAATGGTGTCATTATATATTGCACTGTTTCTTATCTTTTTCATCTAGCACTAGGCTTTTAGATGCATCCAAGTGGCTGTGTGTATTTATAATCTGTGGGTTCTAAATAATGTTCTCCTAAGGTGTGCATCTACCACATTTTATCCAACTATTCACTGACTGGAACACAGAATACCTCCAGCTTCCTGCCACTACATGTAATACTAATGAATATCCTAATGTGGACCTTGTCAAAATTTGTTTGGCCTATAGACTCAGGAGCAGAATGTATGGGTCACAGAATATGAATATACTTAACTTGAGTAAATAATGCCAACAGTTCCCCCAAATGACCAATATCGATACCTATTAACAGTGCTTGAGGGTTGGAGGAAATTAGAACTATGGAAAATGACGAGCGTTGACAGAGAATGGGAATTAGGAACGCTCAGTATTGACTTAATTTGCTTCTATCTGATCTCTAGTAGTTTAAGATCCCTACAAATGCTCATCAGTCTTTCGGATTCCTCTTCTGTAACCACTTTTCTCATTTTTCTAAGGGGGTTTCTGCCCTTATCAGTTTTACAGAATTTCTTGTATATTCTACATATTAATCCATTGTCTGCTTTAGACACTATAAATCTCTTATCCCATTTTATTATCTGTATATTAAGTTTGTCCATGGTGTCCTTCACTGAAAGAAATTCTGAACTTTGACCTAATTAAGTCCACCTTAAGTTTGCATTGTCATTGTGTTTTGAAGTTTTAAGAAGTTCTTACCCATTCCTAGGTCACAAAGTTTTCTGCTTAGGTAAAACTATGAAGTTAATATTAAAAAACCTTTCTCATTTAGGTCTTTATCTAGAATCTACCTCTTATCATGTGTTACAGAGGGTTCATGTCTTTCTTCAAATTATAGCCCCCTTTTCTGAATATTAAATAGTGATGATGGGTTTTGTTAATTATTCCCTGTTGTTGTGTAGAAATGTCCTTTTGGGATTTTGATCCCATATTCAGCAACCTTACTAAATTACCTTCAGTTTCATTATTTATAGGGTTTGGGGGGCTTTGAATGAAGACAATCATATCTGTCTTGTATGTAAATAGAGACACATATCTTTCAAACTAATACATATGTTTTTTCTTCTTTTTCTTCTTGCCATACTTTCTGAACGAGGACTTCTGTTTGATTTTGAATAGAAAAACCAATAGCAGCATCTGTGATATTAAAAGGAATATTTTAATGTTTGCCATTGAGTAGAATTGTTGCTCTGCATCTTGGGTAGATACCGTTTATCAGGTTTTAAGAAAGTTCCCATCTGTTCCTAGTTTTCTCTTAATCTCTTTCTTGAATGGATTTTTAATTTGGGGACTTTTTTCAACATTTTTGAAATGACTATAATGGGTTTACTTCTTCAATCTGTTAATGCACTGAATTACATTAATAGATTGTAGGAGATTTTCTAATATCAAACTGCTGCTGTGTTCTTGGGAAGAACTCAACTTGATCATTTTTGTGCATTGGTAAACTTGGTTTGCTAATTCAGGCTTTCCCCACTATGTGAAAGTAGAACATTCCTGTGAAATTTTTCATAAGCCAAAAGGGGTAAAGCAAAGAAACAATTACCTTAGGACACATCTTGCTAATGGATACACAAAAGAAACTGAGATAAAGCACAGATGCTCACAGACACAGTTCATACTATGACAGCCTGATGCTGAGATGTTGGCTGTAATCCTGGGGAAGCAGCTTGGTGGTGCCACTCTGCCTGCTGGGGGTATGTGCTGCCTCTATGATGGCTCCCTGCAAAAGAAACCTAAAATTCTTTTTTCGATTTTCCTCTTTTTTCTTAAAAGCCAAAATCCTTTTCAGATTTCTTTCAGTTAGTGAAAAGAGGTACTAGTTTAGGCCTTTCGTAAAAACAAAAGTGGCATAAAGTGAACTTTTGAAAAGCAGGGTATACCACTTTTGCTTGAGGTTATTTTTTTTTTAACATCTACATTTATGAATAAGATTGCCCCTATGTTTCCTTTTTCAAAATGTCTTTGTTTTCTCAATTTCTTTTTTGAATCAGTTTATATAATTTATCTTTTTGCTAGGAATTAATTTTTTCTGTTTTAAAAATTTTTGACAAAAAGTTGTTCATATCATTTAATCTCTCCTGTATCTATAATTCCGTTCTCTTTGTATATTAATATTATTTACTCATGCCCTGTTTTTTTCCTGATGTTGCTAGATATTTGTAAATTTTATTATTCTTTTTAAATAATGAATTTTTGAAATTGACTATTGTATCTTTATTTTCAATTTCATTAATTTCTGCTCTTTATTAAATCCTTACTGCGATTTTTGGATTTATTCTGTCCTTTTAATACCATATTAAGGTGGCTTTCTAGGACATTAATTTTTATCCTTTTAATTTTAAAAAAAATTATTATTTAAGGTCATAAATTTCCCTCTCAGTAATCTCAGTAATATATTGTATGCCGTATTTTTGTTATTCTTCATTTCTGATTATTTTTCATAAGAATAAAGCACACTTAATTCAATATTTATTGAATCATCTTGATTAAAAATAATGAAATTGTACAAAATTAGGATCATACTTGAAAATTGGTATCTGTGATATCCATATTATACCACAGTACTCAACATACCATGCCATCCATGCCATGTTAATTGTTTTCTCAAAATTGTTTCTTTTCAGCTTAATTTTCAGAAGTTGGTAGAAGGAAGTAAGGTGGGAAGGTGGGGGATATAATTGGAAAGAATAGACATTGCCATAGACGCCTTTGGCTCCATACAATTAGTGTTCTTTCCACAAAAACAAAACATTTTAACATAGTTTTAGATTTCCTAATTAGTGAAGTTCATATCAACTCTTTTGAATTCATTCAGCCATAAAGCTCGCTCACACTTACCTAGTACACACCCATCCCTTTCACCCTGTCAAGTAGTGTCTTAGAGATATTGATGAGTAAGCAGACGTGTTTTAATTTTTTTCTTACAAATACATATTTTATGTGTTTATACATAAAATGGGTTATGTGAAAAGGAATGGAAATATTCTAGATAAATGTGAGCTAGCACTATACATCTCTTATCAGATACCAATTACACTGCTGACTCTGTCAATCTTGGTTCCTTCCTCTGAAGTACCTACTGTTTCCAGGCGTTGCATCCTCAGTTTATCAGTATCTAACTGACATGATTTTCAGCCATGCCATTGGTTTCCTAAGAAACCAATTTTACATATGTGTGTCTGTATGTGTGTACATATATGTATATATACACACATATAAATTTAACCAACTAAGAGGTTTTACTAAGACCTTTTTGCCAAAAAAAAAAGTTGTCCACAGTGTTGAATTTTTATTTTCTAAATACATTCAAGTCAAACGAAATAAAAGTCATGATTTAAAATCCAATGTGTTAATTTTTTTCTGGCAATAACAAGAACATGCAGCTGAAGTGAAGGTGTTTGAGATATGTTTATAACAAATCCATTCATTTCTTGTAAAAGCCTGGGGAATTGTTTTATTTGCTCATTAGTTCATCTGAAGGTGTTAGATTGATTCTGCAAGTTTAAACATGCTCAGTATAAATGAAGGAATATTCACATGGAAAAAATGCTTATCTCTAATAGAGAACAAAACAGTACATGATCAAACAGCAGGAATTTAATATAACCCAGAAATCTGCCTTCTCAGAAAGTTGGAGGTAAAATCAGAGGGATTTTAAAATATGTTGTAGACGTGGTGCTGTCTTTTAGGAGAAAGTTCGTTAACCTTTACATTTCTTCTGAAACTACAACGATTTTATTCACAAGATAATTTTTTGAAAGGGCCTAAGAATTCTGTCTTTTTCTTTCTATTTATTTTCTAATGGGAGAATCAGGCCCTGTTTTTGCCATAGGGTTTACTGATGAGTTTAAAATTTCAAAGCCAAACCAGTAATAAGCCTTACAATATCAGAAACTACTTTAAAAACAGGTAGTTACATGCAATCCCACTAAAATATAAAATCATAGATTCTAAAGAGTTAGAGAAGATACATAATGTAACTTCTCCAATCAATACAAGAACAGCCTCAACAGTCATCCTTGGAGATGGACGTCTAGATTCTGCTTATCACATACAATGACAGGGAGCTTACTACCTGAAAAAGTAAGTTTGTCCATTTTAACAACTCTTTCAGATAAATTTCTGTGTAAATGAAATCTGCCTTTTCACAGTTTCCTTTTATTGGTTCAAGTCTGTTTTAATCTTCCTCCATAAGACTGTTCTTCAAATATACAAAGACATATATGATATTCTCTGGAAATCTTTATTCCACACAGAATATATCCACATTCCTTCAACTGTTCCTCATGGAAGCTGGTTTCTAGGTCCTGGTTGCCTGTTTTAGGGATAATAATGGGACTGGAAACCGTGTCAATTGGATACTGATAAAATAAATTGAGGATGCAATGCCTGGAAATGGTAGATATTTCAGAGGAAGGAACTAAGATTGACAGAGTCATCAGTGCAGTTAATCCTGATAAGAGATATAAGTGCTAGCTTACATTTATCTAGAATATTTCCATTCCTTTTCACGTGACCCAGTGTTATTCTGGTGTTGGGTCATGGAATTCATAGTCTCTGTCTAAGGCTGAATAATTCAATTGGGCAATGAACTCAAAATTAAAACACCCTTTTCTTCTATATTAAGTTTATGACTGAACCAAATTATAATACAAATTGTACACTTTGTTCAAATATCAGCACTTTATAACTGTTATTTTTTAAATTACCAGAAGTTTTATCCACCACCCCCCCACACACATAGATACAGTCTCTTACACACATAAATTCTACCCCCTTCATGGTTTCACATGTATAGAAGTTGCTTTATTAATCCCATATGAAGTAGGATGTTGGTAGGAAATGCTACCTTCATTTACAAATACTTGCATACATAACATAAATGCATACATATGCCTGTACATGCCCACTCACTAATCACAGGACCACTGAAATTAGCACTGGAAGCAAATTCTTATGCTGGTAGAGGGTGGCTGCATCTGACCTTGACCCTGAGCTCACAGCTTTAATACTGTGCTTTCCCATTACTAATGATTTCCCTATGTACTCTGCAGAATAGATGACACAGAGTTAAAACGTTTAAACATATAATAAGGTGACTTTGGCACTTGATGCTGAATTTTTTGAACCTTTGATTAAGAGAGACCAGAAAGGAAGTGAAAGAACACAGCCAAATTCAAACTGGACTGTCAATGTCTAAAGACTTCAGAAATGTTCAAGTATTCTAAGGTCTGACCACTGTATGACATTGTTAGGGCAGTAGGCAATATGTGTATTCACTGTGAATTATCCTGGAAAATTGTGGTCAATCTTGGAATAAAAAATGAAGGTTGAGGAGATGGGACTTAAGAGAGGTAATGGAAAACTTCCTGCATCTCTGAGAGACCCTCTGGTCACTTTATCCTATTCTATAATCATGATGAGTGGTGTACCCTTGTGGGTGATAGTGGATATGCACCCTAGCATGCAGAGGTGGGCAAGGCCTATAAAGGTACTCTGAGGATGCTTCTGGGTTTGTGCAATGGCTACATGTTATTCTTTGTGTTTATTACACCTTTTATCCCAAACAATCAGAACATGTTGTGAAAAATTATAGCAGATGTCCACTATGCTGTGGACCTGTTACATATATGAGATGCAGAGCTATTATCTCTTAGTTCCGCACTGGAAGAGTAGCAATCTCATTTGATCATCAGCAACAAAGTTGAAATTGACAGATGAGGAAACCTGGTTAGAGGGATGCATGGGATCTGATTTTGAGCACAAAAATAAGAAAACAGCCACAGAACTCTGAGAAATGCAAGGAAAAACACAGGTCAGGCTTATTATTTCTTACAATAACAGCAGTGGAGATTTCTTTCTCTAGGATATAGAAGATATAATAAGATACATTAGGATACAATAAGTGATGGCAAGTCATCACCCTCAATGGCAATATCTGGGAGTAAAGTGATGAATTAGAAAAATTATACTTTTAAAGAAATAAAAGATCTATGGAAGGCTAGATAAGTAAAATTCCAGTATGGGGCGAGTCCCCCAGGAAAGCTAATATTGCCAGCTATTGGCTTCTCTGGGAGTATTTTCTGAGTCTGGGAATTATCTGAGGATCAGTCTTGCCATAGGCAGAGGACTCTACTAGAGGAAAGAGAAATCAGCTGAGGTTTTGACAACCATATGGACATGTCACGTAGGAAGAAGAGTCTGAACATATGACCATATGAGACATTTGCTGAGAGCTGTGGCAGTACAAGAGGCTAAGCAGTTGGCCCAAATGAGCAAAATGAAATCTCCAACAATCTCACAGAGTTTAAAAATCAAGCCATAGTGTAGAGAGGCCGACAACAAACACATAGTAAGAATCCTCCTTAAGACCTTTACTGTATTTTAAACCCATTTAGGATGGAAGACAAAGGAGTTACTTTCACAACCTCTGAAAAGCAAAACTTTCAGATTAGAGGAGATAGAGACCTGCTAAACTCAACCAAAAAACCCAAAGGACCGTGCTCAAGGAGGGGTCAGGACCTGAAAGCAGAGTACAAATCCACAGTCCCATAGTGGACTCCATAGGGTTTAGGACATCAAGTCCCATTAAAGGAGCCTGCAACAAACACAACATAGGTCATGCCCTTTTAAACCATTTAAAATTAGAGGTTGACTGAATCTAATTAAAGCTGCAACCTAACTTCAACCTCAATCCAGCTTATTAATTATAGAGTTGAGACAATGAATCTCTCACTCTGTCTGCCTGACAAAAGGGCCAACCCTCTGTGGAGGGAAATAATATCTACTTCAATTTCCCTGGATAATTCATACAATAAAAATTATGAGACATAATTTAAGAAAGGAAAGGTTAAGAAAATGTGGCCAATAATCAAATGTTGACCTAAAATATAGAAACAACCAGTTATTTTACTAGCAAAATGGGTTTATTCAGAAAGAACAAAGAATTACAATTCAGGACATGTACTCTGTGGCAAACCACAGACAAGTCCAGAAAACAAGGGAGATAAATGTCCTTTTACAGAGGAGAAGGGGAAGTTAGAAGGGGCTATTATAAACAAAGAGTCCATTGGAGGAGACTGGGAGTTCAGAGTGTATTGGCTTTTTTTTTTTTTTAAGAAGATGTTGGGGGTAGGAGTTTATTAATTAATTTATTTATTTTTGCTGTGTTGGGTCTTCGTTTCTGTGTGAGGGCTATCTCTAGTTGTGGCAAGCGGGGGCCACTCTTCATCGCAGTGTGCAGGCCTCTCACTGTCGCGGCCTCTCTTGTTGTGGAGCACAGGCTCCAGATGCACAGGCTCAGTAGTTGTGGCTCACGGGCCTAGTTGCTCCGTGGCCTGTGGGATCCTCCCAGACCAGGGCTCAAACCCATGTCCCCTGCATTAGCAGGCAGATTCTCAACCACTGCACCACCAGGGAAGCCCGAGAGTGTATTGGCTTTTCATTGGCTGAGTTGTGACAGCCTCTTATCGGCGGGGCTGTTGCTGGGTCAGGAAAACGTCTTCCTTCCTCCTGCTGGGTAGGAAAGTAGGAAACTTCTTCCTGTTGGAGATGCAAAGCAAATTGTTTATCGTTTGTGCCTATTTGCATTTGTCATGACAGGTGTTATGAGTGTTCTTGATGGAAGTGACCTAGACTTTAGAGAGAAATTCTAGTTTTCAAATCATTTATATCTGAACGTTGAGGAAATTTTCATTAAGACATTGCTGAGACTATAGATTGCATCTCTTCATCTATAATTAACAAATTTTAAATTCATCTTATTTAATGAGCACTTCTTAGTTTTTCTGTTTTTAGTTTTTCTCTTGTATAAATATTGGGGTTATTATGGTGCTTTCTGATAAAATTATGCAGGGAGGCATACATGACCCTGTTGACCCTAATTTGCTTTCCTATATATAAGCTAAAGATTGGATAATCATCCTGCACTACTCATATTAAGGACCAGAAGCCCTCCATTGTTCATAAGCCATTATTTTAAATGTATGATTTTAAATCTTATAAATTTATTTTAGACTCAAAAATGTCCTGAAGTTATGGATTCGAGGTTATGTAAGGAATTTTTGGGTTTTCTTTTTTTTTTTTTTTTGCAGAATATGATTATATTTGCACAAAGTATATAAAATAACTAGCTTCTAGAGAAATTACAGTTTGCATCACTTATTCCTTAGGGAAAGTAAAATGTAAACTACTCAGTCTCCTTTCAATCAATCAGTAAAGAATTTAGCTTGATGATACTAATAAAGACATAAAGAACTTCCAAGAGAGATAACCATCCTCATTCATAATTTTAAACCAGAATTTCAGGAATTGGATGCCCTAAAATAAATTAACTACAAAATAAAACCATTATTATGAAACAGAACTTTTTATCTCGTCTTGGAAATTTCCAAGGTCCTCAATTAACTTGAACAGATGAAAAAGAAATTTTTTTGCATGAGAGAGGAGAAGAGGTAAGGTTTTGTTTTGTTTAGTTTTTTGGAAGCAAAACAGTTCTGGGTATTGGTTTCTGATATTTCACACTATGACCTTAAGTGAATCCCAATCCCCTGGTCATATCCCATACCAATTAAATCAGAATCTCTGGAGATGCATCTCAAACATCAGTAGTAACTAAAGCTCCCCAGGAGAGCTTTTGTCCAATATGCGAAGTACTAAGCCTGAGATACATTACTCTAGAAGCTGCTAGGATTTGTGACTATATAGCAAAACAGAATGTGGACTCAAAATGGAAAGGTACCATGAAAAGTCCTTCTATTTATTCTCTGACTTCCAGGCAGTATCATATCCATGCTATTATGAAGAATGAATTAATCAGACAGAATACAATGTTATAAATAAAGAAGAGGATTAGTGCTTTTCTTACACTGAAATGAAGTTAACTCTGACATAATTCAGTGATAGTTTAATAGTGCATGGCAGTTGCCCATTTGTTTTGGATCATAAATATAAATTTAATTTGAAACTACAGTGCAAATTTAAGAAATCTGCAAGTAATGGCACAAATTAGAGTTTAGTCAATATGCTGAGAACAACACCTCTCTGGGGGAAATGCCATGGGATATAACAAAATGTTTATTACTTCCATGTTGTATCCAAGGCACCAAATCTATTTGCCTATTTTTTCATCTGTAAAAAAAAAAAAGAAATTACATTTTAAAAAATCTGTTAAAAAAGGAAAGTGGGTTGAAAGGGTTATCAAGGTAGTCTCAAGAGAGGAAAAGAAGTTGCAAAACAAAAAAGTATGTAGAGAAGGGGGTAGGGACAATCCCAACTTCTTTCCTTTGGGGACATTAAGGAGTATGCTAATGATCTGAAGATATGCTTGAAAGTTCCAGGCCTTTTTTACCAGCTGGTGGGGCTACTGCCATGATTCACTATACCATAGCTGTAGCTGTATCTTTTGTTTTTACAGTGAACATGAAATAGAAGGGCTTATTTATTATGGCTTTAAAAAGATGAATATTAAATGAGATGTTTACTCACAAATTTCAACAGCTATTAGAGTATTAGTTCATTAAAATTAATAAGCTAATATGAAACTGTTTTAACATTTCCAGATTTATAATTTGCTACTGAAAACTTGCAAACAACTGAACAGATGTAAACTTCAAATCTTTACCTTCACTAGTATCAGGCTTGTGCTATAATTAAGCAAAGCAGCTTAAGATATTTAAAACAAAAACTTCATAACTGTGCTGACAATGAAATGGTTTTTATTAGCAAAGGTCTACTCTACATACACGTTTTAACTTTTCTAGGGAAATTGAAAAAGTTGAGAAATTTTAGGTTACTACTCTTTTGTGAACAATTCTATTATTTTGGTAATACAGTAGAGGTTCTGCTGTTTTATAATATCACTTAAAATATATGATCTACTGCATTTCTGATGGGCTGAAATATTATACTGGATATAATGCAAGATTATGTATAAATTAGATATTTTATAGTAGAATCTGAAAATATAATCTGGAAACAGTTTCTATCCTGTTAATTTTTTTCTTCAATACTACATTTAAATATCCTTTTTCTTAAAATAACAAGGAGAGAAAATAATAACATATGGCACAGGAACTGCCTTTTCTTTTGTTACTCTTTCTGGTCTGAGAAAATGAAAGGCCATTAGGTTAATTTCTAAAAATATTACAAGAGAATTTAAAAAGAGACAATTTAAGTAACTAGAAACTTTTGAGTTCATTCTGAAATATGTATTATGCTTTCAGTTTATTTTATTCTACATTGCTTATGTGGTATGTCCTAAGATTTCATACAGAACAAGAAAAGAACAAGGTTACTAGTTTATTTTCAAAAGAGCTTATACAGACAATTGGTGGCCGAATATGAGACTTTTCAAGCTGATTTGATAATATGACTTCCTGTGAAGTGGGTGCTGATTTCTCAGGAATAGTAGCAGAGCTTTGAAAAGATAAGATGAATCTGAAGTAATAGTGCCTTTTTAAATTCTCAATAGGGAAAATAATCTCTCAAGCAGATAAAATGATTTTTTTTTCTTAAACTGAATTGTCATTGAATTAATGGAGTCTGGGACTTCCCTGGTGGTCCAGTGGTTAAGACTCCACGCTTCCAATGCAGGGGGCGTGGGTTCAATCCCTGGTCAAGAAACTAAGATCCCACATGCCACATGGCACAGCCAAAAAAAAAGAAAATTAATGGAGTCTGACTTTTCTGAACAACATTTCCTATCAGGTTGATCTCCAAAATGTTTAACAGCTAGTAATATAATATTTCTAGTTACATAAATCAAAAATTAGAAAATATATTCCTTTTCATTCACTTAAGCGACTGTAAATATTTATAAAACTGATAACCAGCTCATATAACTAATAGCATAAATTACTAAATCATTTCAATAATTTCTATTTGGAGACTTAGAAATGTTAGGAATAACTTTTTGATATAGATATTGCTACTTAAATGAGGCCCTGTCTGAGCCATGATCTGACAAGGTAGGTTTATCTGATAACAAACTTCAGTTATGAATTTAACTACCCATGGGTTATTTTCTTAATTCCTTATTTTGTTTCAAATAAGGGACCCCTACTGTGTTTCTCAAAAGGAGTCCTATTGGTCTTTTGGTCAGGACAGTTCTTCATTGTATGAGACTAACCCAACATTGCTGAACATTTAGCACACCTGACCAGAAGTAGACCCTTCATTTATTGTAACTACCAGTATCCCCCCTTATATTTCCAAATATCTCCCAACATCACCCCATGGAGGTTACATACGGATTCAAACATTAATGAAGGTTGCTTATTCTTTTTTTCCAGCTTTATTGGCAGTATCAATGACCCAAAAAAATTTTTTTAAGAATCTAAAGTATACAGTTTGGTAATTTGATATATGTATACATTATGAAAGGATACCTCCACAGTGAGTCAGATAACACAACCATCACCTCACATGTTTTCTTTAAGTTTTTGTTTGTTTGTTTTTTGTGTTTTTTTTGGTGAGAACATTTAAGTTCTACTCTCTTAGCAAATTTCAGTTATACAATACAATGTTATCAACTATAACCACATTAGGTCCTGAGACTTTATTCATCTTATAACTGAAAGACTGTACCCTTTTACCAACCTTTCCCTATTTCCCCCACTCCTCAGCCCCAAATAAACCATTTTTCTACCCTGTTTCTATGAGGCTTTTCTGGTTTATTTGTTTGTTTTTTGTTTTGTTTAGATTCCACGTATAACTGATAGCATGCAGTATTTCTTTCTCTGTCTTGCTTATTTCACTTAGCACAATGCTGTCCACATTTATCTGTGTCAAAATAGCAGGATAGGATTTCCTTCTTTTTTAAGGCTGCATATTATTCCATTATATATATATATATATATATATATATATATATATATATATATATATATATACCACCTTTCTTTATCCATTTACCCATCAATGGACATTTAGTTAGTTTACATACCTTGGTGTATATCTCTTCCAGATAGTGATTTTGTTTCCTTTAGATATGTACCCAGAATTAAGATTACTGGATCTATGATAGTTCTATTGTTAATTTTTTGAGGAACTTCCATGTGGTTTCCCATAGTGGCTGCACCAGTTTACATTTCCACCAACAGTGTGCATGGTTCCCTTTTCTCCACATCTTCTCCAGTATTAACCTCTTGTATTTTAGATAATAATCATGCTACCAGCTGTGAGTTGATATCTCATTGTGGTTTTGATTTGCATTTCCTTGGTAATTAGTGATGTTAAAAGTACCTTTTAATGTACCTGTTGTCCAGTTGAATGTTTTCTTTGGAAAAATGTCTTTTCAGGCCATTTGCCTGTTTTTTAGTTGGGTTATTTGTGTTTTTGCTATTGAGTTGTATGAGTTCTTTGTCTATGTTGGATATTAACCTTATATCAGATACGTAGTTTGCAAATATTTTATCCCAATTCATAGGTTGCTTTTTCATTTTTTTGATGGCTTCCTTTGATGAGCAGCAGCTTTTTATTTGATGTCATCCCACTTGTTTTTTTTTTTTTTTTTTTTGCTTTTGTTGCCTTTACTTTTGGTGTCAAATACAAAAAATCATTGCCAAGACCAGTGTCAAGGAACTTATACCCTATGTTTTCATCAAGAATTTTACAGTTTTAGGTTTTACATGCAAATCTTTAACCCATTTTTAGTTGATTTTTTTGTGTATGGTGAAAGATAGGGGTTCTGTTTCATTCTTTGGCATGTGGCAATCCATTTTTCTAAGCACCATTTATTGAAGTGGCTATCCTTTCCTCATTGTATATTCTTGGCCCCTTTATCAAAAATTGACTGTATATGTATGGATTTATTCCTAGGCTCTCTATTCTGTTCCATTGCTCTGTGTCTGTTTTTATACCACTACCATATAGTTTTGAATACTACAGCTTTCTACTATAGTCTGAAATCAGAAAGTGTAATGCCTCCAGCTTTGTTCTTCTTTCTCAAGATCATTTTAGCTATTTGGTTTCTTTTGTGATTCCTTACAAATTTCAGGATTGCTTTTTCTATTTCTGTGAAAGATGCCACTGGAATTTTGATAAGGATCACACTGGATCTGTAGGTGACTTTGGGTAGGACAGACATTTTAACAATATTAATTCTTCCAATCCATGAATATGGAATATTTTTCCATTTGTGTCTTCTTCAATTTCTTTCATCAATATCTTACAGTTTTCAGTGTACAGATCTTTCACCTCCTTGGTTAAATTTATTCCAGTGTTCTTATGCTATTGTTAATAGTATTTTCTTAATTTCTTTCTGATAATATTTTGTTGGTGTATAGAAATACAACTGATTTTTGTATATTGATTTGGTATCCTGCATCTTTACTGAATTTATTGATTATATCTAGGAGGTTTTTTATGAAGTCTTTAGGATTTTCTCTTTATCATAACATCCACAAATAGAGACAATTTTACTTTTTCCTTTCTGCTTTGGATGGCTTTTTTTCCTTGGCTAATTGCCTAGGACCCCAAACTATGTTGAATAAAAGTGGTGAGAATGGGCATCTTTGTCTTATTCCTGTTTTTAGAGGAAAAGCTTTTAGTTTTCTACCATTAAGTATGTTGCTAGCTGAGAGCTTGCCATATATGTTCTTTATTATGTTGACATATGTTCTCTTTATAATCCAGTTTACTGAAAGTTTTGTCACCAAGCGATCTTCAATTTTGTCAAATGCTTTTTCTGCATCTGTCAAGATGATCATGTGATTCTTTCATTTTGTTAATGTGGTATATCACATTGATTTACAGATGTTGCACCATTCTTTCATACCTGGAATAAATCTCACTTGATCATGTTACCTGATCCTTTTAGTGTTGAATTCATTTTTCTAACATTTTGTTGAGGATTTTTGCATCTGTATTCATCAAGAATATACCCATAATTTTCTTTTCTTGTAGTGTCCTTGTCTAGCTTTCATATTAGAGTAATGCTGTCCTAGTAAAATGAGTTTGGAAGTGCTCCCTCCTCTTCAATTTTTTGAAAGAATTTGAAGAGGATTACCATTAGTTTTTCTTTTAATTTTTGGTAGAATTCATCAGTGAAGCCATCTGTCATGGATTTTATTTGATGGGAAGTTTTTGATTACTGATTCAATCATCTTACTAGTAATTGAGCTGTTCATATTTTCTGCTTCTTGATGATTCAGTCTTGGTAGGCTCTATGTTTCTAGGAATTTAAGTTTTATTTAGGTTGTCCAAATTTTTGGCATATAATTGTTCACAGTCTCTTATGCTTCTTTGTACTTGCATATTATCAGTTGTAATGTCTCCTTTTTCATTTATAATTTTATTTTTTGAGTTCCTTTTAAAAATTTTTTGGTAAGTCTAGCTAAAGGTTTATCTATTGTATCTTTACAAAAAACACAGCTCTTAGTTTCAATGATCTTTTCTATTGTCTTTTTGGCCCCTATTACATTTATTTCTGCTCTAATCTTTATGTCCTTTCTTCTACTAACTTTGGGCCTAGTTTGTTCTTTTTCTAGTCCATAAAGTATAAAATTAGGTTGTTTATTTGATATCTTTGTCTCTCTTTTTTTTTTTTTTTTTTTGGCCATGACACGTGGCTTGTGGGAACCTAGTTCCCCAACCAGGGATCAAACCCGCACCCCCTGCATTGGAAGCACAGAGTCTTAACCACTGGACCACCAGGGAAGTCCCCTGAGATCTTTTTTTCTTAATGTCGGCATTCATTACTATAAAATACCCTCTTAGAACTGCTTTTGCTGCACCCCATAAGTTTTTATATGTTGTGATTCTATTTTTATGGGTCTCAAGATAATTCCTGACTTCTCATTTTGACCCATTGGTTGTTCAGGAACATGTTGTTTAATCTACATGTTTGTAAATTTTCCAGTTTTCTTCTTGTAATTGATTTCTAATTTCATATCATTGTGGTCAGAGAATATGCTTTATATGATTTCAATCTTATTACATTTGTTAAGATTTCTTTTGTGTCTTATCATATGATCTGTCCTGGAGAATGTTTCATTTACATTTATAAAGAATGTGTATTCTGCTACATTTTGGGTGGAATGGTCTGTATATATGTCTTAGGTTCATCTGACCTTACGGGTAGTTTAAGTCCAATGTTCCTTATTCATTGTCTGTCTAAATCATCTCTCCATTCTTGAAAGTAGAGTTCTAAGGTTCCTGGCTATTATTAAATTGCTGTCTGTTTCTCCCTTCAGATCTCATAATATTTGTTTTATATGTTTAGGCATTCCTATGTTGGATGCATAAATACAAATATTATGCAGTCATTCTTGGTATCCATAAGAGATTGGTTTCAGGAGCCCCCACTGTTACTATAATCAGCAGATACTGAAGTCCCTTAATAAAGTGGCATAATTCAATGAAAGCGGTTGGCACTCCATGTCTGTAGATGTGAAACCCATGGATATAGAGGGCCAAATGCAACCTCTTGATGAATTGGCCCCTTTATTATTATATAACCACCTTCTTTGTTTCTTGTTACAGTCTTTGACTTAATGTCTCTTTTGTCCAATAGAAGTATGACTACCCCTGCATTTTAAAAATTTACATTAAGTATCTTTTTCCATCTTTTATTTTAAGACTGTGTGTGTCTTTAAAGCTGAAGTAAGCCTCTTGTTGGCAACATATAGTTGGATTTTTTTTTTTTTTTTTTTTTTTGGTGGCATGCAGGATCTTAGTTCCCTGACCAGGGATGAAACCGGTGTCCCTGGCAGTAGAAGTGAGAAATCTTAACCACTGGACTACCAGGGAAGTCCCTGGATTTTTTTTAATACACACTCTCTGTTGTTGAATAATTTAGTCCATTCACATTTAAAGTAACTATTGATACGTATGGACTTATTATTGCCATTTTGTTATTTTCTGTTTGTTTCATTATTCTCTTGTTCCTTTATTTCTCTCATTCTCTTCCTTTGTAATTTGAGGAATTACAGTTTTCCTTTGTAATGATTTTCTGTAGTGGTATGCTTTGCTTGCTTTGTCTTTATTTTTTGTGTATCTACCATAGATTGTGTGTGTGTGTGTGTGTGTGTGTGTGTATGTGATCTTACAACATAATCATGTATTTTATTGTCTTTTAAAAATGTTATATGTTTATTGGGCTTCCCTGGTGGTGCAGTGGTTAAGCATCTGCCTGCCAGTGCAAGAGACATGTGTTCGAACCCTGGTCCGGGAAGATCCCACATGCCGCGGAGCAACTAAGCCCGTGCGCCACAACTACTGAGCCTGCGCTCTAGAGCCCAGGTACCAAAACTACTGAGCCCACGTGCCACAACTACTGAAGCCCATGTGCCTAGAGCCCATGCTCTGCAACAAGAGAAGCCACCACAATGAGAAGCCTGAGCACCACAACAAAGAGTAGCCCCCACTCGCCGCAACTAGAAAAAAGCCACGTGCAGCAGTTAAGACCCAAAGCAACCATAAATAAATAAATTTATTTATTTTTTATTTATTTAAAAAATGTTATATGTTTATTAATTTCTTTCCTTTCAGTTTTATTGAGATATAATTGACATAAAGCACTGTATAAGTTTAAGGCATGCAGCATAATGATTTGACATACATCAATCATGAAATGATTACCTCAATAAGTTTAGTGAGCCTCCATCATCAAATATATATAGAAAATAAAGGGAAAAGATTTTTTCCTTGTGATGAGAACTCTTAGGATTTACTCTCTTAACAACTTTCAGATATAATACAGAGCAGTATTAATTATATGAATCATGTTATACATTACATCCCTAGTACTTATTTATCTCATAACCAGACATTTGTACCTTTTGACTACCTTTATCCAATTCCGCCTCCCCCCAGCTACTACCTCTCTGGTAACCACAACTCTGATCTCTTTTACTGTGAGTTGGTTTATTTGGTCTTTTTTGAAGTATGATGGACCTGCAACACTCTGTTAGTTCCTGGCACACAAGATAGTGATTATTTTGTAATGTATAGAAATATCTAATCACCAAGATAAGTCTAGTTACCATCTGTCACCATACAAAGATATTACCTTATTATTGACTGTTTTCCCCGTGATGTACATTTCATTTTCATGACTCATTTATTTTGTAACTGGAAGTTCGTAACTCTTCATTTTCCCTCACCTTATTTCTCTCCTCCCCGATCCCCTTTCCCCTCTGGCAAACCTTTGTTCTCTGTATCAGTGACTGTTTCTGTTTTGTTTCATTCATTTGTTTTTTTTTTTTTAGATTCCACATATAAGTAAAATCATATGGTATTTTACTTTCTCTGTCTGACTTATTCCACTTAGCATAATACCCTCCAGGCTCATCCATGTTGTCACAAATGGTGAGATTCCATTCTTTTTATGGCTGAGTAATATTCCATTGTATGTATATGTGTGCACACGCATGTGTGTGTGTCTACATCTTCTTTATCTATTCATCTATCTATGGGCATGTAGGGTTGCTTCCATATGTTGGCTATTGTGAATTATGTTGCAAATAACATAGGGGTGCATACACCTTTTCTAATTGTGTTTTCATTTCTTTGGAAAAATACTCAGAACTGGAATTGCTGGACCACATAGTAGTTCTCTTTCTAATTTTTAAGGACCCTCCATACTGTTTTCCATAGTGGTTGCACCAATTTACATTTGTACCAACAGTGCATGAGAGTTTCCTTCACTCCATATCCTTGCCAACACTTGTTAGTATCTTTTTTTTTTTTTAAAGAAACTGCTTTTTATTTATTTATTTATTTATTTTTGGCTGTATTGGATCTTCGTTTCTGTGCGAGGGCTTTCTCTAGTTGCGGCAAGTGGGGGCCATTCTTCATCGCAGTGCGCGGGCCTTTCACTGTCGTGGCCTCTCTTGTTACGGGGCACAAGCTCCAGACGCGCAGGCTCAGTAGCTGTGGCTCACAGGCCTAGTTGCTCCGCGGCATGTGGGATCTTCCCAGACCAGGGTTCGAACCCGCATCCCCTGCATTGGCAGGCAGACTCTCAACCACTGCGCCACCAGGGAAGCCATTAGTATCTTTTTGATAATAGCCATTCTGATGCGTGTGAAGTGATATCTCATTGTTGCCTTTATTATGTTGAAGTATGTTTCCTCTATACCCACTTTGTGGAGAGCTTTTTCAATAAATGAATGTTGAATTTTGTCAAAAGCTGTTACAACATCTATTGAGCTGATCATATCGTTTCTATTCTTCAGTTAATGTGCTATATCACAGTGACTAATTTGAGAATACTGAACCATTCTTGCATTGCTAGGAAAAATCCCAATTGATAGTGTTCTCTGATCCTTGTAATGTATTATTGGATTTGATTTGCTAACATTATGTTGAGGATTTTTGAATCTGTATTCATCTGGGATATTGACCCATAATTTTCTTGTGGTGTCTTTGTCTGGTTTTTGTATCAGGGTAATGCTGGCCTAGTAAAATGAGTTTGGAAGAGTTTGAAAAAGATAGGCATTAATTCCTCTTTAATGTTTGGTAGAATTTGCCTGTGAAGCTTTCTGATACTGGACTTTTGTTTGTTGAGAGTTTTTAAATTAGTCCTTCAATTTCATGACTGGCATTTGGTCTGTTCATATTTTGTGTTTCATTCTGAGTTAGTCTTGGGAAACTATGTTTCTAGGAATTTATCAATTTCTCCTAGGTTATTCATTTTATTGGCATATAATTGTGATAGTAATCCCTTTTGATCCTTTGTATTTCTGTAGTGTTGGTTTTAACTTCTCTCTCATTTCTGATTTTATTTATTTGGGCCTTCTCTTTTTCTTAATGCATCTGACTAAATGTTCATGAATTTTATTTCTTTTCAGAGAACCAGCTTTTAGTTTCATTGATCTTTTCTACTGTTGTTTTAGTCTGTGTTTCATTTATTTCTGCTCTGATCTTTATTCTTTCCTTCCTTCTACTAACTTTGTTTTTCTATTTGTTCTTTTCCTAGTTCCTTTAGGTGTAAGTTTAGGTTGAGATTTTTCTTGATTCCTGAGATAGACTTGTATTGCTATACAATTCCCTTTTAGAGCTGCTTTTGCTGCCTATGATAGATTTTGAATCATTGTGTCTTTGCTGTCATTTGTATGCAGGTATTTTTTAATTTCCTCTTTGATTTCTTCAGTGACTCACTGGTTATATAGTACCATATGGTTTAGCCTACATATGTTTGTTTGTTTGTAGGTGGTTTTTTTTTGCAGATATTTCATTTTTAGTCTCATACCATTGTGGATGGAAAAGATGCTTGATATGATTTCAGTTTTCCTAAATGTATTGAGGTTTGTTTTTTGGCCTAGCATGCAGTGTATTCTGGAGAAAGTTCCATGTGTACTTCAAAAGAATGTATATGTTGCTGTTTTGGGATGGAATGTTCTCTAAGTGTCTATTAAGTCTCTCTGGTCTAATGTGCCATTTAAAGCTAGTGTTTCCTGATCGATTTTATATCTGGATAATCTTCCCATCTATGTAAGTGGGATGTTTAAGTCACCTACAATTAATACTTGCTTTAAATATTTAGGTGCTCCTATGTTGGGTGTATATATATTTACAATTGTTATATCTTCTTGTTGGATTGATACCTTTATCATTACTTAATGTCCTTCTTGTCTGTTATGACAGTCTTTATTTTAAAGTCTATTTTGTCTGATATGAGTATTGCTACCTCTGCTTTCTTTTCATTTCCATTTGCATGGAATAGCTTTTTCCAGCCCCTCATTTTCAATCTGTGTGTGTCTTTAGATCTGAAGTGTGTCTCTTGTAGGCAGCATATATATGGGCCTCATTTTTTTTATCCATTCAGCCACTCTATACCTTTTGACTGAAGCATTTAGTCCATTTACATTTAAAGTTTAAAGTTTATACATTTATTCCCATTTTGTTAAGTGTTACCTGGGTGTTTTGTACTTCTTATTTATTTCTAACTTCTTTTGCTCTCTTCCCTTGTTATTTAATAACTATGTTTGGATTTTTTTCTTTTGTGTGTATCTATTATAGGTTTTTTGGGTTTGTGGTTACCATGAGGTTCATATATATATACATACGTGTGTGTGTGTGTGTTTATGTGTGTGTGTGTGTGTATATATATACACACACACACGATTATTTTAAGTTGAATATCTCATTTTTTAAAGCATTCTAACAACTCTTTTTACTCCTCCCACCCACATTTGTTTTTGACATATTTTACAATTTTTTGTTTTGTTTATCCCTTAACTATTTTTTATGGTTATAGATGACTTGCTATGTTTGACTTTTAGCTTTCCTGTTAGCTTTATAAGTGATTAATCTACCACTATTATTGTATATTTGTCTTTACCAATGAGATTTTTCCTTTCATAATTTTCATATTCCTAGTTTTGGTCTCTTTTTTCTGCTTAAAGAGGATGCTTTAACATTTCTCATTAAACTGGTTTAGTGGTGCTGAACTTTTTTACCTTTGGTTTGTCTGTAACACTCTTTACCTCTCCTACAAATGTGAATAATAGTCTTGTTGTGTAGACTATTCTTGGATGTAGGTTTTTCCTTTCCTCACTTTGAATATATCATTCTGGCCTGCAAAGTTTCTACTGAAAAGTCAGCTAACCATGTTATGGGACTTCCATTGGATATAAGTAGTTGCTTTTCTCTTGCTGCTTTTCTCTAATTTTTGACATTTTAATTACAGTGTGTCTTGGCATAGACCTCTTTGGGTTGATCTCATTTGTGATTCTTTCTGCTTCCTGGACCTGGATGTCTGTTTCCTTTCCCAGGATAAGGAAGTTTTCAGCTATTACTGCTTCAAATAAGTTATCTGCCCCTTTCTCTCTTCTCCTTATGGGACTCTTATAGTGTGTACATTGGTCCATTTGATGGTGTCCCATAAGTACCTTAAGATATCTTCACTCTTTTTTAATCTTTTTTTTTCTTTTTGTTCCTCTAATTAAATGAATTCCATTGCCCTGTCTTCTACTTTGCTGGTCCTTTTTTCCATTTGATCTAGTCTGCTTGAACCCTCTCTATTGAATTTTTTAGTTCAATTATTGATATCAGCTATGTGATTTCTGTTTGGTATTTTAAAAAATATTTTTTCTCTTTGTTTGAATTCTCACTTTGTTCATGCATTGCTCTCCTAACCTCAGTGAGCATCTTTGTATCTGTTATTTTGAACCATCAGGTAAAGTTCTTTTCTGTTTCACTAAGATGTGTTTATGTAAATTTATCCTGTCCTTTTGTTTGAAATATACTCCTATTTCTTCATTTTCCTTGACTTTCTATTTTGGTTTTTGTGCAAGACTCTCCCAGTCTTGACAGAGTTGTCTCAATTAGGAGATGAACCTTATCTATCAGCCCAACCCAAGCACCTAGTTGTGTCCTAAATTTTTGTGATTGTCCATGCCTCTGCCTTTATTTTTAGTGGCTCCCAGTAGCTGAGGGTGTATCAAGACCCATCAATGTCCCAAAGGGGAAGATCACAGTCAGCATTTAGATGCAGCTTGATTGAAAGTGGTCCCTCAAGCAGCAGTTGGGAAAGTAAGTAGTTAAGCCTCTTCCAGGGAGAAAGTGGGAAATGGACATTTTCCCCTGCTCCCTCTATAATAGGCCCAGGTTTATAGCCAGAGGGGAGGGTTGGTGCTCCTTTGTCCATTAAGAACTGTTTATTTATTTTACACAGTCCTGTGGAACTTGTGAGTGAAAATTCCATTGGCTACTAGAGCCAAGCAATCTGAGGCCCATCTTTCAGTGGCAGCCACAAAACCTGGGGTACCCCAGATGTGTTTACAGGCTCCTTCTAGGGAGATACTGGCAACTTGGTTTCATTATTGGAGTGAGCTAGAGAGAGAAGGTGGGAGGGATATCCACCAATTTCTCTGGTCTCTAGAGAGGATCACAGCTGCCCCTAGATGCCTACCAACTTAGAAGCCAGGCTGTCAAGTGGCAGCTTTTAGAGTATGTAGATAAACCCCTTTCAGGAAAAAACTGAGAGGCTGTTCTGCCTGCTTCATCTGCACTGAGCCCTGGTGGGATAGCCAGTTAAGAATTGCTTCTTCGTTTGCCACAGTTCTGTGGAACTTATGAATGGAAGCCCTTTAGCTATCAGAGTCAGGTGATCTGGGGACCCATACCCTGTTTGGCAGCCATAAAATCTGGGGTGCAGATGTGTTTACATGCTCCTTCCAAGTAAGTACTGGTGACTTGTATCAGGCTGGACAGAGAAGGCAGGAGAGGTATCCCCTGGCTTCCCCAGTCTCTTGGGAGGATGCAGGCCAGACCCTAGAACCATCTAAATTAGAAGCCTGGCCCTGAGGCAGAAGCTTTTAAAGTATGCAGATAAACTTCTCTCAGGGAAAGACTGGTGTATGAGTGATTTTGCCTGATCCCTCTGCAGTGAGATAGCCATGGCAGTTCTAGTATGCCCATTAAGAATCGCTTCTTTGTTTGTTTGCTGTCATCTTGTGGTTCTCATGGACCCAAGCCCAGTTAGATTTCCGAGGTAGGTGTTTTGAAACTCCCTCTATTGAGAGTCTTAAATGTTGGAATACTAGATATAGGGTCCAAATCCTTTGCTCCTCAGGGAGAAGCTGGGAGTCAGGGATTCATCCCCAGTTATACAGCACTGTGTAAGGGGTTGGGTTTATGGCAAGAGTGTGCTTCAACCTTTCCTACCCAATTCACCATGGATATTTTTTTATTCATCTGATGTATACGATCAGTCAGCTACTTTCCGGATCTCTTTCAGAGGGAATTTCTCCATGTGTAGCTCTACATTCATTTTGTCTGTGGGAGTAGGAGAGCTCAGGAATCTCCTGTGTTGCCATTTTGGTTGACTACTACCTCACTGTCTTCTAACTAATCAGGTTGCTCAGTATTTTAGTGTCAAAGAAAAGATTTTTAAAATAAGGTGGGATATATTTATATATCCAGCAAAAATAGATAAAATTATTTTAAAAATAATTATCTTCTCAAAAGGCAGTTTGCTTGAAATAGTTTCAGTATAAAATGTCAAGCTAATGAGAGAATTTTGCATTGTCTTACATTTTGAAATATCTGGAATTTAATGTACTGTCATGGGTATATAAACAGGAACTGGCTTTATGATCCAGATCCATCACTTATGATGTGACCCGTGGCAAACCAGTAAACTGGCAAAGCCTCAAGCCCTTTTTGTATTTTTAATTTGTAAACTGGAGAACATATCTATCCTGAAAGACTTACTGATAATTAAAATGATCCAGTACACTGTTTCACAACCTAAATGAGGCTCTTTGAAATATTTCCTGACAAGAGATACCTTTGTAATATGTTGGATATTAGGTTAAGATCTCCAAACTAAATATACTCTAAAAAATTTACCACTGAACCTCAATTTTTAGCATTACAGTGTGTAACTACAAATAGACTCATTGATAAGATCTAGTTATTCTGAATTCCATGTTATTATAAATAAAGGAAAATAAGGGATTGTATATTTATTTTTTACAGAAGAAAACTATTAAATCTTGTTACGTGGAAAATATTCTTAATTTCGAGTGTAAATGATTACATTATAACATCTAATTGAACATACATTTTATATAATACTTTTTGTTTAAAATAAAACAGACAAAAATTAGGGAGTATATTTATCTAAATCTTAGACAAACAACCACACTCAAAACTAATATCACTAAATGATTATGTAATGGTTGTTTGCTTTTTAATAGACAAATGGTTTTCTGGTGTTTGTTTATTATGTATTTATCCTGGCATCATAAATAAAATGTACCACATTTAGCCCAATTGTGACAAATTTGGAATATGATACTATAAACCCATAATTTATGTATAAAATGTAAATATAATTATCATAAATTACATACCTTAATGGCAAGTATTATAGTCCTCCAAAATTAAAGGGAAAAAAAACAAGTAAATCACATTTATTTTTTGTACTTACTTAAGTTATAAAAATAAAAAAGATGTGGTACTGCCACAAGACATGTCTTGATAAATTTAAAAAGATTGAAGTCATACAAAGTATCTTCTCAACCACAATGAAATAAGCTAGAAATCAAGAGGGAAAATTGAAAAGCTCACAAATAGGGATTAAATAACACACTTTAAACAAACAGTGGGTCAAATAAAGTGCAAAGGAAATTAGAGGATACCTCATGATGGAGTGTTGTCACCATCATGATGGTGTGAGTTGTTCCTTTTTTTCAATCTCCCCTTTAATTTAGAACTCTTTGGAGATCTGTTAGTGAGCAAAAATGCCTCTCTGCACAGCACACTAGGACACACATGAGATCCATCCATCTGTGCATCTGAAAGTGGGTGGATTGGACTTTGGAGAAGGCTACAAAGCCAAGGGGGACAGTGACTGCAGCACCTGTCAGGAGTGACTACTCTAATAGGAGGTAGAAAGAGAGAGTGGTGAGTGAAAGTCTGCCAGGCCACACAGGCTGCAGCTGGACAGAACACAGTGCTCTTTCTGAGGAGGGACCTCCATGACTGGGGGAGGTCATAGAAGAGGGAAGACGACACACAAAGAGAACTGAAGGAACACACTTCCTGCTATCTGCCCCAGGATTTCAGTAAGCGGTCAACCCATAGACCTCTGAGACTCCTTAACTCTAAGATCTCCCTACTGGTCCATGGGCACACCCAAAGCCCCAGATACCAAGCCCATACCTCCCTACACTCTGCCACCTGCTTTTTTTCTTTTTATGCCAACATTTTTATGCACATGCTCCCAACTTTGGCAGCACATCAGCTCTGGTAAGAGAAACTGAAAATTTGTGCTATAGTCCACCTTCTGGAAAACAAAGAAAAGTTTCTAATTGCCAATCTGTTTAACTGTTTGTTAGACTCAAAGTAAACAAAACCTTCCAAAATAAGAAAGGTGCTGTTTACTACTTCAAATGTGATGACAGAGGCACATTTCATCAAACACTATGAAAAATCATGGTAATTTTGTATCTCAAAAAGAAAATGACAAATCTCCAGCAACTAAACTCAAAGACATTGAATTCTTTATCAGTTAGATTGCAATATTCCAAGTAGCTGTTATGAAGAAATTGAACAATCTGAAAGAAAACTCAGAAAAGCAAATTCATTGAATGCAGGAATAAAATTAACATACAGGAGGAGTATTTTACCAAAGAGATTGAAATTATTTTTTTAAAAAAAAGAAACAAATTCTGGTGCTAAAGGACTCAATAAATGAGATGAAGAATGCATTAGAAAGTATTAAAAATAGAGCAGATCAGATGGAAGAGAGAATTAATTAGTGATCTGGAGGATAGGAATTTAGAAATGATTCAGGTAGAAGAGGAGAGAGAACTAAGATTTCTAAAAAGTGAAGAAACCCTACAAGAATTATGAGACTCCATTAGGAAAGCCAAAGTAATAATAATGGGTATGCCAGAAGAAGAAAGGGAGGAGGGGCAGAGGGTCTATTTTAAAAATAAATAAATAATAGCTGAGAACTTCCCAAGCCTGGGAAGTAATTAGACATACAAGTCCACAAACCTAACAGAACACTTCATTATCTCAATGCAAAAAGACCTTTTCCAAGACATTATAATGAAACTGTAAAACATCAATGATAAAGAATTTTAATGGCAGCCAGGGGGAAAAGGAAAGTAACCTACCAAGGAGCCCTCATTAGGCTATCAGTGAATTTCTCAGCAGAAACTCAGCAGGCCAGGAGAGAGTGGGATGAGATATTCAAAGTATTAAAATATACAATTTCCAGCCAAGGATACTCTATCTGGCAAAGTTGTCCTTCAGATATGAAGGAGTAATAAAGACTTTCCCAGACAAACAGAAGCTGAGGGAGTTTGCCACCACTTGACCTACCTTGCAAGAAACGTTAAAAGGAGTACTTCAAGCTGAAGTGCTAATTAGGGAAACATTAAAAAAAAAGTACACAAAACTGTGATAACTGTGATAGTCAGAATTAGAAAACTGTATGTTAGAATAGTATGTTAAGCACTTAATTCTAACATAAAAGTTAAAGGAAAAAAGCATTAAAATATAACTACTACAATTTGTTAATGAATTCACAGCACAAAAAGGTAATTTGTGACATCAAAAATATAAAAAGGGGACGAGTAAAAAGGAAGAACATTTATAGCTGAAAAAAGATAAGTTGCTATCAGCAGTAAAAGGACAAATTTATCTATGAGATATTTTATATAAGCCTCATAGTAACCACAAAGGAGAAATGTGGAATGAAGATACAAAATGTAAAAAAGGAGGAGAATGAAAAACTGATCACTGAAAACCACCAATATACAAACATAAAGAGAAGAAGGAAAAAGAAAATAATGGAGATACAAAATAACCAGAAGTCGAAAGATAAAATGGCAGTATCAAGTGCTTGCATATCAATAATCACCCTAAATGTAAATGTGTTGAACTCACCAATCAAAAGGCACAGGTAAAAATACAAGACCCAAACTCTATGCTGCCCACAAGAGACTCATTTCAGCTCTAACTACAGACATAGACTCTAAGTGAGGATGGAAGATGACATTCCAAGGAAGCAATAACCAAAATAAAGTGGGTGTAGCCGTATTTATTTCAGAAGTTGACTTCAAGCCAAAAATGGTAACAAGAGACAAAGAATGTCATTATATAATGATAAAGGGGTCAATACTCAAGAAGATACAACAGTCATAAATATATATATGCTCCCAACACCTGAGCAGTGAAATATACTATGCAAATACTAACAGATCTTAAGAGAGAAATAGACAATACAATAATAATCCTTCAGTACCCCACTATTGACAATGCATAGGTCATCCAGACAGAAAATCAACAAGGATATGTTGAAATGTAACCATTCCTTAGAACAAATAGAATATTATATATATATAACACACACACACACACATATATATATAAATAATATTCCATCCAAATGGAGCAAAATATACATTTTTCTCAAGTACATACAGAATATTCCCCAGGTTAGATCATATGATAGGAAACAAAACAAATCTTAGCAAATTTAAGAAGACTGAAATCATACCAACTATTTTTTGTGATCACAATGGTATGAAACTAGAAATCAAGAGAAGATCTATGAATATGTAGAAACTGAACAATACATTCTGAACAACCAATGGGTCAAGAAGAAATCAAAAGATAAATAAACTATTTTCAAACAAATGAAAATCCAACATAGACCTTGTGGTATACAGCAAAAGCAGTCTCAAAGGAAAGTTTACAGCAATAAATGCATATATTAAGAAAGATCACAAATAAACAATCTAACTTTATACCTCAAGGAATTAGAAAAAGAGTAAATTATGCCCAAAGTAAGCAGAAGAAGGAAGTAATAAAGATCAAAGCAGAAATAAATGAAATAGGGACCATAAAAAACAATAGGATCAACAAAACCAAGAGCTGGTTCTTCAAAATTGACAAAATTGTAACTACATTTACCAAGAATAAAAAGGAGAGAAGACTCAAATAAAATTCTAAATGAAAGAGGAGATACTATAGTTGATTATACAGAAATAATGGGATCATAAGAGATTATAAAACCTGGAAGAAATGCATACGTTTCTACAAACACATGACCTTCCAAGCCTGAATCAGGGAGAAATACAGAATCTGAATAGACCAATACTGAATAAAGAAATTGAATCAGTAATCAAAATCCTCCCAACACAAAAAACCCTAGGACCAGACAGCTTCACTGGCAAATTCTACCAAACATTTAAAGAAGAATTAATACCAGTCCTCTTCAAACTCTTCTAAAATATCAGGGAGGAGGGAACACATCCAAATTCATTTTACAAGGCCAGTATTACCCTGATACCAAAACCAGATAAAAGTACCATAAAAAAAAACAAGAATGCTATAGGCCAGTACCCCTGATGAATTTAGATTCAAAAATTCTCAACAAAATAGTAGTAAACCAAATCCAACAACACATTAAAGGGATTATACATCATGATCAGTGGGATTTATCTTTGGGATGCAAGAATGGCTCAACATATGCAATCAATAAATGGAATATATCACATTAACAAAATCAAAGGTTAAAATCACATGATCATCTCATTTGATGAAATTTAACATCCATTCATGATTTTAAAAATCTCAACAAATTAGGTATAGAAGGAATGAACCAAAACATAATAAGGGCCATTTATGACAGTTCCACAGATAACATCACACTCAATGGAGAAAATTGAAAGCTTTTCCTCTAAGATCAGAAACAAGACAAGGATGCCCACTCTCACCACTCCTATTCAGTATAGTACTGGAAGTCCTAGCTAGAGCAGTTAGACAAGACAAACAAATTAAAGGCATCCAAACTGGAAAGAAAGAAGTAAAATTGTTGCTATTTGCTGATACATGATTTCTAATATGATATTATATAGAGAAAATCCCAAAGAGTCAATCAAAAACTGTTGGAACTAATCAATTATTTCAGTAAAGTAGCAGGATACAAAATCAACATACAGAATTCAGTTGCATTCCTTCACACTAATGATGAAACATCTGGAAAAGAAATAAAGAACACTATCCCATTCACAACAGCATCAAAAACAAGAAAATATTTAGGAACAAATTTAACCAAGGAAATGAAAGATATATACTATGAAAACTATAAGACTTTGATTAAAGAAATTGAAGAAAGCTCAAAAAAAATGGAAAGACATCCTATATTCATGGATTGGAAGAATTAATGTTCTTAAAATGTTCATACTACCCAATACCATCTACAGATTCAATGCAATACTCATCAAATACCAAAGGCACTCTTAACAGAAATAGAAGAAACGATCCTGAAATTTGTGTGAAACCACAAAAGACTCTGAGTAACCAAAGCAATCTTGAGGAAAAATAAAGTTGGAGGTATCATGCTTCTTGATTTCCAACTATACTATAAAGCTATAGTAATTTTTTAAAAGTATGGTACTGGCACAGAAATATACACATAGAACAATGGAATAGAGAGCCCAGAATCAAATCCTAGCATATACAGTAGACTAATATTCAACAAGGGAGCCAAGAACACCCAATGGGAAAAGGTGCTGGGAAAACTGGAGAAACACATGCAAAATAATGAATTTGGACCAATGTCTCATACCACTCACAAATATTAACTCAAAATGAATCAAAGACAAACATAGGATCTGATACCATAAAAACTAGAAGAAAACATAAGGACGAAGTTCCTCAACATTGGTCTAGGTAATGATTTTCTGATATGCCAAAAGCACAAACAGCAAAAGCAAACATCAACAGATGAAACAACATCAAACTTAAAAGCTTCTGCACAGCAAAAGAACAATTAACAAAATTAGATAACCTACAGAATGGGAGAAAAATTTTGCAAGCCAATTTTGCAAGGGGTTAAAATCCAAACTATATAAAGAACTCGTATAACTTAATAACAAAAAGATAAACAATCCAATTAAAAACTGCATGGAACTAAATAGACATTTTTCCAAAGAGGACATCAGAATAGCCAACAGGCACATGAAAAGATGCTTAACATCACTAATCATCATGGAAATGCAAATCGAAACTATGAGATATCACTTCATACCTGTTATATAGAATGACTATCCTCAAGAAGACAGAAGACAACAGATGCTTGTGAGGATATGATGAAAAGAGAACTTTTATACACTGTTGGTGGGAATGTAGATTTGTCCAACCACTATGGAAAATAATATGAAGGTTCCTCAAAACATTAAAAATTTACCATATGATCCAACAATTCCACTTCTGGGTATATACCTAAAGGAAATGAAAACAGGATTTTGAAGATATATATGTACACCCATTTTTATTGCAGCATTATTCACAATAATCAAGATATGGAAACCTAAATGTCCATCAATGGATGAATGGATAAAAAAGATGTGGTGTATATATACAATGGAATTATATTCAGCCATGAGAAAGGAAGATATCCTTCCATTTGTGACAACATGGATGGACCTTGAGGAAACTATGCCAACTGAGATAAGTCAGACAGAAAAAGACCAAATACTGTATAATTTGACTTATATGTGGACTCTAAAAAAGAAATACTCATAAAAAACAGAGTAAAATGATGGTTACCAAGGGGTAGCAGGGATGTGGAGGAATAAGATTGAAGTTGTTTAAGGGTCCAAACTTGCAACAAGTAGTAAATAAGCCATAGAGATCTAATGCACAGCATAATTAATACAGACAACAATATTGTACTACAATCATCAAACTTGCTGAGAGACTAAAAATTGTCTCAAACACTGAAAAAAGGGATAATTATGCATGTGATAGATGTACTAAGTATTGCTGCAGTGGCAATCATATTTAAATGTATCAGATTGATACCTTAAATTTATATGATGTCATATGTCAGATATATTCAATTTAAAAAACTAGAGAAAAAATAAAATACATCAAGATGAATGAAAAATAAAACATACCAAAACTTAGGAGATATAGCAAAAGCAGTGCTCAGAGGAAAGTTTATAGCTATAAATGCCTACATTGAAAGAGAAAAACATCCTCAAACCAATAACATAATTTTGAGGAACTAGAAAACTAGAAAAAGAGGAGCATTCTAAACCTAAAACTAGCAGAAGTAAGGAAATAATAAAGATTAGAATGGCAGTAAATGAAAAACAATAGAAAAACAATGGAGAAAAATCAACAAAACCAAAAGTTGGTTCTTTTAAAATATCAAAAAAGTTGGCAACCCTTTAGCTAGATTGACAAAGAAAAAAGAAGATGCAAATAAATGACTAGACTCAGAAATAAAAGTAGAGGCTTCACTACCAACCTTACAGAAAAAAAAATAGTATACGAGAATACTATGAGCAATTTTATGACAACAAATTAGATAACCTAGATAGAATGGACAAATTTCTAGGAACACAAATTATCTAAACTTCTTAAGAATAAATAGAAAATCTCAACACACTTATAACAAATAAAGAACTTGAATCAGTAATCAAAAACCTCCCAAAAAGGCAGGGACCAAATGACATCACTGGTGAATTCTACCAAAATTTAAAGAAGTAACCCCAATCTTTGTTAAACTCTTGCAAAAAATTGAAGAGAACGGAATACTTCCTAACTCATTCTATGAGGCCAGCATTGCCCCAATATTAAAGCCATATAAAGACATCACAAAAAAAGAGATTACAGACCAATGTCCCTTATAAATGTAGATGCAAAATCCTCCAAAAATTACTAGGAAACTGAACGTACAGAATGACCAAGTGGTATTTATTCCAAGTATTCTAGGGTGGTCTAACATAAGAAAATCAATATTTTGATTAATATACCATATATTATATACCATATTAATAGAATGCATAAAGGCATTTGACAAAATCAAGCACCTTTTTTACAAAAAATTCAGAATACTAGGAATAGAAAGGAACTTCCTCAACATGACAACAGGCATTTATAAAAAAAACTCACAGGTAACATCAAACTCAGTGTGAAAGACTGAAAACTTTCCCCCTAAGATTAAGAACAAGACAAGGATGCCTGCTTTAACCACTGCTATTCAACACTGTTCTAGAAATTCTAGCCAGAACAGTTAGATAAGAACAAGAAATAAAAGGAATACAAATTGGAAAAGTAGAAGTAAACTTACATATAGAAAATCCCAAAGAATATAAAAGAAAGCTACTAGAACTAATAAAATATCCAGCAAAGTTTCAGGTTACAGCATCAACACACAGCATTCAGTTGTGTTCACCAACAGAGAACAATCTGAAAAGGATATTAAGAAAGCAGTTTCATTTACAACAGCATCTAAAAGAATAAATAACTAGGAAAAAAATTTAACCAAGGATGGTTACTTATATACTGAGAACTATAAAACATAACTGAAAGAAAGTAAAGAAGACCTAAATAAATGGAAAGATATCGTGTGTCCATGGATTAGAAGACTTAATATTGTTAAGATATCAGTACTAGCTACAGCTATCAGTAGATTCAATGCAATACCTATCAAAATTACTATAGCCCATTTTGTAGAAATAGAAAACCTGGTCCTTAATATCAAGGGGCCCTGAGTAAACAAAAAATATCTTGAAAAAGAAGCACAATGTTGTAGACTCACACTTTCTATTTCAAAACTTACTATAGGAATCAAAACAGTATGATACTAGCAAAAGAATATGGAATAGAAATGGAATAATAACTCTAGAAATAAACCCATATGTCTATGGCCACTTGATTTTTGGAAAGGGTGCTAAGGCCATTCAATGGGGGAAAGAATAGTCTCTTCAACAGATAATGCTAGGACAACTGGATTTCCACATGCACAAGAATAAAATTGGACCCCCTACATCATACTTTGTACAAAAATTAACTCAGAATGGATCAGTGCCCTAAGTATAAAACATAAAACTCTTAAAATATAGGGGTAAATCTTCATGACCAAACAGATTCTTAGATATGACACCAAAAGCATTGGCAAATAAATAAATTGAACTTCATCAAAATTAAAAATTTTGTGCATCAAAAGGAAATTATCAAGAAAGTAAAAATACAACCCACATAATGGGAGAAAATGTTTGCAAATTATATCTGATAATGGTTTAATACCCAGAATATATAAAGACCTCAAGAAGACAAACAACCCAGTTAAAAAATGGGCAATGGACTTCAATAGACATTCTTCCAAAGAATATATACAAATAGCCAATAAACACATGAAAAGATACACAACGTCATTAGTCATTAGGAGAATTAATGCAAATCAAAACCACAATGAGATTCACACCTACTATAATGACTATATTTTTTTAAAAAACAGAAAATAACAAATGTTGGCAAGGATGTGGAGAAATTGGAACCCTTGTGCATTGCTAGCAGGGATGCAAAATGATATATTGCACTGGAAAAAAAAACCGTCTGGAGTTTTCTCAAAATGCTAAACATAGAATCACCATGTGACATAACAATTCTACTCTTGGGTATATACCCAAAGGAATTGAAAACAGGGACTCAAACAGATACTTGTATGCCAGTGTTCAATGCAGCATTATTCACTATAACCAACAGATGGAAACAACCCAATTATCTAAGAACAAATTAATGGATTAAAAAAATATGGTATATACATACAATGGAATATTATTCAGCCATAAAAACGAATGAAGTTTTGATACATCTTGCAATATCAGTGAACCTTGAAAACATTATGTTAAGTGAAATAAGCCAAACATAAAAGGATGAATACTGCATGATCCCACTTCTATGAGCTATCTTAGAACAGGCAAATTCATAGAGACAGAAAGTAGGTTAGAGGTTGCCAGGAGCAAAGGAGAGCTGGGAATTGGGGAATTATTGCTTAATGGCTACAGAGTATCTCTTTGTGGTAATGAAAAAATGTTTGGAAATAAATAAGCAGTGGTTGCTTAACTTTTTGAATGTAATTAATGCCACTGAACTGTATAGTAAAAATGTCAAATTTCATGTTATTTGTGTTCTATCACAATAAAAAAATACTTTAAAAAAAACACATGGTTCTGGGACTTCCCTGGTGGTGCAGTGGTTAAGACTCTGTGCTCCCAATGCAGGGGGCCTGGGTTCGATCCCTGGTCAAGGAATTAGATCCCACATGCATGCCGCAACTAAGAGTTCATATGCCTCAACTAAGGAGCTGGCAAGCCACAACTAAGGAGCCCACCTGCTGCAACTAAGGAGCTGGCGAGCTGCAACTAAGGAGCCCACCTGCCACAACTAAGACCCGACGCAACCAAATAAATAAACTAATTAAAAAAAAAACACATGGTTCTCACTTCTTACCTGGTTACAGTAACAAAACATTTAAGAATTATATAATTTAGCCCAATAGCTTTAAAAAAGATATTGAAATGTCAGTAGGTGTTATAGAATATGTTGCAACCTGCAATATATTTTAGTTTATTCAATATAAAAAGTTAATTTTGTAGGATTGATAAATATATTTGACCCTGCAATCCTAAAGATATAGAAGATAAAGATGAAATTTAAAATCCATTTTGCATTAACTTTTCATGTCTATTAACAGAGTAACTCTATACCTGCTTGTGACTAAAAATATCACTCCACCTCTACTAAGGCTTATTTATATCAATCAAATTTTGACACAGCAAAGTTCTTATGTAACATGAAGAATATAGAGCAATAAAACACCATGCTTTAACCTTTTGTCTATCCCATCACACACGAAGAATAGGACATATCCCCTTTTTATACTGATTTCAGGGCTCTCTGAATTAACCTCTAAAGTTTTTTTTCAAAAGAACTACAAAATGTACCTCAAATATATTCATAATAATATTCAATACATTCTGAAAATATAGTTGAGAAGCTTGATTTGGGACATTTTCAAAAATATGCTAATATATTCATTCTACTCTCTGAAGTCTATCCTTATATACATACATTCATCCATCCATTCAATAAACACACTTAGTACCCACTATAAGCACTGTGCAAGTTGCTAAAATTGCAAAAATGAATGAGATAATTGTTGACAGTCTTTCTGTCTCTGAAAGAATCTTCAAAATATAGAGCCTACTTTATGGTCTTTGATGGTGAATATAAATTTGAACCATATTCTGGGGAGAAAGGTCATGCCTTGTTTTCTAGAATATGAGAGAAATCCTTATGAGGTAAAATTATTTTTACAAAATAGAATTTATGAAGAGGCAGAAGTACCTGTATGAGATTCTGGAATGCTGATTCTTCTTTATATTCTTCCTAAATATGAGAGTGACTTGGATATTTTCTTCACAGTTCTATCTCACTCTTTGATTTCACACAATGAATTTCTCCAAGAACTCTATCTTTTTTTTCATGTGGGGAAACAAGTCAGTTTCAACTTTTGTGATTATCATCCTTTAATAGTTTTAAAAGTCACTT